>NC_090274.1:8832500-9163333 GCF_040414725.1 Anabrus simplex
AGTGGAGATGCAATTCTCCCCCAGTACGTCGGCACTGCATTGTGCTTATCACATGTATGGCTGGCAGTGGTGTCGACTCTCAGTTTATCAGCTCTTGAACTCTTCGTACGTCTCAGAACTCCCCTTACTCCTTAATTTTTTTTGTCGGCCGGGTGGCTCAGCATCTCTACTCCAGCTACTTCGCCGACTTCAAAAAAGCAAATTGGCTGACGCCTTGTTGGAAGTTAGCCACCCCTCTACCTACTCTTTTCTCCTCACCATGACAACCACTACCACAACAACAACCACCACGACCTGCGCACTTCGCATTCCCTACCTTCCTGTCACTACGGTTACGTACTCCCATTCTTCCCCTATTCTGACTACGACCCTTCCTCTCCCGCCATACCCTGATCCGCCCAGTTACCTGTACATCCCTCCCCGCTACTTCAACCGTTCGACCATCACTGAAGAAACCTCTGCTACGACACCAGTCATACAGCCTTCACCTCCAGCAGACACCGTGCGCCATTCAACATCACCACTGCCAGATCGCACCACTATGCATAGTTGTGTCTTACGCGGCGTGGATCCTGACATCTCAGATCGAGAGGTTATCCAAGAACTTAATCTCGAAGGCATTCCTGTGCGTCGTGCCTTCCGAATTTGGAACAACTCCGGACCAACCTATCTCGTCCGTCTCCACCTGCCTACGGAAGAAGCAGTCCAACGTCTTCTTACCAGCGGGGCACGTATCTACGGTCGTCAACATCAAGTGGAACCTTCACGCTCCCCTCCTAGAACTCCCACCAGCCCACGTCTTCGACCCCGGCCAGCCCCCTCATATCGAACTCCCCCGCACATTCGTCCACCAACTCAATTCTCCTTCTCACCACCCTTAACAGCCGACCTTCTCAGACTTCTCATCACCTCCTTGTACAATATCTCCGCAACCTTACACCTACTAACCTTTCATGGCAGCCCTAGTACTCCTCTCTGAATTTTCACCCGTTACACACATCCCTGGTATTTAAATAACATCCGTGCACACCTCCTCAACCATTCATTCCACTTACCCTCCTCCTTACAATATTGGTACTTCCCCAACTCTTTCAACATCTCCGGCCCGGGAGACAGCGACACTGTCTAGGGGCCCGCCTCGCCCGAAGGGCGGGGAATGAAACACGTTGCAGCAGCAGCAGCAGTGGTGTCGCTACCGGCGTGCTAGCCGGCCAGTGTCTTGGAAAATGTGCGGTATCCAACTAATGAGCCCGTGCCGCACTCTGGGCGAAACACTGGTAACTTTTGACGATTGAGTTTCCTGAATTTTATTTCTATGGTTTTCCGTGGTTTCCCATTTTGGCTTACTGATGGCCGCGGCTCTACAGCTCTGTATTCGGGAGACGGACAGGGGCTGTTTCCCACCGTCGGCTGTCATGATAATGATATTCCGTGGTTTTCCATTCTCCTGCACGTAGGCGAATGTCGGGATAGTTCCTGTAATAGACCACGGCCGCCAACCCCCTCACCTTCACTGAGTCAAATCTCCCTGCCCTGAGAGACGTCACCGTCTACAAGGCCCGCCTCTCCCTTCAGGGGCGGAGTGAAAACTTGCGTAGCAGTAGGATAATAGACAATATTGTCTGTGACGAACAGAAAGCAACAGCCTTTTCTACAACAGACGTATCTAAATATAGAGTTCCACGTACAGAGACTAATGTATTATTAGCATCTCCAAGTACTATAGTACATAGGCACAGAAACAGCTGTACGTCAGTGCCCCAGGTGAAGCAATATAAACACAAGTACAGCAGCCGTCATGCAAATTGCATCGCCTTGACATCGGTAACTACATTCGAAAGCGAAATATCCCCAGCAGCGTAAAGTTTGAGTTCATAACGAACCCAGCGAGTCGTACAGATCCCCAGCTGTAACCCAAGGAAGAATAAATAGGGTGTTCCTTCGTTCGTAATCTGTTTACCCTCCAGGGTTGGTTTTTCCCTCGGACTCAGCGAGGGATCCCACCTCTACCGCCTCAAGGGCAGTGTCCTGGAGATTCAGACTTTTGGTCGGGGATACAACTGGGGAGAATGACCAGTACTTCGCCCAGGCGGCCTCACCTGCTATGCTGAACAGGGGCCTTGTGGAGGGATGGGAAGATTGGATGGGACAGGCAACGAAGAGGGAAGGAAGCGGCCGTGGCCTTAAGTTAGGTACCATCCCGGCATTTGCCAGGAGGAGAAGTGGGAAACCACGGAAAACCACTTCCAGGATGGCTGAGGTGGGAATCGAACCCACCTCTACTCAGTTGACCTCCCGAGGCTGAGTGGACCCCGTTCCAGCCCTCGTACCACTTTTCAAATTTCGTGGCAGAGCCGGGAATCGAACCCGGACCTCCGGGGGTGGCAACTAATCACGCTAACCACTACACCACAGAGGCGGACGAATAGGGTGTTAATAATTTTTATTTCAGTTGTTATAAAATTAAATATTACTCATTTCAGGATTAGAAATGTCATCTACTTACAGGTGAGCCTTCGTGGCTCAGGTGGCAGCGCGCCGACCTCTCACCGCTGGATACCGTGCTTCAAAACTCGGTCACTCCATGTGAGATTTGTGCTGGACAAAGCACAGGCGGGACAGGTCTTTTTTTTTGTAGGTACCCCGGTTTTCCCTATCATAATTGATTCCATTTCATTTCATCTGTCATCATTGCTCCAGAGGAGTGCGACAGGCTTCAGCAGTTTTGGTAAACATTATTCAGACGCCGGTTGAAGAGCTCAGGTGGTAGAATGCTGGCGTTCTGCGGGTTCGATACCGACTCAGACCGGTAGTATTTGAAGGAGCTAAAATACGTCAGCCTTGTGTCTGTAGATTTAGTGACACGTTTAGGATCTCATGCGGACAAAATTCCGGCACGTTGGCGTCTCCGAAAACCGTTCAAGTAATTAGTGGGACCTGAAAACAGAAACATTAATCATCATTCACTCAAGGTTACTATTGCGCTTAAAATGACCCCCTGCTTGTCTTCGTATTTGATACGGAGCTTACAATAAATTGTCGCCTGTCACAGTAAATTACTGCAGGGGTGGCAACGCTGTTAACTGACAAAAGGTGTGTCAAACAGAGGAGTGGATGAATGCGCAACCCTCCATATCTCCATCAGCGTGGGGTAGGTCAGTGCTGAAGGGTGAAGAGTTCTTTGTTTGAGCAACACGAGCTGCAGATTGCTAAGTCTTAAGTGTGCGCAGTCCGCGTTATGTCGTAGTAGTTATTAACATCTAGAGCTGTATTTCCAAACATTCCGGCAATCGAACCCGGGCCTCCGGGGGTAGCAGCTTATCATACTAATAATAATAAATAATATCATTTGCTTCACGTCCCACGAACTACTTTCACGGTTTTCGGAGACGCCGAGGTGCCGGAATTTAGTTCCGCAGGAGTTCCTTTACGTACCAGTAAATCTACTGACGCGAGCCTGACGTATTTGAGTGCCTTCAAATACCACTGCACTGAACCAGGATCGAACCTGCCATGTTGGAGTCAGAAGGCCAGCACGTCAACCGTCTGAGCCACTCACCTTGGCACTAATCACACTAACCACTACACTACAGAGACGGACATTATTATTATTATTATTATTATTATTATTATTATTATTTCGTTATGCCGAATTTAAAGAGCGCGTTCGTACTTGCTAGCTTGGTCTGACGGCTTCCCATTCTTCTTCTTCTTCTTCTTCTTCTTCTTCTTCTTCTTCTTCTTCTTCTTCTTCTTCTTCTTCTTCTTCTTATTATTATTATTATTATTTTCCTTCTTCCCCTTCTCCTCCCCCACAATCTCTTCTTGAATTCGCTGCAGTGTTTGGTTTTTTTTTCGTTCCTCTGTCCTGTTTTCCAGTGGTCCTTTTAGCGTTTTCCACAAATGTGTGATTTGCAACCAGAATTCCAAAGACTTCACGTTTTTTAAAGTATCATCTGTAGCGTTTATTTCTTGTAAATCCTGCTAAATTTTTTCCAGCCAGTTGATATTGACCTTCTTTGAATTCATTATAGTTAATAGCTTATTAGGCAATCTACGGTATCATTGTCCATTCTACAGATGTAACCAAAGAATGTCAAGCGTCTCCTACGGTACGCGAACCGTTTAATGATATCAGGTTTTACGGGGTGAGGAGTAAGCAGGGAGCTCTCCCGGTTCCGGTTATACTGCCAACTGAATGGAAATGAAATCTGAATTGAATCGATAGTATGATCGATCGATATGCATTTTCTAAACTTTATTATCTTAAGCCAACAACTGTGTCACACGCATACATCATATAACATTTCTCGATGCGAATCTTGTTCCTAGCATGAATTCTATATTTTGGCTTTACATGTAAACAACAACAGTACTAGTACGTAAAGTGTACGCCAGATGTATTACGGCGATGCATAATCGATTCATAGTTTGTGTTTCAATACGAATATCAAAATAAAATGGCGTATGGCTTTTTAGTGCCGGGAGATCCAAGGACGGGTTCTGCTCGCCAGATGCAGGTCTTTTAATTTGACGCCGTAGGCGACCTGCGCGTTGTGATGAGGATGAAATGATGATGAAGACAACACATACACCCAGCCCCCGTGCCAGGGAAATTAACCAATGATGTTTAAAATTCCCGACCCTGCCGGGAATCGAACCCGGGACCCCTGTGGCTAAAGGCCAGCACGCTAACCATTTAGCCATGGAGCCGGACACGAATATCAGCACTAGGCAGCTCAGGTATCACTAAAAGCCTCGCAGAACCCCACTGTCGGCAGCCCTGAAAATGGTTTTCCGTGGTTTCCCATTTTCACACCAGGCAAATGCTGGGGCTGTACCTTAATTAAAGCCACGGCCGCTTCCTTCCCACTCCTAGTCCTTTCCTGTCCCATCGTCGCCATAAGACCTATCTGTGTCGGTGCGACGTAAAGCAACTAGCAAAAAAAAAAAAAAAAAATGCTCGCGTAATGTGCGTACATCAGTAAACTTATCTGTTGCTGTGTACAGGTCTGTAGTTTTTCTTTTAATCCGTATACCATTTACATGAGTGAGACCATATATTATCCTAAGAGTTATTATTATTTTTATTGGCCAGTCGTGTGGTGTATAGGTAGCTTGCCTGTCTGTTTTTCCAAGGCCCTGGGTTCGTTTCCTGGCCAGTACAAAGATTTTAATTCTGGACTAAGGAGTTGAACGGGGTTCACTTGATGCCAGATTTTCTCAAGCTCTTCAGCGGCCTATACAGATACGAACAAGGTCTTTTTCAAAGTTCACGAACCAAGATCGCTTGTGTATGCTGTCCCACGAACATGGATTTCTGTCGAATTGGAAAACTTGCTTCGTGTAGTTGCCAGCAATGAACCATGTTCGCGCGTGTGTAGAGGAGGGTGGGACCATGGTCTTCCTGTCAACTGTACAAACCAGTTTTGACGAGCTCAGTTGATAATACGCGACCAGGCACTGGCAGTTAATGAGTATCGTAGTCGGCATGCCAGACATTGCATCCTAGCTTTTCGACTAATTTTATAGTCATTCGGAAGCTTTCTTTGTCTTTGGAAAGTGAAGGAGGAGGCATTACAGGACCTACTGAGAAGTGACGCAAGAAAAGATACCCGAGGTACTTCGGTCTTCTTTCATTTCTCACCGATCAAGAGGAAATACGAAACTCGAAATCCAACATTGATGTTCCTGTCTCTGGCGGATGATAACAGCCAGTACGAGGAAACACAACTACTGGAATCGCAGATGATGATGATAATGACCAAAGTTCGAAAATGGAATTTGGATGAAAAAGAAACCACACGAAATTTTTCAATTCACAGAAAAAATCACAGATACCATCAGAAAGAGACGACTAAAATTCTACGGACACCTACATAGAATGGATAACAACAGGCTGACAAAGAAAAGTCTAAATCTAGCTCTAATCCTGAAAATCCGCAACAATTGGTTAGCAGAAATTCATGAAGATCTACAAGAAATGGGTATTGAGGACGAAACCATTCAAGATAGAATGAAATTTAGAAGCTTAGTAAACAAACATAAATTTGCAGAGAAACCAACAAGAAAAAATACAGGCTGGACAGAAACACGCAGAAAGGAACACAGTGAAAAAATGAAGAGATATTGGGAAGAAAAGAAGAAGAAACATTGTGCAAAATAAGTTCAAACGCGCTCCACAGCTGGGCACAACGAATCAAAAAATAATAATTTGTTCCATTTAAATTTCAGTATTTATTAAACTGATTCTAACAAGGATTTAAAAATTCAATACATTATGTTTCATATTGTTCATTTTACATTGAGGATACCATTCGGTCCTGCCAGGCAACTTTTCCCCGAACATTTAAACAACTCACTGCTTTTTAGCTAATTTCTATATTCCACATCTGGCATTCGCAGAAAATTATGAATATTTTTCACTTGTGTCTTTGAGCGTGTTTAAACGAGCCATATGCGACTACTTGTCTCTTTCTCGTAACCAGTCCTTACACTACGTGCTCCTTTTCTTTCTCTTCTTCCTAAAACAGCCCACCTCGCCAAGCACAATAACAGCAACCGAAACTTTCTAAACGCTGATTTCCACTACAAATGTCAGATTGAGTTTTTGGTGCTGGGTGAACGTAGGGCGCTTTAGTTCCAGAAGAAAGCGCACAGTGAGAAGATGACGCTACTGACCTAGTGGTTACAATGGTGTGGAGAAATTGGTGTGCTAGTTCTAGTTAGACCAAAAACATATCCATGTTATAACGAGTGACAGGTAGTTGGAATGTGTTGGGACGAAATGGACTGTATGGGGTTTCCAGGGAACTCTAGGAGGGATGTGTTCACTTTTGGCGGTTATTATAGGACGAAACAAGCGCATTTCACCGGCCTGAATTTCTTATCCGATATGTATTTTATGTATGTCAGTTAACAATTTAGAAGGCAGCGAGATGTTCCGTTGTTGCTCAATCAAAGCCACCTGAGACTGCCATGAGTGCCGGGCTGCGGTTTTGGACATTGTATCGAATATCTGAGCGCATGACGCAACCTTTGCTCTTGCGGACGAGTTTCCAATAACAGGTTTCAACAACAGATGTGAATTCTATAAATCGCTTTCACATTCGAAATTGGCAAAAAATTATAATTCATCAACGTTAAGAGCATTGTTCTATTTTGGGGGCGACGCGACTGCGCTTGGAGCTGGATAGCAAATGCGCAAAAACGTAAAAGAATGTTCGAAAAAACAAATTTTCATTACCGCAAAAATTACTTTTTTATTATCGCAGAAGATAAGTTTTCAATGGCGGTAAATTAAATTCCTGTTTACATACTACGTAAGTTTTGCAACGCCGCGTTAATTCAGTCCCATCGTGCATAGATAATTATTGTGCTTGTAGATGGCGCCAGGTCGAAGATTGTGTGTTGACTCTATGGCCACTGGCGAAAGTTACTGTACAAGAAGGTAGAAGGCTGTACGTTGTGTTAAGGCTTGGTTTCTCACAACCGACGCATGCGAGGTGCGAGGTGCGAGGTGCGAGGCGGGCCTCGCACAAATCCAGACTACACGAGCTTATGCAAGTGGTTTCTCAAGCTGCGCGGTGCGCAGTGTGCGCAACCTCGCAGTGAGACCTCGCAGCGTCACGCGCACTGATTCGTCCGGCCAGATTTGTGCGAGGCGACAGCAGTGCGAGGCGACATTGTTTCTGTTCTTGTTTTTACTGTTTTAAGCAACACGATGAGCTTTACGGACAAAGTGGACAAGGAACCGATTAAAGAAGTTCGAATACACCAAGTGTTGCATAACTTACAACACAAGAGCTACAAAAACAACGTTGTGAAAGACAACTTATGGAAAATGATATCACTGAAGTTGGATAGAACAACTAATAACTGTTGCTAGTTTTATGTATTATACGATGGTCTTGAGAAGGAAAGAGTTCGTAAAAACAGAAACTCCAAAAACGGAGGTACCAGACGATTATTGTTAATTTACTGTCATTTGGAACCTCCGTTCTTGGGATTCTTTGTTTTTTCGTTGATGTGGTAGCTGCCTCTGTGAATCGGTGGTAGGGTGTCTATTACTCTATTATTATTATTATTATTATTATTATTATTATTGATGTTACTTATAACAAATATGAGTTCAGTTTCAAAGGATTAAATAATTAACAGATTTAGAAATGATATATCAACCAATAAATCCATTACTTTAATATCAAATATGCCGATATATATAATTTTACAAAATTTGAATTCAGTATTGTTCATGTAATAAAATCACGTGTTTTATTTTAATAACGGTGTTCATTCCGTTATTATGCTAATTGGGTCACAGAAAAAGTAAACTATAGGTAAACAAATACATGTTTGTCCGTTAGAAAAAAAAACTTTCACTCCACCCTGCTAGCATATTCTCTTTGTCATACCGATTCTCTCTCCCTGCTACAAAAATATTTCATGAAGCTGTCTCTTATCATGAGAGCATCATGTATAGAATTACTTCCGTTGTCAGCTGCCAGAGGAATCATGTTTTCTTCTGTTAATTCCAAATAGCCAATAAAGTGTTAATTTGGGCAAGGAATTCGCTCATTCCGGAGAAGGTTGTGGACGATACAGGCTGACATCACAAGATAATCAACAGTTTCCATTGATACTGCTATAGGGGTGAAGAAAACCCTCCAGTACTGACACATAATCCGCTTCCTCTTCCAACAGTAGCGCACAGGCTGCGAGACATGTGCTCGGCAACTGATCCGCTTCGCAGCCTGGAAAAGCACGAGCCTCGCAGCGTCATTGGGATGAAAGTACGCAACGTCGGCCTCGCACCTCGCATGCGTCAGTTCTGAGAAACCAAGCCTTTAGGTATCTCCACGTACACAGCCGAAACTTACTGCTCGTGCTCGACAGTGACATCGCAATGCATTTATCTTTTCCTTGTCGCTGAAGAATGGAATTCATAAAAACTGTTACATATTCCGGAATGGATTCTATTATTAAGGACAATTTTAAACACAGAAAGCAGCGTAAAATGTACACGGGCATTTCGTGGAGGTGAACGGAGGAGAACTGTGTCGCAGCTTTACGGTCTAATGCGGAAATGAGTGAACTACACTAGTGTATTTAAGAGACCGCCATGATCATGAAAACAAAAGTGTTAGGGTGACTGAATCACATTTATGCGGAATAATTGCCAAGGGAAAAGCTTGTGAAGAAGTAACTGCACAACCTAGTAAAATAATACGAGTAGAATTATCTAGGTCAGCTAGCTATGAAATACAGAAAAATGAGACAACTAATTTTCGTATATCATTGCACAGAAGTACTGCAAACGAGGCATTAGAGCAGTTAAGCAGTTTAGATATTTTAACGAACAGAGACAAAAGGTTCTGCTTCGTAGACCTGGAAAGTAACATAGTATTGTTCACTTGTAAACAAAATCTGCAATTTCTGTATTAGCGGTTGGGACATTTTACGTTTCACGAAAACACTTTCATAAGCTTTACACGTTACAGACATACAGTACATTGGGGTGTGTCCAAGTTGCTTTTAGTTTAATGAAAACAAAAAACTGTATCAGCGTACGAATGCATGAGGAACGGTATTCGTAGTTTGTGGACTAAAAATTTTAACCCTGAAACATTAATCTTAGATTTTGAAGTTCTAGTCCATATGGCGGCATAAAAAAATGAAATGGCGTATGGTTTTTAGTGCCTGAGTGTCTAAGGACATGTTCGGCTCGCCAGATGTAGCTCTTTCGATTTGACTCCCGTAGGCGACGTGCGTGTCGTGATGAGGATGAAATGATGATGAAGATGACACATACACGCAGCCCCGTGCCAGCGAAATTAACTAATTATGGTTAAAGTTCCCGACCCTGCCGAGAATCGAACCTGGGACCCCTGTGACCAAAGACCAGCACGCTAAGCATTTACGCATGGAGCGGGAAGTGGCGGCATAGACAGTGTTTTAACATTAAAGGCTGCAGTTTTCATTAGGTCAAGCATGGTTCGTTCTGAGTGTAGCAGTCCTCAATCTGAAGTCGGAAAGTTTCTCAAATATATGCTTGGTTTAAGATTTATACCCCCAAGTACAGCGGGGAATACGTTTGTAAAGTTGCGTAGTATTGCTCCCAGTCACAACTAGTTGAAAATTTATAGAATGTGTACTTGAAAACTATGTAAGTGAAGATGCTAAATTGTCCCTTATTTATTTATAGGCCAGTATACCAACCGATGAAATCAGAAATACGGAGTCGTTTCATTGACATTTAAGACATTTTACGAACCCCGTTCTTCTATCCACGAGTTTATGGAAGCTTCATAGGGGAGCCGACAAAAAATACGATTTTAAAATGTTTTTTTTTTTTTTCATTTAAAATTGAACTTTTCTCTTTGTAACAGTGCAAATTGTTTGTTAATATCTCCAACACTTTTGGAAGCCCTGTCTCCCTTTATCGGTGAGTTTGTTGCGCGTTTCCCGTAGCGTTTGTTTCTCAGAACCTTTTCCCTCATAACTCTGAAACGGTACTAGAATTATTGAACTAGGTTCATTGGTTAAGGTAATCATCGTGTTGCTACTGAATTGTAGGACAGATATCAACGTGGTGAATTACCGTTACTCGAGCACGTAAAAGGATAATTGTACATCGGTTCCCACTCTACGACAAGTGTTTCACCGCGACAAGCAGTGTGGAGCACTGCAAGTTTTAAAGATAAGTTGTTGTACAGTTTACATTTGCGGTAGTGATTTCTAATATTTTGCGGTAAAGATATGTGCAGTTTTGTGCTAAAGCTAGGCTGTTTTGCGGAAATGCAATCCGCCGGCCCTGGGCGACTTCGGTATGTACTCGATGAAGCAAACTGTCGCCCAGTACTACTGCTTGTCTTTTTATTTTTAAATACCGTACAGCCTGTAATCCAGGGCCTCTCAGGGTGCACGGTGCAAAAGACGACTTCACTTGGTTGAGCAGAGTGCAGACCCCCCCCCCACTCCTCGATTTGGAGCAATAGCGCTGTCTCTCTCTTTCCCCATACCTGTCTCGCTCGCTCCCCCTGTCTCGTTCTTCCTCACTTGCTCCGTAGTGCTCCAAATCCGAGCCGAGTTGAGCCGAGCTTAGCCGAGTAGCCCAGAGACGAAGAGTTGGTCCGAGCCGAGCCGAGTGGGACCGATGCACTGTGCACAGGAACTCTGCGTCGCAGTTTGAACGCGTGAGATTTTGGGCGTTTGAGAGGCCCTGATGTAATCTGTCTAGATTCTAGACATATGAACACAGAAACCTTAGTTATTGATGTCGAAAAGCGACCTGTTCTGTTCTAGAGTGCAGTGATAGAAAGTGTGGGAAGAAGTCGTTAGCCGAGTGTGTGAACCCATGTTGTAATTTTGTTGGGTTGGTAGTTGGTGAACATGCAACTGTTGCAGTATTCTTCTTCTTCTTCCTCTTAGGAGTGTTTTGTTCAAGGCGGCAGTTTATTAGTGCAAGGATTATGTGTGTATAACGTGTATATAATTTGTAAATAAAACAGTGTACATAATTTACAGCATCGCGTGTGTGCGTCTTTGACGTTACAACACCCTTCAGTAGTGTCCTTGCTGTTGAGTCCTACTGTTAACAGTTCATTACGTCTTCTGATATGGGCTCGAATCAGCGACGGATCGTATCGTATCGTGAACGTGAACACACAGAATCTTGAACGGAGACCCGTGTTACCCTCTAATTACTCGTTAACTTATTAATTAGAATTGTGAACTGCCGCATTTTAAATTTGCCGAGTTCTACGTTTCAGACTTCCAGGAATGCTTGAATGTGCACATCGGACTTGTGCTCTCGCTGTGGCAGGTTTCGCGCATTCGCGAGTGGTGGTGACATCATACCTTACGGAGCTGTTACTGTATGGGAAGTGCACATTTCCAATGTGCTCATTCCTCAGAAATACAGTAAGCAAAGCTTACTGGATGTTGCTGCTATCTCTACTGATTTTGTGCCAACTCGTACTTCTTTGCAAAACAATAGTCTTCGTAGTCAGAATTCATCCATCATCGTACCGTCTGTTCGGTAAAAATCTATCCATATATTCTCTTTTTTATCCTGCAGTTCTTGATGTAAAGCTTGGCATTGTGTCGTAGAAGGCCATGGTATTTTTAATCGCAGTTCTTCTCTCCATATATAAAACGGTTGTCTTGTGAGCAGAACATTTTTAAAATACGCGGCCTTCACCTTTTCTAATACAGATAGTTTATCATTCGATAGGTGTTCCCAGACAATGTCTAAGTCGTATGTCGTGTCAGCCCCAGATTGGAGCTCAGGACTCATTCTTCCGAGGATCGAACCCATGACCGGGACGTAGGAGGAATGGTGTCGCTGAGATATACGTTAATATTATAAGGGAAATTATAAGTTAATAGTAATGACTATGTAATGGCAACAAGGCCAAGGAATCATAATTATAATGCTGATATAAGTAAATTAAGAATCCTACAAGATTTAAGAGTTGAAGGCACACCAAAAGCTGTGAGCCACAAGTTGTGTAATTAGAAGTAAGGCTTGGTCGAAGCAGGTGAATCATAAGCTGCACCCTGCTAAAGGTGCGTAGTATATCTTCAGAAAAGGTGGGTAGCGAGTGAACGGAAGAGGCAATTCCGTTTTCGTGTGTCTGAGGACATTCTCCATAGGATGGAAACTTCGATGGCCTTCTCGAAGGGAGGCGAAAGTTAGTGAAGGTATAAAACAGGGGTACACACCCTGATCGAGGCTTTTTGGAACAAGTCATCTAGAAGTGCGGGCGGAAGCCCTGTCAGTCAGGTCACCGATAATAATAATAATAAGGTCCAAGTGTGGACTTAGAGTATTCACTTCAATACTTCGACCACGCCAAGTCTTCTATGTCAGCGTCATTTGAAGTTAGGAAGGAGATTGTAAATACTGTATATAATTATACATACTCATCAGTCTGCTATTAAAGGAAGGTTTTGGGAGATAGAGGACTTCGTCTCTTCACACGTAGCAAATCTCCCAGGCCCATTGAACAATCCCTCATTACCGCTCGGAGGAAATCAATCTGATTATTCATCATTTCTCGTCGTGGCAAGGCCTGTGTCACGACAGGAAAAACAAAACTGGTGTGCAGCTGCGGGGTACTGGGTTCGATTCCGCCTCAGTGAAGAGACAGATTTTTAAGAGCCACGCAGAAGAGGCTAGCTCAAGCAAGAAGATTCGCAGATCCAGTCCAGAGCAGCAGACGAGAGACCTACCGTTCCAGCCGACGCAGAAGGAAACGGACATCAGGACAGGAGAGCAGCAGGAGGCACCTGGAGGAGCTCAACGCCGAGACACCGAGAGAAGACAGCAGATATTCGGGCAGTGGTAAGTACCCACAAGTGTTGTAAATATGGCAGATTCCAATGTACCCAATGATGTGTCAGATAATGTTTCTGACTATGATAGTGCGGGGGATGCACAGGATGGACATTTATACGTGTCAGTTACTGAAGGATACCGGTTAATAGGTCATGAATTTAGTGGTGCTAAACCAGAGCAATTACGTGAGTTTATTGCTAATGTGGATGCCGCACAGAGTATGATCAAGGATAGGGACCAACCGTTGTTCTTTAAATATATTTTGACAAAGATTACGGGTTCTGCTCGCGAAAAGTTCTTATCTAGAGGTGACATAATCAACTGGGAAAGAGCTAAGGAAGCTCTTTGGGAATATTATGGAAAACAGGGCACTTTTGACTTGTATTTGTGTCAATTGTTCCAAAAAAGCCAGGGACCGAAAGAAACCGTGGCCGAGTGGGCCCATAGAATTGAAGAAATGGCGTTGATGTTTCGAAACGCTATCCTGGAGAATGAACCAATAGAATATCGTACAGGACAGCGCAGAATGCTAGTGAAAATCGCGATAGCGGCTTTCACTCAGGGGATTCATACAGCGCGAATACAGGGTAAGCTACAGGATCGTAGCCCTCAAACTTTTGAGGCGGCTGTAGCTATTGCTAGACAAGAAGAAGCCATGATTAATTCCCAGAAGGAGAGAGAGGCACTCCTCAGGAATAGTACGGCTTCTAGAAAAGAAGGCGCGCACAACCAGCCGGTAAGCTACACGAAGGGTCGGTGGCAAGGCAAGGCCACGCAAGGGGCGCAAAAACCTAGTAAATCTCCCCATTATAACAAGGTGCTGCTAATATGCTTTAATTGTAATAAGGAGGGACATATAGCTAGAGATTGTAAGCAGAAGAATCAGAGTTCTAAGACAAAGGAATCCCTTACTCCTCGAAGAAACGCCGCAGGAGAGATAAAATGTAATTATTGCGGAAAGCCAGGCCATTGGGCACGGCAGTGTAGAAAGAAATTAGCTAACCAAAACAGAAATAGAGAGACCGGTAAGACCGGTAACGAGGTGAACATAGTGCGCACCTCTGGTTACCAACAGAGCGCGAATAAGGTGGGACCGAAATGCTTTAAGTGTAATGAAGGAGGGCACAAAAAGGCAGAATGCCCACGTAGAAATTCGAAGCCGGAATTCAGGCGTTGTTACGCTTGCGGCAAGGTTGGCCACCTACAGTGGCAGTGTCGCACCAGATGCGATAGCGAGCCCAAAGGTAGAACAGAGTTCTTGCCTAGAAGACAGACTAGGAGTGTTCAGAGTTGTAACGGTAATAATAATAATAATTCCCGTGATAGGACACGCGAAAAGACGCGATGTAGAATTTGTAGGCGATGGTCGCATTCAGCTAAAGAATGCTGGTTTAAAACCGAGAGAGAGGCTTTAAACTAGATAAGGGAGACAAGTCAGGGACGCTTGAGATCTCCCATAAGACCATCAGTCCCAGTAAGGTCAGACAGCATGAAGAGGGTACCGTATTAATAACGGTAACCGGGCGTAAGGATGCCTTAAGATTTTTAATCGACACAGGAAGTGATGTCTCTCTTATTAAGGAAGGTAGTGTTCCTTACGGTGCTTGGGTTAACCGCAAGGAAATTCTGAAGTTAAGAGGCATAACGAAAGGTTCGAAGCAAACCAAAGGAAAAGTTCGAATTCCCGTTGGTGGTAGATGTCCAGACTTCCATGTAGTGGACAACGACTTTAATTTGAAACAAGACGGTATAATTGGAAAGGACGTGTTAAGAGACAGCGTCTTGAATTATAAGGAAGGCTATGCTGTGATAGCAGGAAAAAGATACCCACTAGGGGCGAAAGAGGATATGTGGGTGGTGCTCGAACCAAGAGTGGAGAAGATCGTGGCCATAGAGGTAGACAAACCGTCAGCCGAAGGCTTGATAGAGCGGCAGGAAGTAAAGCCAGGTGTATACCTAGCTGAGTGTTTAACGAAAGCCAAGGATTATGTCGCACTCGTTAGTATGTTGAACACTACTGACAGGGAGTGGCGATTAAAAAGTCCAGTAGTTAAGTTATTGGATATAGAAAACGAAATTACAGCAGAGGTACACAAGGTTGAAGAAGCCATAGCTGTAAAAGGCGATAGTCAGGCCAAGAGGCCGATCACGCAGAGGGATGATAATAATAATCATAATCAGGAAGGTAAATCCCGAACGCAGCGAATACGGGAGCTGCTTAGAGTAGATCACTTAGCTCCCCAAGACAGGGAGAAAATTTACGTTATCTGTACGGCTTATCAGGATATTTTTCACCTAGAAGGGGATAAATTAACGCATACGAATATACTTCAACATGCTATCCCCACACGCGTAGATCAACCTCCAATTCATGTGAGGCAATATAGGTTACCCGAGGCTCAGAAAGAGGAGATAGGTCGTCAGATAAATCAGATGTTACAGGATGATATTATTACTCCTTCGACTTCCCCATGGTCTAGTCCCATCCTTTTAGTCCCAAAGAAATTAGATGCTTCTGGTAAGCAGAAGTGGAGGGTCGTTGTGGACTACAGACTTTTGAACGACGTCACCATAGGAACTACGTATCCTATTCCATTAATTTCTGAAATATTAGATGCCCTAGGAAAGGCGAAGTATTTTTCCACTATGGATCTGGCCAGTGGATACCATCAGGTATTGCTGAAGCCTGAGGACAGAGAAAAGACAGCATTTTCTGCCTTAGGGAGGCACTATGAATACAAGAGATTAGCGATGGGACTTCGAGACGCGCCAGCAACTTTTACGCGTTTGATGAAAACAGCACTAGCAGGCTTAGAAGGCATTAAATGTTTGGCGTATATGGATGATTTGATTGTGTATGCTAGCTCTGTAGAGGACCACAATCAGAGATTACGTGATGTTTTTCAGAGATTGAGAGAGGTAAATCTCAAATTAGGTCCAGATAAATGCGAATTTCTAAGAACGGAGGTAGCTTTCTTAGGACATGTAATTACTAAGGACGGTGTTCAACCTGATGATCGGAAGGTTCAAGCAGTAAGAGAATATCCGCAGCCCACCACTACGAAACAGCTGAAAGGATTTCTAGGCTTGTCAGGCTATTATCGTAGGTTTATTCCGAACTATAGTAAGATAGCGAAACCACTGTACGAGCTGCTTAAGAAGGAAGTACCGTACGAATGGACGGATAAGCAAGAGCAGGCATTCCAAATCTTAAAGAAAAAGTTAACAGAGAAACCAATATTGCAGTACCCAGACTTTGAGAAACCTTTCATATTGACCACAGACGCTAGTAATGAGGCCTTAGGAGCAGTGCTGTCACAAGGACAGATAGGTAAGGATTTGCCGATAGCTTACGCTAGCAGGACTTTAAATAAGGCCGAAAAGAATTATTCTGTGACAGAGAAGGAATTACTAGCAATTGTTTGGAGTGTGAAGTATTTTAGGCCGTATTTGTTCGGCAGGCATTTTACGGTAGTAACAGATCATAAGCCTTTGAAATGGGTATTTAATGTCCAAGACCCATCTTCTAGATTAATTAAATTCCGATTGAAATTAGCAGAGTACGACTTTGAGATAGTGTACAAGGAAGGCAAACGTAACTGCAACGCAGATGCCTTAAGTAGAATTCCAGTTAGAAACGAAGAGCCTGATCAAAAAGTGCGAGTAGTTAAATCTAGTGATAATAACCAAGAGACTAGTAATGAGGAGTGTGAGGCCAATGACAACTTAGGAGGACCTGTTAGCTCAGATAAAAATGTGCAACCACGGAGACTCAGCTCTGAATCCGAGGACGCCACGGCAGAGGTGACAGAGCCTGAGAGTGGAAGCGAAGAAGGTAGCAGTGATAGTGAGGATGTAACCGAAGAGGCTAGGAACACTAGCCCGGAGCTAACAGAACAAGATAAATTAGAGATTATTAAGGAATGTCATGAGTCATTAGTATCAGGCCATCAGGGCATATCCAGAACGTATGCCCGGATAAAAGACCATTATCAATGGGAAGGGATGCAAAAGGATGTTGAAAGGTATATACGCTCATGCCCATCATGTCAAAAGGATAAGATTACCGGGCCTGAAGTAAGAGCAAAAATGGAGATCACAGATACTCCGAAAGCAGTCTTTGAGAAAATAGCACTAGATGTGGTAGGACCTTTAAATGTAACGGAAGCAGGAAACAGGTACATACTCACCTGTCAAGACCAGCTGTCTAAGTATTTAATTGCGAGTGCTATGCCGGACCAAAGTGCAGAAACCATAGCACGAACTCTGATTAATAGAGTAATTAGTATATTCGGTATACCAAATATTATACTGACAGATCAAGGTGCAAATTTTATGTCAGATGTTTTTAAGAAGTTATGTAGAATATTGCGAATCAAGAAGGTCCATACAGCGGCATTTCGACCGCAATCTAACGGTAGTTTGGAACGCTCTCATAGGGTGCTCTCAGAATATTTAAGACATTATGTATGCAGTTCACAAGATGACTGGGATAGTTATCTTCCTATGGCAATGTTTGTGTATAATACGACCAAGCACACTAGCACAGGTTATACACCATTTGAGTTAATATTTGGGCGAAAGGCAAATATCCCTGGTGTTCTTCAAAGGAAACCAGAGCCAAATTATAATGAATGCCAGAATGTCTTGGAGCAGTTAACCAGACAACTGCAAGAGAGCCATGAAATAGCTAGAAAGACGTTAATTAAAACCAAAGAACGAGATAAGGAATACTATGATAAGGCTAAGAATGAAGTTTCATTCAAAGTAGGAGATCTCGTGTTGTTACGTAACGATGCCCTACGAAGGGGACGTTCAAAGAAACTTTCTCCACCGTATCAAGGTCCTTATAAGATTACTAAGGTATCGGGAGTGAATTGCACGTTACAGGTAAACAAGCGTGGTAGACAAATTATCGTGCACCAGAATAGATTAAAAATGTACATTAATTAGAGAAGAATGTAAGGTAATGGTTCCTATTTAGGTCGCAGTGAGTTACACTTCCCTCACTCCAACGGCATTGTGGATTATCGTGTACCGCTGATAGAGTTAGTTGAAATACTCTGTCAGGTCGCGTCGAAATCAGGAAAGTACTAGAAATTAAATGAGTAAATTAGGTAGCGTCGTATGTAAAATAGATGAGATCTGCTTGTAATTATTAAAATCAGAAAGGGCGTGAAGCCAAGCTTAGTTCCACTGAAACGAAATTCATTCATGGTACAGAAAAATTTCACAGATAAATGTTTTACGTAATCCATATGATATCTAAGTGAAAGTCGTGTTTACCTTGCTGGGAGGTGAACGAACCAGGCAGAATGAAAGGGATGACAGACCGCACGACCTGGAGAATGCTGGTCGTCACAGTTATGTTGCTAGGGGTGTCCATACCCACCAGTCAATTGGATTTCAAGATGAAACGGTACGAGAATACAGCCGGAGTCTATTTTGATTATCAAGGAGAGGTACAATTATACACTGTAGAATGGAAACTGGTTACTTATATTAATCTTACACGTTTGGCAGATCTATTTGTGACAGCCCGTAGAAGTTTACAGAAGACTAAAACCCTCTGTATTCAGATAGAAAAGGAAGTACATATTAAGTGCGAACATGAGATAATGTTAGTAGAGCAACAATTTCAAAGGATTCAAGGGATTAAAGATTTAATTAGGAAAATTACTAGGATCGAAACACCGGAAGGCAACGGGAAACGAAGCAAGCGCGGGTTAATAAATGCAATTGGTACCATCGCAAAGACGTTATTTGGTACGCTCGATGACAGTGATGCAATGTATTACGAGGGCAAAATTAAGGAACTAGAACAGGAACAATTGTCCATGATACAAGTAGCAAAAAGTCAAATGTTAGTTGTAAAGTCAACTTTGCAATCTGTCAATAATACTCTGTATGACATCACAGCAAATGAACTCAAGCTAAGTGAAAGTTTTGAGCAACTTAAGAGTTTCATTCAGAATGAAACAACGGGTATAAATGAGGCTTTTAGACAATCAGAAATGCAAATATCATTAAATAAACACTTAATTGAATTGCAAGGATTTCTGATGCAATTGCACGAGCATTATCAGATCTTATTAGATAGTATTGTAAGTTCTCAGACAGGCACGGTGAGTGTCCAAGTGTTAAGCCCCGATGATCTAGTAAGGGCATATAAGAAGGCCCAAAGAGATTTCCCTAAGGGTTATGATCTGCCATATGATTTGCAAGTCACTTATGGGTACTTGATTCTAAAAATATCATCAGTGAGTGTATATATAACTCGAGATACCTTGGTGTATATTTTACGCACCCCTCTTACTAACAAAATAAAGTACAATTTGTACCATTGTATACCTTTCCCCTCTCCCATGAAGAGTAATCCAAACCATTTTGTGTATATATCTAATGAAAAACAGTATGTATTAGTTGATCAAGAAAGACAGACATATGTAGAATTAAGTGATGAACAAGTGAAACAATGCAAGTGGACTGACAATGGACAGAGATTATGCAAGGCAATTTTTCCTATTAATAATGTAATGTCAAAGGGTAGTTGTATTGTCAAGTTGTTAACTGGTGTTAGCTTTATTCCAGAAGACTGCAAGAGAAGTGTGATGTCGATTTATGAACTCTTATGGATACCTATTGATGATAACATGTATATTTTTGTATCGCCTCATGAAACTAAGGTCACCAGTGTTTGTCAGGATATTACCAGTGATATAAGTTTAAATGGTGTGGGAATAATACAATTCACAGACTTGTGTACAGTTTACAGTCCCACAAGTAAAATTCAGAGTGCAGGTTCAGTGAATACGACAACAAGGAAAGACTTAGTGCCAGAAGTAATGTTAATATATGATTGTTGTGAACAATTAGACAGTGAGATCAAATTAGAGGATGTACCAGAATTAAATAGGGTTACAGTAGGAAGCTTACTGAATCATATAAGCGACCTAAGGTTAGCCAGTCATAAGACTGAAGATGTAGAAGCACTGGTAATGCAGAAAGAAAAGGAATTTAAAATGCAAATGACCCAACAGTATACAAGTGTATATCAAATTGTAACTGGTATTATTTTGTTTGCAGTACTTATAATAGTCTGTTGCTGTTGTTGTTACTGTTGTGGTTGCTGTAGAAGGTGTAGACCTTTAAGTAAATGCATAGAAGATAGTAGAGAGCGCTGTCCCAACTTATGTATTTTTCAAAATGTGATCGCTAATGACCACAGAGCTAAGGTCTCTGATGAGGACATTACTGTCCATTTTCAGCATCCTCGACTGGCTGAAAGGGCCCTCAGCCACTCAGGATCGCTGTCGGGATTAGAGTTACACGAACGCCCTACTACAGGTAGAGCAAGTATCAGAGATAACTTGGCACAGCGCACCCACGAACAAGAGCATGGAGACTCTAACAGAATGTAAGAGTAAGAGTAAAAAATGAATGCAGAGGTATTGCATTCATTTTTCCCCAAAGGGGGGAGGTGTCGTGTCAGCCCCAGATTGGAGCTCAGGACTCATTCTTCCGAGGATCGAACCCATGACCGGGACGTAGGAGGAATGGTGTCGCTGAGATATACGTTAATATTATAAGGGAAATTATAAGTTAATAGTAATGACTATGTAATGGCAACAAGGCCAAGGAATCATAATTATAATGCTGATATAAGTAAATTAAGAATCCTACAAGATTTAAGAGTTGAAGGCACACCAAAAGCTGTGAGCCACAAGTTGTGTAATTAGAAGTAAGGCTTGGTCGAAGTAGGTGAATCATAAGCTGCACCCTGCTAAAGGTGCGTAGTATATCTTCAGAAAAGGTGGGTAGCGAGTGAACGGAAGAGGCAATTCCGTTTTCGTGTGTCTGAGGACATTCTCCATAGGATGGAAACTTCGATGGCCTTCTCGAAGGGAGGCGAAAGTTAGTGAAGGTATAAAACAGGGGTACACACCCTGATCGAGGCTTTTTGGAACAAGTCATCTAGAAGTGCGGGCGGAAGCCCTGTCAGTCAGGTCACCGATAATAATAATAATAAGGTCCAAGTGTGGACTTAGAGTATTCACTTCAATACTTCGACCACGCCAAGTCTTCTATGTCAGCGTCATTTGAAGTTAGGAAGGAGATTGTAAATACTGTATATAATTATACATACTCATCAGTCTGCTATTAAAGGAAGGTTTTGGGAGATAGAGGACTTCGTCTCTTCACACGTAGCAAATCTCCCAGGCCCATTGAACAATCCCTCATTACCGCTCGGAGGAAATCAATCTGATTATTCATCATTTCTCGTCGTGGCAAGGCCTGTGTCACGACACGTATGTCATGATGGGGTCTGTTTGTACGTACCCTTTTCTCTCTGCCATCTGTTGGGTATATTTGGAAGCTGGGAAAGGTTAGAGAATCAAAGAGTATGTAGTAGGGAATAGCGAAGTGTATACTCTCTGGCTTGACAGGTAGTAATCAAACATGGCTGCATGTATCACATATATCAGAATATTAATGAAAGTGATAGGAGCCTCCGTGGCTCAGGTGGCAGCGCTGGGTTTCGTGGTTCAAATCCCGGTCACTCCATGTGAGATTTGTGCTGGAAAAAGCGAAGGCGGGACAGGTTTTTCTCCGGGTACTCTGGTGTTCCCTGTCATCTTTCATTCCAGCAACAGTCTCCACTATCATTTCATTTCATCTGTCAGTCATTAATCATTGCCCCAGAGGAGTGCGACAGCTATCTTCGCCGCAAGATGGGGGCTTCATTCAATACATCCCTGACCCGGTAAATGACTGTAAAACAGGTTGTAGGTTTTCATTCATTTCATTAATGGAAGTGTTAGTCACTTAGCAAGCTTCTAAGTAGAGAATGTACTCGTATTGCGGGTTAGGGTAAACCTTCTCCTGTAATTGGAGTGATTATTTAATGATTTGATTTTATGATTATTCGACGTTGGCTGAACACAGAGACCTATCAATGTCTCACAATTCACCGGCAGGTAATTCTGGAGAGAATAAAGCACAAATGAAGTATATCGGTCCAGTAGAACGGACGGACGGATTTGCCAAAGCTGTTTTAGTAAACTCTTTTAACATACAGATGTTTAAGAAAGTAAACCTCATGGCGCAACACCCCGAAGGGCCTTGGCCTACCAAGTGACCACTGCTCAGCCCGAAGGCCTGCAGATTACGAGATGTCGTGTGGTGAGCACGACAAATCCTCTCGGCCGTTATTCTTGGCTTTCTAGACCTGGGCTGCTATCTCACCGTCAGGTGGGTCCTCAGTTATTGTAATCACGCAGAGTGGACCTCGAACCAGCCCTCAGATCCAGGTAAAAATCCCGCACCTGATCGGGAATCAAACCCGCGTAAGAGGCAGACACGATACGCCGCGGGGCCGATCTTGGTACATTATTATTACTGTTAAATTTTGTGAACACCCATTTTTCTATTTGACGAGCCGCCAGTGACTAGAACACTGACCTGTCTCACTGTCTACTATTGCTATTTGCTTTACGTCGCACCGACACAGATAGGTCTTATGGCGACGATGGGACAGGAAAGGCCTAGGAATGGGAAGGAAGCTGCCGTGGCCTTAATCAAGGTACAGCACCAGCATTTGCCTGGTGTGAAAATGGGAAACCACGGAAAACCATCTTCAGCGCTGCCGACAGTGGGGTTTGAACCCACTATCTTCCGATTACTGGATACTGGCCGCACTTAAGCGACTGCAGCTATCGAGCTCGGTTGTCTCACTGTCAGTCTCATCCTTAGCTTTGACGATATGAAAATGACTGAGGTATGAGCGATGGCAACCAGTCGCCGCTATGAATAGTGTGAAAATGTTGTCCATAGGGTCGGTTGGTGCATGCATTTCAGTGGGGTTGGCAGACTGATATGTAATAGCAACTTCTGGCTCAGTAAGGACAGCAACGGGAAACTACCTCTCTCCGCATTTCCCCATTACGCCTCTTCAATGACGTCTAGGTGATCTGATGGCTGATGGCGGAGCTGTTGAGGATCAAACCAACGTTCGGGCTGAATACTACTCTACATTCAGTGAACACGACTAATGAGAGAATGCACTCAAAATCTCCTTCGCTTGACTTTTTGCCGATCAAATCTGACGACAAGAAACGAGATACAAGCTAATTCGATGAAATCCATTAAGCGGAATGTCCATTGACGTGGAGGCGGTGTAAATACCGTCAAATTACAGTTTCCGATCAAACAGCGCCATGTATCGTGGACCGCTCACGGAGTCTGCAGCCTCGCCTACTCCTTTAGTGGAAACATTCACGAGCAAGGAAAGTGTTGAGACACCTCACGTTGACCTTGGCTCTGGGATTAGCCCAAGCAATTTGCTGCGTCACGCGACCGTTGTCTGCAGCTTAGTTTAGGAAACATGCGGGTGCAGTCTCCCTTAAGGGCGTCAGAATGAAATATATATATATTTAATCGCTCAGCATAGGTACATTACTGTTGACAAGAGAGAGAGAACTGGCGGTAGACTGTAACTATTGTAATGGTTTGCCAGACTTAGTTGTTGGAAATAGAAGACAAATATTTAATGAATAATACATTTTATTCAATAAAACGTTGTATACTGACGACAACGTACTCACATCGACAGCAAACCTCCAAGCTCCAACTAAGCGCGCGAGTCAACACAGCGACATCTTATAACAGAGTAAGCGTGCAAATTTTACCTTTCTTTGAGACGCTATTGCATGAAAACTACGTTTCCGATTTATTTATTTATTTATTTATTTATTTATTTTATTTATTTATTTATTTATTTATTTATTTATTTATTTATTTATTTATTTATTTATATTTTTTTTCAACACGTAGCCTTCTGAGCTTGCTGAGTCAGCAAAGAGGATGCATCTGGATGTGCTAGGAGTAAGTGATATTCGGGTAAGGGGAGATAAGGAGGAAGAGATAGGAGATTATAAAGTGTACTTGACGGGTGTTAGAAAGGGAAGGGCAGAGTCTGGGGTAGGGCTCTTTATCAGGAATACCATTGCACGCAACATAGTTTCTGTTAGGCATGTAAGTGAGCGAATGATGTGGGTAGATTTGTCAGTGGGAGGAATTAGGACAAGAATTGTGTCCGTGTATTCACCATGTGAGGGTGCAGATGAGGATGAAGTTGACAAGTTTTATGAAGCATTGAGTGACATCGTGGTCAGGGTCAACTGCAAGGATAGAATAGTGCTAATGGGCGATTTCAATGCGAGAGTTGGGAATAGAACTGAAGGATACGAAAGGGTGATTGGTAAATGTGGGGAAGATATGGAAGCTAATGGGAATGGGAAGCGTTTGCTGGACTTCTGTGCTAGTATGGGTTTAGCTGTTACAAATACATTCTTCAAGCATAAGGCTATTCACCGCTACACATGGGAGGCTAGGGGTACCAGATCCATAATAGACTATATCTTAACAGACTTTGAATTCAGGAAATCTTTTAGGAATGTACGAGTTTTTCGGGGATTTTTCGATGATACAGACCATTATCTGATCTGTAGTGAACTAAGTATCTCTAGGCCTAGGGTAGAGAAAGTGAAATCTGTCTGCAAACGAATAAGGGTAGAAAATCTCCAGGATGAGGAAATTAGACAGAAGTACATGGATATGATTAGTGAGAAGTTTCGAACAGTAGACAGTAAGCAGGTTCAGGATATAGAAAGTGAATGGGTGGCATACAGGGATGCTGTAGTAGAAACAGCAAGGGAATGCCTAGGAACAACTGTGTGTAAAGATGGGAAAAGGCGAACATCTTGGTGGAATGAAGAAGTAAGAGCAGCCTGTAAACGTAAAAAGAAGGCTTATCAGAAATGGCTCCAAACAAGGGCCGAGGCAGACAGGGATTTGTACGTAGATGAAAGAAACAGAGCGAAACAAATAGTTGTTGCATCCAAAAAGAAGTCATGGGAAGATTTTGGTAATAACCTGGAAAGGCTAGGTCAAGCAGCAGGGAAACCATTCTGGACAGTAATAAAGAATCTTAGGAAGGGAGGGAAAAAGGAAATGAACAGTGTTTTGAGTAATTCAGGTGAACTCATAACAGATCCCAGGGAATCACTGGAGAGGTGGAGGGAATATTTTGAACATCTTCTCAGTGTAAAAGGAAATCATCATGGTGGTGTTGCAAACAGTCAAGGTCATGGGGAGGAGGAAAATGATGTTGGTGAAATTATGCTTGAGGAAGTGGAAAGGATAGTAAATAAACTCCATTGTCATAAGGCAGCAGGAATAGATGAAATTAGACCTGAAATGGTGAAGTATAGTGGGAAGGCAGGGATGAAATGGCTTCATAGAGTAGTCAAATTAGCGTGGAGTGTTGGTAAGGTACCTTCAGATTGGACAAAAGCAGTAATTGCACCTATCTATAAGCAAGGGAACAGGAAGGATTGCAACAACTATCGAGGTATTTCATTGATTAGTATACCAGGCAAAGTATTCACAGGCATCTTGGAAGGGAGGGTGCGATCAGTCGTTGAGAGGAAGTTGGATGAAAACCAGTGTGGTTTCAGACCACAGAGAGGCTGTCAGGATCAGATTTTCAGTATGCGCCAGGTAATTGAAAAATGCTACGAGAGGAATAGGCAGTTGTGTTTATGTTTCGTAGATCTAGAGAAAGCATATGACAGGGTACCGAGGGAAAAGATGTTCGCTATACTGGGGGACTATGGAATTAAAGGTAGATTATTAAAATCAATCAAAGGCATTTATGTTGACAATTGGGCTTCAGTGAGAATTGATGGTAGAATGAGTTCTTGGTTCAGGGTACTCACAGGAGTTAGACAAGGCTGTAATCTTTCACCTTTGCTGTTCGTAGTTTACATGGATCATATGCTGAAAGGTATAAAATGGCAGGGAGGGATTCAGTTAGGTGGAAATGTAGTAAGCAGCCTGGCCTATGCTGACGACTTGGTCTTAATGGCAGACTGTGCCGAAAGCCTGCAGTCTAACATCTTAGAACTTGAAAATAGGTGCAATGAGTATGGTATGAAAATTAGCCTCTCGAAGACTAAATTGATGGCAGTAGGTAAGAAATCCAACAGAATTGAATGTCAGATTGGTGATACAAAGCTAGAACAGGTCGATAATTTCAAGTATTTAGGTTGTGTGTTTTCCCAGGATGGTAATATAGTAAGTGAGATTGAATCAAGGTGTAGTAAAGCTAATGCAGTGAGCTCGCAGTTGCGATCAGCAGTATTCTGTAAGAAGGAAGTCAGCTCCCAGACGAAACTATCTTTACATCGGTCTGTTTTCAGACCAACTTTGCTTTATGGGAGCGAAAGCTGGGTGGACTCAGGATATCTTATTCATAAGTTAGAAGTAACAGACATGAAAGTAGCAAGAATGATTGCTGGTACAAACAGGTGGGAACAATGGAAGGAGGGAACTCGGAATGAGGAGATAAAGGCTAATTTAGGAATGAACTCGATGGATGAAGCTGTACGCATAAACCGGCTTCGGTGGTGGGGTCATGTGAGGCGAATGGAGGAGGATAGGTTACCTAGGAGAATAATGGACTCTGTTATGGAGGGTAAGAGAAGTAGAGGTAGACCAAGACGACGATGGTTAGACTCGGTTTCTAACGATTTAAAGATAAGAGATATAGAACTAAATGAGGCCACAACACTAGTTGCAAATCGAGGATTGTGGCGACGTTTAGTAAATTCTCAGAGGCTTGCAGACTGAACGCTGAAAGGCATAACAGTCTATAATGATAATGTATGTATGTATGTATGTACGTAGCCTTCTCTTTTATCTGCCAATTGAGACTTTAAATGCAATCGTAAGTGGAACCAAACACTAAAAGCGTCTTAAAATTTTTCTTTCAATGTATCCGTTCCCGAGGAACGTAATTCTACGTTAAACCAACCAAACAAACAAACATAATAATACAAGACATAAGTAATCACATACTATACTTCGCACTGCTTTACTTCTAAATTGACGTTTTGGCTCTGTCTGGTGGTTATGTGGTGAAACATACACATCCAAGCACGGCCAACTTGATGCGTCGCTCTAGATAAGCGCAGCGAGGGATCCAATCGGCCGTGATCCAACGAATCCCAAGCTGCCATTCATATCGACTTATATCGGCAGAGTGCGATCTCGAAACCTAGTTGCCAACTCTAATATTTACATTCACCACGTGGTTAACCCATCTCGCTCAGCGTGTGTAGTATTCGATACGGTTCGCAATCTTTTGCATTTTTCTTCAGTAATTAGTGTGTTTCGTATTAGTCTTTATCTCTCTATTGTGCAATAGCATAGTGTAGCATAAGTTAGTACAATATAGGTTTAATAATCGGTGTATAAAAATAGCTGTAGTTTTATTTACATCCGTGTATTGGATAGTGGGTACATAGTTCGTGCGTGTTTAGCATGTCTCAGTGTAGTTCGGGAAAGACAAGTGGCAAGAAAGTGATTCTGAGATCAGTGGAGTGGTTTCTTTGCAGGCCACAACCTCCTTCCTGTGCCAGCTATTAGCGGTGAATTATATGGTATTTCCTCATTCTCATTTTAGTGTCAGGTGTTGTTAGTAAGTGTAGTGTTTGTGAAATTGTTTTCAATCCTGATTCATTAACTTTTCTGAGTACGGTATTACATTTTACGAGGGCGTATTGCGTCAGCTGTTCTCACGGCAGTAGCGCGCTGGCAACAGAGGTAAGGCGATGGTCCTGTGTTTTGCGAAACGTGAATTTACAAGGTTAGTAAAGCCGTGCGGAATATAATGAAGTCGACCTCTACAGGTCATTCTGTAAGTACACAAGTGAGCACAGATTTGTGTTAAAAAGAGCTGATAAAGAAGAGCGACACACATTTTAAAAATTCGCAAAGTGATTTTCCAGTTTCCAGTTTCTGGTTAACCTTTTTTTAAATAATACTTGTTTTACTGAACACTTTATTAAGAATTAAACTGGCAGTTGATTAAGAGAAGCACTGAGCAACAGTACACGAACTAAAATTTTTAATAAAATCGAGCAACTTGGCCGTGCGGTTAGGGGCGCGAAGTTGGAATTCAAGAGGACAAACTGGGGCAAATATTCATTTATAGGAAGGGGAGTTAGGGATTGGAATAACTTACCAAGAGAGATGTTCAATAAATTTCCAATTTCTTTGATATCATTTAGGAAAAGGCTAGGAAAACAACAAATAGGGAATCTGCCACCTGGGCGACTGCCCTAAATGCAGATCAGTATTGATTGATTGATTGATTGATTGATTGATTGATTGATTGATTGATTGATTGATTGATTGATTGATTGATTGATTGATTGATTGATTGATTGATTGTGAGTTTGCATTCGCGAGATAGTGGGTTTGAACCGCACTGTCGGTAACCCAGAAGATGGTTTCTCGTGGTTTCCCATTTTCACACCAGGCAAATGCTGGGGCTGTACCTTAATTAAGGCCACGGGCGCTCTCTTCCCACTCCTAGTCACTTCCTATCCCATCGTTACCATAAGACGTGTCTGTGTCAGTACGACGTAATGCAACGTGTAAAAAAATGAATACAAGTTTGTAAGTTTTCACATTCCAAGACATCAGTTGCTGATAAGGCATCATGGGAACAGCTATGATATAGTGAGCTTTGCTTCAAACAAAGTACATTAGAATTTTGATTTCAACAATGTCCAGTGGGCTTTAAGTATTTGGGAGAAATATTGCAACAGAATGGGTCGGAAAAGAATGCCATTAAGGAGCTGCGAGGAAAATGGAAATGACGAGGAACAAAACGGTTCTATCGTATGGGGCTAAAGTAAGGCATCTAGACACTGTTGTTAAACCTGTATGCGGCAGAAATATTGGATATGATTGAGAAAGGTGGTCTTGAAGACATCTGGAAGAAACAAACAACAATGCTTAGAAAATGTCTAGGCCCGAACGTAGAAGATGGAGAGGGGAGACTCAAATTTAACAAAGAATTGTATCAGTGAACAGAAGGAGTGCTTGAATTGATGAGGAAGAGAAGAGTACATTTCTCTGGACACTTGTTGAGGATGGACAGTGACAGACTGAAGAAGAAGAAGACAGAGTTGAAATAGTTTCAAGAAGCGAGATCGATTTAGACAACTCGTCAAAAAGTTTCGCGGTCTCCAGGAGACTCGCGAGACACTAGTGGGAAAAGGGAGGTCCTATACACAAGAGCAGAAGAAGGGAGTAGGAAAGACTGCAGGCAAAGAAGGCTAAAGTAAAAGAAAAATGCAAATATTGTGAAACGTGGTTCATTGATGGCGGAAACGAAAGAGGAAAAAATGTCCTGTCGATATAGGGCTTTTTGGTAGGAAGATCGTTAATGGGTGCACTGGATTTAGTTAGTTATGAAAAAATTACATTCTTTTCATTGAGAATTCACAGGGATTCAATAAAATTTCGCAGAAAATAATATCTCCAATGAACATCTAGCTTCAAGCAGGTGGAAAAGTTTAAGTACTTAGGCGAGTGGATAGTACCTAACAACTCTGAGAAAGAAGCAATCATGTGCAGAATCAACAAGATGGAGGTGGCATATCAGCTGATTAGGAATGTCTACAACAAAAGATCAGTGTCCATCAACGCCAAGCTTAGGCATTATTGTTCGGTTGTACGCCCGAAAGCACTGTACGCAGCAGAATGCCTTGCAATGAACAGAAAACGTCTGATGGAGAAGCTAGAAGCTAAAGAAAGAAAAATCCTGAGAAAGATTCTTGGACCAATCAAAGAAAATGGTGAGTACAGGAGACGACACAACAGCGATCTCTACCAGCATATGGAGAGGATAACGGACACGATTCGGAAAAGGAGGACTAATTTTTATGGCCATGTAGCACGCATGAGCACACAGAGACAGACCGATAGGATCTTTTCCTACTTTCTTAACAAGAAAACCAAGGGACTCTGGTTTATGGAAGTTGAAAAAGACCTTCAAGAAATAGGAATCACACTCGAAGACACCCAGAAACGTGCTCCTTTCCAGAAAAAGCTCCAGGGATACAAGAGGTTCCAAGAAAGGCCAAAGTTGAAAACAGGCAAGAAGTGGACTGATGAAAGAAAGGAGGCTCACAGAACGAGAATGCGTGAGTACTGGGGAAGAATTAAAGCTCAAGGATGCAAACGGTTGAAATAACGTGGTCCACAGCAGGCCGAAACGAAGAAAGAAGAAGAAGAGTACACATTTAGTTGAAAAATTAAAATTCTACAGTTACTGAGGTTCGGAAATAAAGCTCACTATTTGCATTTACTATTACAGCAGGGTCCATAAATATGTCTTATTGTTGAAGGGTCCATCTCAAAATTTGCGCACGAAATTAGCGTCACAAAAGGTGTGACGCGATGTTACCTAGCAACCGCGAAGGCTGTGATGTGAAGTATTGATGGATGACCATGACTGAGAGACATATTATCAAAGAAGGGCGTTAGAGTACAGATGGTCGATGTGATCGTGCACGCTGTGATGTGAAGTATTGATGGATGACCATGACTGAGAGACATATTATCAAATAGGGACGTTATAGTATAGATGGTCGGTGTGATCTTGCAGGCCGTGATGTGAAGTATTTATGGATGGCCATGACTCACAGACTTATAGAAGGCTCTTTTATCAAAGAGGCCTCATCTCATCATAGTATTTATGGATGGCCATGACTCACAGACCTATAGAAGGCTCTTTTATCAAAGAGGTCTCATCTCATCATAGTATTTATGGATGGCCATGACTCACAGACTTACAGAAGGCTCTTTTATCAAAGAGGCCTCATCTCATCATAGTATTTATGGATGGCCATGACTCACAGACCTATAGAAGGCTCTTTTATCAAAGAGGCCTCATCTCATCATACTCTAGACTAGAGAAGTCATTATTTGATTTATGGTAGTTTCATAGGCCTTGACTCAGTTTCCCCTGAATCCTACACTTGTCGACCCCAAATTCCATCAAACTCCATACAGGTGGTTCTCGAAAACGACTCGTGACATGCAAATAAGTTAATAATTATCAATTTGAATTTCATTTATTTAAAGACATGTAGGATCAATTGATTTTCGAAATGTGAAATTTGACGTCATTTTTTCTCTCCCTGTTGAGACATGCAAGCTGGCATAGTGTAAGAAAGAGAACTACCTTAGTGGTAATCCCAATAAAATTGTACAGAGAAACTCAACCAAGAAATGACGGAAAGAAACGAAATGAGTACGGACCTAATTAATTCCATTGTCGTGTCTCTGTTCTTGCCCGCCTTCCGCATTGATTTTACACTCTCGTCGAAACGCTGATCCTTGGAAGAGATGCAGCTGTTGCTATTTCTGTTACAGTTATTGTTAAGAAGCGCTGCTCCCTTAGACAGCAACTGTTGCATCAGGAAACAGAGCCTTGCTTTTGAAGTACGTGACATTCATGTCGTTGTTTCCAGGAGTGGGTTCGTCTTCTAGTCGACTTCCTGTAATTGTTCTAGCACCTAGCGATAACGACATCCTGGACGGTGTGATGGAGAACATAATGTTGAAACTGTATAAGAATGAAAAGGGAGACAGACTGTCCGACATAGGGAGAGAAACGGACGACAGCCTTGTGGTCTGAACTACGGTATCATGTGCGGACATGTTTACTAGGTTACCTGGGCGTTCATTTAATTAATGGCAGAACAAACTGGACTTCTGTTACGCGTTATGCTGCTGAATCTTAATTAATTTTGTCGGATAACACTTTGGTATCGGTAAAATGTGTTACTTACGTATATTTTAAGTATACTATCATAATGGTTTGAAGCAAAATCAGGAGTAAATTCAGGGTATCTTTCGTAAACACGTGCCTTTGCTGGTGGGACCTAGTGTTTACAGTGCACTATGTCTTCTGTTATAGGCTAGAGCAATTTTGTTACTTTCATTGATCTGTCTCAGCTTTATCCTTGGCTTTGACAATATGAAAGTGACTGAGGTATGAATGATGCTAGTAATGCCATTCCTTTTGCAGCCAGTCCCTGCTATGAATGGTGTGAAACTGTTGCTCATAGGGTCAGTTGGTGCATGCATTTCAGTGGGCTTAGCAGACTGATATGTAATAGCAACTTCTGGCTCAGTGAGGAAAGCAACGGGAAACTACCTCACTCATTTCCCTAGTACTCCTCTTCAGTGATGCCTAGGCCATCTATGACAGCTGATGGCGGAGCTGTTGAGGATCCAACCAGCCTTCGAGCTGATGACTAAACATACATACATACATACATACATACATACATACATACATACATACATACATACATACATACATACATACATACATACATTCGTAAACACTCTTATTAAAACATATACAGAATCTCCCTGCAAAGGGTCCTGCACGCAACAAACGAAGGAAAATAGGTCCTATAAAGATTGGTCACAATCTTCGCAGTTATGGTCCGTTATCACAACCATCAATGATCACGATATTCCAATTATTTACGGAGGGTCATATGCAACAAAAGATGGAAATATTTTCTACCTAATCATTGGTCAACTGCAAATGTGGTACATGAATGATGGGGCACTGGCTCATTTTCATCGGAGGGTTAGGCGACACCTAACAAGGGTCTTCCATGGGCGATGGATTCTTGGGGGAGAGCCAATACCTTGGCCTGTCCGTTCGCCTGACCTTAACTCTTTAGATAGTTGGCTTTGGGGAAATGTAAAGACCATGGTGTATAAATGATGTGGATACACTACGAGAACGCGAGTTCAGTTCCCGTGATGCAGCCAGCGGTGTTCCAACGAGTGCCACGTAGGGTGGGAGGCTGCATTCCAATGGATGATGGTCACTTCGAGCTATTGATGGGAATATCGAATGTTTTAAACTGGCGGTTGACTCGCGATTGTGAAACGTGACTATTGAACGAAAACATTCGGTAGTTGAGCACATGAAAAATAGATGAAAGACATCGTGATCATTGATGGTACTGGTAACAGACCATAACTCCGAAGATGTTGGGTTTGCGACCAAAGTTTATAGGATCCTTCATCTGTTGCGTGCTGTCACCTCTGTAAATATAAGAGTCTTTTTCAAGTACACTGTCCGGCTCCATGGCTAAATGGTTAGCGTGCTGGCCCTTTGGTTACAGGGGTCCCGGGTTCGATTTCCGGCAGGGTCTGGAATTTTAACCATCACTGGTTAATTTCGCTGGCACGGGGGCTGGGTGTATATGTCTTCTTCATCATCATTTCATCCCCATGACGACGCGCAGGTCGCCTACGGGAGTCAAATCAAAAGATCTGCACCTGGCGAGCCGAACATGTCCTCGGACACTCCCGGCACTAAAAGCCATACGCCATTTCATTTCATTTCAGGAATATTTCCCCGCACCAATTATTGAAAATCCTTTATTTCACAAAAAGAGAACACGACCTCTGGACCAATAGTAAGAGTAATTAAATGATCCATCAGTGAATGAATGAATCAATCAGTCAATAGAGAAATCAATCAGCACTGATGTGCATTTAGGGCTATCACCCAGGTATCAGATTCCCTGTTTCTTAAATGATTTCGAAGAAGTTTGAATTTTACCAAATGATTCCAGTCCCGAATTCGTCTTCCTATAAACGAATATTTGCCACAGTTTGTCCTCTTGAACTGCATGTCGTCATTCGATACTCGATAAACACAACTAACTTCACAAGAACTAGTCAGTGAACATGTAACAAAAGTCAGGATAAAGCGAAGTGCCAGTAAAGAAAGTCGTGTCTGATATACTACATAATGAAAGATGCCCTAAATTGTTTCAGGTTCAGACCACTATGATCTTCTATTGTAGACACACAGAATTATCCAATTTTATCAATGCTAAGTTATTACCTACCTCTGCGGCTCTTAAAAGAAGTACTATTTTCTCCGGTACACAGAGAAACATAGAATCACGGATATGATTTCAGGCTTAGAAGACGAATTGATTTCCGTACATTCATGTTCCCGGAAAATTGGTGACTCTACGAAAGATTATTTATTATTATTATTCTTTCTCCGTTAGGGTCTTCTAAGGATCACGTGCCAAATTCAATGCTTCATCCTTTGTTGTTCCTTCTTCCTCTTCCAATACTCCTTCATCTGCTCACTATGTCTCCTTTTCCTCCCCTCAGACCATTTTGAGCCTGTTTCCTTCCCTCCCGACCTTGGAATCCTTCCATTTTTTACACTTTCTTTCTAAAAATCTCTCTCTCTCTCTCTCTGTTGCTTCTTCTTCCTTTATGTTGTTTCTTTCCAAATCTTTCTTGACTTCATGAATCCAGGTTATTGTTGATTTGCTGTTCTAAAGATATTTGGAGATCTATGTGCTTAAACTGTTGTCATCCATTCTGTATGAATGTCCAAACAATATAAATCGCCTCTTCCACATTGTATCTGTTATGTTTTCTATGTTCCGGTATTCTACTTCATTACTTCTTGATTTCCAGAGTTCTGTAGTTCTTAGCGGGCCGAGTATTTTCCGTAAAATTTTTCTTTCTAGTATTTCTGATGTATTCAGCTTGTAATTCACTACTATATATATAATTATTGTAACTGACCAAAATTAGACATTCCGGTTTGAATACTGTGTTGTATTTTGAGGATTTTAGATAAACGCTTTTTGTTGTAAATATTCCTAGTTATACCGTTTGCTCTTTCCATTTGTGTATCCTTTCTTCTACATTTATTATTATTATTTGTTTTTATTTATTCATTATGGGACCATTACCTACGTGTAGCACGGCGCTGTAGTGTTTTCTTCTTCTAAATTCTTATGCGGTTCTTCCAGAAATATTTATATTATAGTGTATAATATGACTTACTATAGTGAACTGCTCGGAGAGCATTACCTAGCTGTAACACTGCGCTTTAGTACCTCTTTTTTCTAAATTCTTGGCGTTACCAACCCGGGGCACAAAAGGAAAGCATAAATAGTGATAGACAGCGAATTATAGAACGACGCCATTTTGGTGGACGGATTTACGAAGTCACGATAGTGCTGCAAAGAAGATATAAGTATGACATTACGAGAAATATAATAGGACCTGCTATTGGTCCAGGGCACATGCTTTTATGTGCAATAAATCATTTTCTTTTCTATTCGCAGCGCTCAGAATATCAATTAACGTTTTTCCGCTAAACTTATTCCCCATTGGTTTGTTTACAGCCTCTCTTTATTAGTCTAATACGTCCAAACATGTCTTTACGTCCACCAAAATGGCGTCATTCTTCCATCCATATGATGTACACTGGTTGGCTGGTCACGGGATCTGTTTTTTGACCATGCTTATTTCAGATAGACGCCCATCCGAAAAAGATATCCTTGTTTATTTGACGGTTTTGAACACGCGATCTTCGGATTAAGACGCCGACACTGCTATACACCGATGTAATGGGTACCTGGGTATTTTCGTTTCCTACAGTAAAGCCCAATACCCGGGTATTCAATTTCCCATTTAGAATGATAAGAAATTGGGGGTTAAATGCTGTTCACATGTGAGACTCCCGGGCTGTGACTAGGAGACCGGTTAACAGTTGAAGGTCGTGTAGCGTAGCCGGGGGGACCGAACGGTACAAAAAACTGTTCCGAAGATCTCTCTACGTCATCCCTCACCTTCAACAGACGTCTTGCGTCAAAGGAGCGACCACTCGCTTGTTAGCAAGAGTCCTTGTCATCTTTACTGTGGCCTCGGCGGTTATCTCCACCCATGTAACAATAATAATTGTAGATTTCAAAAATGCCTATGATTCGATCCACAGAAGGTCTCTTTTTGAAATATTAAAAGAATTTAACATAGACACAGAAACTGTGAGCTGTATTTAAGAGAAACTGACTGACACCTTGTCACGAGTCAAACTGTTAGGTGAACTCTCAGAGGCATTGGAATTTAAAAGTGATGTGGGTACATTCTCCCCGATACGTTCATCTTCCGACTTTTAGGGAAATATAGCCGTATTACCTGCTGTAGATAGCGAACTGGGTGGCTTTTACACCGAAAAGTGGGGTACTTTTATAGGTTCTCATAAACATCATTCGATATTTCAACGGTTCTTTTTCATGAATCGTATACCAACAAGAATAAGCCAAGAAATATTTGCAGACCAATTCGTACCATAAATGAATCGTTTGTTTCAGAAACGGCACTTCTCCAACGTACCAAATTGTTCAGAAAACAGGAAAAACTGTCTGTAGTGTGTAATGTCATATCTATCCTTCCGATATTTATTATGCTTATTCTACTGTTGAAATGACTATGACAGATAGGTTGTTTGTATGAATTAGTCCAGAACGTTCCTTTACAGACTTTGTTGAAACTGATGGAGACGTGCTGTTTCTGCAACAAACACCATTATTGAGAATATAAGGAAGTGTAACATTAATTTTAACGTCATTTCAATTTCAAAAGGAACTTTATTAAATATAGTACAAATTTTGTGCCGAGGAAATACAGTGTTTAAAGCCATTATTTAATAATTATTTGTAAGACTTACTTATTTGCACATATTATGATTAGATCACATTGTATAGAAAAATAAACAGAAGAATACTCCTTTTATGTCCCTTTCCAAAGTTCGTAAAACAAAACAACACAATATAATACAAGTAACATGTAAGTCTCTTATCTTTGAATAATACTTCTCACTTCTATTGCGCTGATATTGTTCATGCAAACAGTTCATTATAAAACTCATGGTATTCTTCTGGTATGTAAGATTCCAACTTCTTTATGTCTGCTAATTTCTTTTCATTCAATGGAACACAGCCTTGTGGATAAGCAAGTCTAGTTGGCAACACAGGGAGACGGGTTGCAGAAATAAGCAACTTGAAAGTATGAACGCACAGTCCATCAATACAGTATTTTCCTAAGACATGATTTGCCTCATACTGAAACTCCATAAATTGATTTATATGAAACGCGACTTTTGCATCTTTTTTCACACCTCTTCCTAGTGACCCAAGTGAAGTAAAAACAACACCTCTCCAGGATAAGTGTTCTTTCTGCACAAAACGGAAACTTTCATTCGCGACTGACAGGCAGAGATATATGGTAGAAGTGTTTTTTCTGCACAAAATAGTAGCCCTTCGTGCATTAATCATGGCAGTATTAATAACTCATATAGGTCAAAAAGTGGAGAAGTGTCGTTTCTGCAACAAACGATTCAAATGTAGGGGACCAGAAGTTCATTAACTGACTGTCGCTGGTGGTTTTAAACGTTGTTAGGTCGGTCCACAGCTTCGCCAAAAGCTGTCATAAATAGCCTAGGCGTCACTGAAGAGGCGTACTAGGGATATGAGGAGTGAGATAGTTTCCCGTTGCTTTCCTCACCAAGCCAGAAGTTGCTATTACATATCACTCTGCCAAGCCCACTGAAATGCATGCACCAATCGACACTGTGAGGAGAGTGTCGGCCTCCGGATCCCAAGATAGCGGGTTCAAACCCGGCAGAGGTAGTCGGATTTTTGAAGGGCGGAAAAAAGTCCATTCGACACTCCATGTCGTACGATGTCGGCATGTAAAAGATCTCTGGTGACACATTTGGTGTTTACCCGACAAAATTAATTAAATCTCAGCCATAGACGCCCAAGAGAGATCCGGTTTACTCTGTCTGCCATCTAGTGGGCCTAGAGTAAAACGGAACGTCGAAATTGACGAGCAGACAGCCAGATGGCGTCAAATCGAAATGTCTGCACACGGTAGCTGAGGCCATACGATTATTATTTTACCATTCATAACAGGAACTGACTGCATAAACAGTGGTATTACTAGCCTCACTCATACCTCGGTCACTTTCACACTGTCAAAGCCAAGGATGAGACTGAGACAGATCAATGAACGTAACAAATTTATTCTAGCCCATACCAGAAGACATAGCGCACTATAAACAACACATCTTACACGCAACGTCCCCCCTCCCCCCGCCCCCCACACACATATACTCCAGCTACCCTGACTCATTAATTGTTTCGTAAACGTTCATCCACTCCCCTACCTGTACAGAGACAGATCCCATTAAATTTACACTCTTTATATATATTTACAAAATGTTTGAAAAGGAAGTTTCTCTAATTGGAGATAGTGTGGTGACCGAGGACAGGGCGCTGGAAAACCTAACATGATGTCGTCTCATGCTTTAGGGGTTGGCGAAAGAAATGGGGGTATTCCGGTGGGAGACATGGCAACACTGTCGTACCGAGAGAAGGGTGGCTCTGATAATGAGCAGTTACAGCGGAAGGAAGGAATGAAGGGTCTTTGCCGAAGGGGATGGAACTGACCTACGCCGAGGACGACATTGAAGAGGGCAGGCCACATGGCTGGTGATCTTGTTCCTATGCAAAGTACTGACCTCTCCAGCACTCGTAATTGAACATTTCTGGTAATAAAATTGCTGGGAAGCTCTTACTACCTAAGAATCAGGGAAGCCTCCGTGGCTCAGGCGGCAGCGCGCCGGCCTCTCACCGCTGGTTCCGTGGTTCAAATCCCAGTCACTCCATGTGAGATTTGTGCTTAACAAAGCGGAGGCTGGACAGGTTTTCTCCGAAAACTCCGGTTTTTCGTGTCGTCTTTCATTTCAGCAACACTCTCCAGTATCATTCTACAGTATTTCATCTGTCAGGCATTAATCATTGCCTCAGAGGAGTGCGACAAGCTTTGGTAGACGACACAGTTCCTATCCTCGCCGTTAGATGGGGCTTCATTCATTGCATCCCTGACCTGGTTAAATGACTAGAAACACGGTGTGGACTATCATTTCCACCTCAGAACCTATCCACTAACTTGAGAAACAACAATATATTGAAAGCAGATTCCTCCGCAGTCAATCTCGATCCCTTTTATAGAGTACAAGGTAAAGTATCCGTTGTTAGCGCGGATTTATGAGCAAGGAATGTAATGGTTAAAATAAAGTGGCCCGCAAGTATACGTGTGCCTTACATCTCGCTGTTATAGAGTTACGATCTTTTCATTGGATACGTGAATATACGGATTATTCTCTCTCGACACATTCCATGTAAAGCTGGTTGTGAATGAAGTAGTGATGGGAATATCGAATGTTTTCATTCGGTTTGAAATAGGTTATAAAGTTATTTCTAGTGGCTTTACGTCGTACCGACACAGATAGGTCGTATGGCGACGATGGGATAGCAGTTGGAAGGAAGCGACCGTGGCCTTCATTAGGGTACAGCCCCCAGCATTTACCTGGTGTGAAAATGGAAAACCATCTTCAGGGCTGCTGACAGTGGGATTCGAACCCACTACCTCCCGGATGCAAGCTCACAGTCGCGCGCCTCTAACCGCACGGCCAACTCGCCCAGTCGGCTATAAAATAGATATATACGTTTTGTACTGCGGTAGTACTAGTAACTAGCAATAAGTCATTTGCTGTCCGACTCGTTGGCTGAATGGTCAGCGTACTGCCCTTCGGTTCAGAGGGTCCCGGGTTCGATTATTGGCCAGGTCGGGGATTTTAACCTTCATTGGTTAATTCCAATGATTCGGGGGCTGGGTGTTTGTGCTGTCCCCAATATCCCTGCAACTCACACACCACACATAACACTATCCTCCACTCAATAACACGCAGTTACCTACACATGTCAGATGCCGCCCACCCTCATCGGAGGGTCTGCCTTACAAGGGCTGCACCCGGCTAAAAATAGCCACACGAAATCATATTAGTAATTTGCTAGTAGGTACCGAAATGTGGATTGTTGTATAATATTACCGATTTTAATAGCGTGTTTCTTTCGTTGGTAGTGATATAAGTATTGAGACTAGCAACAAACGTTACACAGTGTTCGATTGAAACTGACATACGTTGGTCTATAAGATAAAATGTCCCGATTACAGTAATTGTGGTCATTATGTTTCAATGTATATAAAATGCATTTTTGTGTCCCTAACCACAAGTTAACGAATGTAAGATGGTCTGTTCATAAAATAACGAATGTTAGAAAATTTCAGACACTTTATTGTAGTGTCATTGCATTTTAAAGTAATGTGATTACAGCAAACTAAATGAAAATACAACATATTTTCCTAACACTAAGTAATAGTGCAAATATATTTATTTAAAAATAATTCCATTCATTTAAGGTTAATGTTCAATCATTAGAGGTTCATGGTTAGTATATGGACAGTATTTATAAAAACTATAACATGATTTTCTTGTGATAAAGTGCACAATAATAATATTGCTTTTATCATTATAGGTACGTCTTTAAGTCAGATATCTATTAATTTATAATAAATGACTCTGACTTCGCTCCATAACGAAAGAGGAGGCTGATTTCAGCGCTGACTAGTGGAAACAATTGGAATTTGCGATCCGAATGTAAACGGAAACAATCGGTTCTAACGGTACTTGACGACTATCGAATACTTCGATAGTTTTCATTTGATAGTTATATATTGGTGTTCTGTAGATAGTCCCGTCACTAGAATGAAACACAGGTGGTTCTGTAGATGTTGTAGTTGTTTGGGTCATCAGTGCATAGACTGGTTTGAGGCAGCACTCCATCCCACCCTATCCTGTGGTAATCTTTTCATTTTGCGGGTATATAAGCACGGACATGTAGGCAAAGGGATCAGTGCAGCAGTCGTGTCGTAGGTGCACGCGTTAAATGCGGCCACGTGAACTTTGGCGGAGTTATTACCAAATGCGTCCAAACAGGACTAGAGTGCTGTTATTTTGTTCTTGGCTGCCGAAGGACAAACATCGGTGGACATCCATCGGAGAATGAAGGCTGCGTATGGGGCAGCCTGTCTGTCGAAAACCACCGTGGTGCACCAAGTTCCGTACAGGTAGCGTTTCTAGACAAGACGCTGTCACGCAGAATGAACGCGGAGCTCATACTGCCTGAGGGTATTAGGACGATAGCAGCGCATTCTATGTGCGCTAGTGGTGGAAAGGTGAATGACATTATTCTGCCGTGCGGGCAGTATGTCCCGGAGGCTCATACTGCCTGAGGGTATTAGGACGATAGCAGCGCATTCTATGTGCGCTAGTGGTGGAAAGGTGAATGACATTATTCTGCCGTGCGGGCAGTATGTCCCGGAGGCTCATACTGCCTGAGGGTATTAGGACGATAGCAGCGCATTCTATGTGCGCTAGTGGTGGAAAGGTGAATTACATGATTCTGCCGTGCGGGCAGTATGTCCCGGAGGCTCATACTGCCTGAGGGTATTAGGACGATAGCAGCGCATTCTATGTGCGCTAGTGGTGGAAAGGTGAATGACATTATTTTGCCGTGCGGGCAGTATGTCCCGGAGGCTCATACTGCCTGAGGGTATTAGGACGATAACAGCGCATTCTATGTGCGCTAGTGGTGGAAAGGTGAATTACATTATTCTGCCGTGCGGGCAGTATGTCCCGCAGCTTCATGACAGAGATTGCCTTAGGGTATTAGGACGATAGCAGCGCATTCTATGTGCGCTAGTGGTGGAAAGGTGAATGACATTATTTTGCCGTGCGGGCAGTATGTCCCGGAGGCTCATACTGCCTGAGGGTATTAGAACGATAGCAGCGCATTCTATGTGCGCTAGTGGTGGAAAGGTGAATTACATTATTCTGCCGTGCGGGCAGTATGTCCCGCAGCTTCATGACAGAGATTGCCTTATGGTATTAGGACGATGGCAGCGCATTCTATGTGCGCTAGTGGTGGAAAGGTGAATGACATTATTTTGCCGTGCGGGCAGTATGTCCCGGAGGCTCATACTGCCTGAGGGTATTAGGAACGATAGCAGCGCATTCTATGTGCGCTAGTGGTGATAAGGTGAAGTACATTTTTTTTCTCGCCGCGCGGATAATATGCGTCGCAGCCATATATAAAAGCTTCTCGAAGGGAGTGTGGAGTGTCCTAATGACAGAGATTGGCAGCAGGGCATTCTATGTGGGCTGGTGAATTACAACTGTTTGCAGCCATGTATCCTCCACTGCATGTTCTATTTACCTACGCTTAGTTGGTAACTGAATCTAATTCTCATTAATGCCGGGAATGACGTTACATTTCAAGTAAGATTATCATCATTTCTACTTCCCTACAATGTTACAAACCTTGGGTCACACGGTGGATATATTTTCTAAACAAAAGAAAATTTTTCTTTAAACCTTCCTAAAAGTAGGGACTTAGTTGTTTCAGATAATGTGTTCTCGGTAAACAGTTGGAGATGTGTTGTTCTCAGTCCTTGTTTGATGACCAGTAACAGAGCTGGTGGCCCCCAACTCCTTATCTATGATTGTTTCATATCTCCACACACTATCTTATCTCCAGGTCCCTTCCATGTTCCCGTGGGAAGCCATATGCTGTCCCCTGGTGTTCCTATTGTGAACAAGCAATAACGCTGCAACATTCTCTAACATTCGAGATTTTTTCACAATCCGCGGAGCTAAGGTCTCTGCGAAACCTAAAGGGCCGATTGCAGGAACGGTATTTAAACGATGTTTACGGTTAAACAGTTCCTAAGTATGGCTGCCGCATTGGATAGAATTTATTTATCACTTAGCCACTGTCTAAAAGCGATGTTCAACCAGCCGTGTTTAACACTGCCGAGAACACTGTTTAACCTCAAGTTTTAGGAGTGAATGACAATCGGAGGTTATATACCATGAAACATGTGACACCAGGGACAGAGAGAGTCCGGTAACTTGACTACATTTCTTGGCAGCCGATATATTTTATTATTATTATTATTATTATTATTATTATTATTATTATTATTATTATTATTATTATTATTATTCGTTTAGGCGTACGATTGACCACGTGGTTCTTAACTCTGGTCAGCTTTTTTCTTCCTCTTAGACCAGTATTCCTTCATTCTAGCGCTATGGATGTCTTTTCCTTCTTGAGTCCATTTCACTCCTACTCCTGGACGCAGTGATTTAACTGTTAGTGAATGCAGAGAGTCAGACGTCTTGATTAACTTTCTGAACTTATCTCGGTTGGAAATGTATTATATTTGGGATAATTTCCCCGAAATTATAGGCTACTTCGAGTACATCAATATCAGAATAACTTGTCCCGATCGTCGGAAGGCAGGCTGTCACATACATCAGCCGCGAGGGATTCATTTCTATTTACTACCATGTAAATACACATAATAGTCGTGTGTGATTTTTATTCTCTCGGTTGATCGTCGCGCTAATTCAGGCTAGTTTTCGGCAAGGTTTGGGAAGGAAGAGACGTGGCCATAATAACAGCCCTCGTATTTGCCTGCTGAACAAATGGGGAAACTACGGAAAACAATCTTCAGGGCTGCGTTACGAACCTATGATCTCCAGAATGCAAGCTACTACTGTACTGTAGTTTCATCTGCCTTTCGCCGAATCTGTTTAGATGACATCACCGTAGCAACACTACAATGAAAGCTACATTTTCCCGTACGTTGGCGTGTCGCTTTTATTGTCGGTAATATTATATGAGAATTCATTTCCATCGAAAGCCATATTCTTATATGTGGGCAAGTCGTGCTCATGCGTAGCCGTATTTGAGTAATATTTAGGAAGGCGACAGCTGACTAGCGTTCGGCGCACGCGCCGACGAATTTCATTGGTTGTGACAAGCAAAGAATTATATGGAAGATACTTCTATTTCCATTTCCGAACCAATATTGAAACTTTAAACGACGTCTAGCTAAACACCGGCTAAACATTATGTATGCAATGGAAGATCATGATCGACTTAGACGTTGTCTAAGGCTTAAAACTAGTCATCGTTTCTGCATTCGGCCCAAAGAGTTTCACCTTATTTTCTTCACACAGCATAAGTCAAAAAACCGGTATCATGTGCACAAGCTCGGATCAGTCCTATTATTCTACAACTTTGCCATTTCAAATTATTAAATTGGTCCGCTAAAACTTCACAAATATGCGTTATTATATGAAGCTTTAGTCGTTAACATACATTTATGATTACATTGATGGATGCAGCCTGTGATTTCGACTTCTAAAAATATATCAGTTATTTATCTTTTATAATATTACACACTATCCATGATCATTTTCACCTTTCATATTAAACTAACTATGTTTCTTTCTTTTTGACAGGGTAGTTCTTGTAATTGCATCAGTAGTGCCATCTAGTGGAGGTGAAAGGCACCACACGAGACAAAACCCACCTCAACTGAAGACAACAGCCAGTCAGCGTCTGTTATTATTGATAAGTTTTAGGGGTTTAGGTCATTGTTGCGTATCACATCTCTCACTTCCGCTCACCCCATCCTCTTATGATTCCTTTCCTCCTCATTCCTTCAGCGAACCCCACCTTCATATTTTCTTCTACTTTTCATAGCCTTCATAATCTTTCACCTCCGTTGTTCATTGTTTACATGGATCATCTGCTGAAAGGTATAAGGTGGCAGAGAGGGATTCAGTTAGGCGGAAATGTGGTAAGTAGAATGGCCTATGCTGACGACTTGGTCTAAATGGCAGATTGTGTCGAAGGCCCGCAGTCTAACATCTTGGAACTTGAAAATAAGTGCAGTGAGTACGGTATGAAAATTAGCCTTTCAAAGTAAAGATTAAATGTCAGGTAGATAATTTCAGATATTTAAGATGTGAGTTCTCTCAGGATGCTAATATATTACGTGAGTTGCACTCAACAGTATTCTGCAAGAAAGAAATCAGCTACATTGGTATGTTTTCAGACCAACTTTGCTTTACGAGAGTACTAGGGGGATGGACTCAACATAAATGTTATTCATAAGTCAGAAGTAATACATATCAAAGTAGCGAGAATGATTGCTGGTATAAACAGGTGGAAACGAACAATGGTAGGAGGGTACTCGAAATGAGGAGATAAAGGCTAATTTAGGAATGAACTCGATGGATGAAGATGTACGCATAAACCAGCTTCGGTGGTAGGGCCATGTGAGGCGAATGGAGGAGGATAGGTTACCTAGAGAATAGTGGACTCTGTCATGGAGGGTAAGAGAAGTAGAGGGAGACCAAGACGACGATGGTTGAGTTTCTAGTGATTTAAAGATAAAAGGTATGAAATTAAACGAGGCCATAGAGCTAATTACAAATAGAGGAATGTGGCACTGTTTAGGAAATTCACAGAGGCTTGCAGACTGAACGATGAAAGCCATAATAGGCTACAATTAAAATAGTGTCAAATTTCCCATATAAATGTCTCTTGGTCATGGTCATCCATCAACGGTCGCTAATTTGAGATGATCGCCAGCCATAAGACAGAGCCTGCACGTTGCTAGGTAACATTGTCTGGTCATCCATTCATACCTTACATCACAGCCTGCACGTTGCGAGGTAACATTGTCTGGTCATGCATCCATACCTTACATCACAGCCTGCACGGTTGCTAGGTAACATTGACCATCCATCCATATCTTACATCACAGCCTGCACGGTTGCTAGGTAACATTGTCTGACCATCCATCCATATCTTACATCACAGCCTGCACGGTTGCTAAGTAACATTGTCTGACCATCCATCCATACCTTACATCACACCCTGCACGGTTGCTAGGTAACATTGTCTGACCATCCATCCATATCTTACATCACAGCCTGCACGGTTGCTAGGTAACATTGTCTGGTCATGCACCCATACCTTACATCACAGCCTGTACGTTGCTAGGTAACATTGTCTGGTCATGCACCCATACCTTACATCACAGCCTGTACGTTGCTAGGTAACACTGTCTGGTCATGCACCCATACCTTACATCACAGCCTGTACGTTGCTAGGTAACACTGTCTGGTCATGCACCCATACCTTACATCACAGCCTGTACGTTGCTAGGTAACATTGTCTGGTCATGCACCCATACTAAACGTTTTCATTCCTCCCCTGAAGGGGGAGGCGGGCCACTTAGACGGTGACGGCGTCTCTCAGGTCGGGAGATTTGTTACGGTAAAGGAGATGTGCGGAGAAGGTGAGGGGGTGGGCGGCCGTGGCCTATACTACGAACTGTCCCGGCATTCGCCTTAGTGCAGGAGAATGGAAAACCACGGGAAACCATTCTCAGGACAGCCGACGGGTGGGACCAGGCGTGAAGTCCGGCACTGTCTCCCGAATGCAGAGGCGTAGAGCCACGGTTCGCCGGTCAGAGTACAGAGCATATGGGACAACAACCCACTCTGCATCTACCGACCTGTTATGTGAATATTTCTGTAAACATTTAAAATAATAAACACTGCTGATAAAGGAAGGTGACATTGTGCAGAATTGATTATCCCTTATCACTTCATGTTTCCAAGGTAGTACAGAAGAATACTGAAGGTGAGATGGATAGATCGAATCACGAATGAAGAGATACTGAATCGAATTGGTGAGAGGAGATCGATTTGGCTAAATCTGACGAGAAGAAGAGATAGAATGATAGGACACATCTTAAGACACCCAGGACTTGTTCAGTTGGTTTTTAAAGGAAGTGTAGGCGGTAAGAACGGTAGGGGTAGACCAAGGTATGAATATCACAAACAGATCACACTAGACGTAGGATGTAGTGGTTACGTAGAAATGAAAAGGTTAGCACAGGATAGGGTGGCATTGAGGGCTTGCACCAAAGCAGTCTATGGACTCCAACAACAACAACAACAACTTCAAAATTAAAACAATACGGTAATCTATGTTTTTATTTAATTTTGCTGTCCGATTTCACATGGAATTCCACGTATACCAGAGGCAGTGCTCAGGAATGTCAAGTATGATAACGATTTCTCATTCTACAATCAAGTTTGTTAGTCGTAGTGTTACTAGTGTCGGCCATCTACGCCGCCAGTGGTCACAAGTAAATTCCTTGTCCATGTTAGGACGTGTCAAAGCCTCCTCCATCAGCGATGACAGCGGGTGAACGGTCACTGCCCCTAAGATGATATATAGCCCTAGATGGCCTTGGCAACTCTCTGTAGGGGTAGTCGACATCTTTTGTTCCCTTGGAGAAAGTCAAGCGCTGTACCGCAGGAGGCTCTGTTTGACTAGGCGAAAACACAAACAGAATCTTCTTAAAAGCTATTTCCTGTATCTTTTGTGCTGACCTGGATTTGAAGATAACATAATGTATCCGCGTGGGTCACCACAATACGTTGCTCTCGCTTAAGATGTTCAGGGCATGGTTTGGAAGTTCTATTCTTCAGGGTGAAGCCATATTTGGGGGCGAATCAACGCTTCGTTGGGGCCTTGGTGGGAAAAGAAATACAAGGCTTCCTATCGTATTTGCTAATATTCAGAAATAATAATAATAATAATAATAATAATAATAATAATAATAATAATAATAATAATAATAATAATAATAATAATAATAATAATAATAATCAACTGTATACTGGAAATATACACCTCTACCCGTTTTCGAAAACTCTTCATACAAACTTCTATGGGACCGAGAAGTCATAACAATAGGCCAGATATTATTCTAATCGATAAATCAAAAAATATCCGCATCCCTTATAGAAATTGCTTGTCCAAACACCTCCAATCTACAAACAACAATAGCCACAAAGATATCAAAATACACAGTACTGTCAATAGAAATACAACGCCTGTGGAAAGTAGAATCAGTCACCACAGTTCCAATAGTAATAAAAACATAATAATAATAATAATAATAATAATAATAATAATAATAATAATAATAATAATAATTGTTGACTTCAAGAAGGCGTACGTCGCAATTAACAGCCTAACGCTTTTCAAGGCCCTAGAGGAATTGGGGATTGATTGGAAAACGAGTGAATATCTGAAATCAAAACTGATTGTTTCCCTTACTGTTTAATTTAGTACTGGAAAAAGTTATTAGAATATGGCGAAATGAAACAAAAGGTATAAGTATTGCTAGATGTAACCAAGACAAAGTTCACCTTGCTTACCTAGCATTTGCTTATGACAACAACAGACAGGAAGCAATCCAGTCTGTAGAAAAACTCCATGAAATAGCAGCGAAAACAGGACTCCGAATTTCAGTTTTCAACAGTCAATCGTTAATCACTAAATATATAAATGTCGCTCAAGTAGACACATTTAAATATCTAGGTAAAATTATTGAATCATCAGGGTTAAATGAGCAGGCTAACAAACAAAGAATTGCAAACGTTCAAAGAGAATACAAAATTACTTTGGAACAGATACAATGAAAGAACCATATCAACAAAGGCAAAATTACGACATAATAACACAATAATTGAGTTAAAACAGAAGCACTTTATGCATCTCAACCTATTATAATTGGTGGCAAATCTCGAATAAAGATGGTCGAAAAACAAGAAAGGATAATCATCAGAAAAAACTTCGAACCAAAATGCAAAAATGGAATTTGGATGAAAAAGAAATCCCATGAAATCTATCAAGTTACAGAAAAATTCACACACACGATCAGGAAACGGCGATTACAATTTTATGGTCACTGATATAGAATGGATAATAATAGGGTCACAAAGAAAATTTTAAACATTGCCTGATCAATGAAAAACCACAATAACTGGTTAAAAGAAATCAGTAAAGACCTAAATGAAATTGACATTAAAGAAGAAACCATTCAAGATAGAATAAATTCAGAACATTAATTCACAAACACAATTTTTCTGTAAAGCCCGCCCATGTAAATACGGGATGGACTGAAGAACGTAAAAAAGGTGAAGAGATATTGGGAAGAGAAGAAGAAAAACAAAACACAAAGTGTGGATAAACACTCGTTTATCATTCTGCTGTTATCCATGCTTATGATGTGACCAAAATATGTAACTGTTCTCTTTCTGATGGTGCCTGGCATCTTTTAATTTTGTTCGTCCTTGTATGGATCTTCATTCCTCCCATGTCTAAACTCTCCTCCTTTGTTTTCAATGGTTCCCAGATTTTCCTCAATATTTTCCTTTTCTTTATATGTGTTTATTTATTTTTAAGGATCTGCTTTACGTCACACCGACACAGATAGATCTTATAGTGACGGTGGGATAGGAAAGGCCTAGAAGTGGTAAAGAAGCGGACGTGGCCTTAATTAAGGTTCAGCCCCTGCATTTGCCTGGTGTGAAAATGGGAAACCACGAAAACCATCTTCAGGGCTGCGCCAATAGGATTCGAACTCACTATCTCCCGAATGCAAGCTCACGGGTGTGGGGCCCTAACCACGTGGCCAACTCGCTCGGTCAACAGAGATGTTAAATAACTTTTTATATTAAAATAAGCAATACTTCACAAAATGGTAAAACTAGAAATATTAAAACCTATTAAATACGACGTTCCACTAACTACTTTTACGCTTTCCGGAGACGCCGAGGTGCCGGAATTTTCTTCGGCAGGAGCTGCAGTAAATCTACCGCCACGAGGCTGACGTATTTGAGCCAGGATCGAACCTGAGCCACTCAGTCCTGTTACCACTCTGAAAATGGTGGAAATAAACGTCCAGAGAAAATCTGGCTTGAAATGCCCAGGTTGAGAAAAGAAAGTGGCCAAAATGCACCTGTTGGCTTTTTCGTAAATTTGCCGCTAATTTAGTACTAGAAATGGCCAGATTGTATAGTGGCTAAATTGGCTACCCTGGCCGCGAGCGTATGGACCCACTGCTTCACTGAGGCAAAACCTTTGCAATTTCACGACTGAAAATACCTAAAGACATTGTATGATTTTTTAAGTCAGTGGGTTTTCACAGCTACACACAAGCCTCCTATGTTGAATGTGACCTAAAAGGCGCCACCTGGTTCAGAATATTGACTGGTTATCGTCCCTAGACCACCAGCAGCCTCTACAATTGCTACATCGATTAACCAAATTTGTATGGAAGTGCTGTTAATCTTCTCCCGTCCAGTTGACTATTGACTGCACACATTTCATATAGGGAACACCTCGCACATTTCCATTCAGTGATGAAACAAATAGTGTTTCTTTATTATTCCGGGTATATTTAGATATTCGCTTTAGAAAAGTAAATAGAGACTGCCATGGCACCATTAAACCGACCACCCTCCTCATTCCTTGTTTTGCTTACGTCAATATAACTTCTTTGTATGTTTTGCTTACGTATGGAAGAGAAGTCACACGACTGAACAAACTTCCTCCACTTGTCCTTGTGAACTGCAACATTGACGAATACCGTGCCGCCAGGTCGAGTACCTTGAAGAAAAAAGGGGCTCTGACTTCAGTCTACTGTTCTTAGGGGGCTCTGACTTCAGTCTGCTGTTTTTAGGGGACCGTGACTAAAGTCTGCTATTCTTAGGGGGCTCTGACTTCAGTCTGCAGTTCTTAGCGGCTCTGACTTCAGTCTGCTGTTCTTAGGGGGCTCTGACTTCAGTCTGCTGTTCTTAGGGAGCCGTGACTGCAGTCTGCTGTTCGTAGGGGGCCGTGACTAAAGTCTGCAGTTCTTAGGGGGCTCTGACTTCAGTCTGCTGTTCTTAGGGAGCCGTGACTGGAGTCTGCTGTTCGTAGGGGGCCGTGACTAAAGTCTGCAGTTCTTAGGGGGCTCTGACTTCAGTCTGCTGTTCTTAGGGGGCTCTGTCTTCAGTCTACTGTTCTTAGGGGGCTGTGACTAAAGTTTACGGCTCTTGCTGTGGATAAATGGCTCCTGTTGAGCTTTTAGAAAAAAAAAGTCGATGAACGTGAAAACAGAGATCTTACCCATCTCCGATACCTTATACCCCATGACTAAGGGGAGAAAATTTAGGCATTAACAATCCTGTTTTAGCCAGGCTAAATAGCAACTAAAAATATACACTATCAACATTTATATTAAATAACTGTCTAAAATTTGGATTTTGTCCTGAGCAATGTTGGATAGGGATTTTATTATGCACTGCTGGAAAAAAAATATCCAATAACCAAAAGGGGGTTGTGGTATATTAACGAACGTTGGTAGGCGTGTGTGTACATCTGAAAGATGGCGTTGATTCAAATCCCGCTAATGGCGGTCCCATGACGTTGCACGTCAGGTTTGCTTTACATACGGGCTGTACTGTGCGAGAGCGTTAGTTACCTGTGAGATTGGACAGAGTGGGTCAAGAATGCCTTTATGATGACGAAGATGTCAGTATCAACAGCTCACTGCGGCTCAACGAGGCTGTACAATAGGGCTACTTGAAGGAGGATTTACCTTCCGCGCTATTGCTGAACGACTTGGCAGGAATGTCTCCACTGTGCATGCGTGCTGGTCACGAGAAGGTACGCTCGCAAGAAGACCGGGCTTCGGGCGTCCCCGTGGCATCACCGAAAGGGAGGACCGCCGTCTTCGGCGTAAGTCTGTGGCGCAGCGGACTGCGTCCGCAGCTGCAATTCGAGTGATAATTGGCATCACAGTGACGCAACTAACTGTTCGAAATCGGTTACTTGAAGGACACCTCCGAGCCAGATGCCCTGCGGCGTGCATTCCACTTATCCCAAACCACCGCCGTCAAACGAGAGCTCATTGGAGGATGGAGTGGAGGTCCGTTGTGTTTTCCTATGAAAGCCAGTTCTGCCTTGGTGCCAGTGATGGCCGTGTGTTGGTTAGCTACTTGCTTTACGTCGCATCGACACAGATAGGTCTTATGGCGACGATGGGACAGGGAAGGGCTAGGAGTGGGAAGGAAGCGGCCGTGGCCTTAATTAAGGGACAGCTCCAGCATTTGCCTGGTGTGAAAATGGGAAACCACGCAAAACCATCTTCAGGGCTGCCGACAGTGGGATTCGAACCTACTATCTCCCGAATACTGGATATTGACCGCACTTATGCGACTGCAGCTATCGAGCTCGGTGTGTGTTGGTTAGAAAGAGGCCAGGTGAGCGCCTGCATTCCACCTGTCTGCAGCGACGACACACTGGACCTACACCGGGAGTTTCGTCCTGTCGTGCTGCCATTCATGAACAGCATTCCCAGGGGTGTTTTCCAAGAGGATAATGCACGCCCCCATGCCGCTGTTGTAACCCAACATGCTCTATAGAGTGTCGACATGTTGTCTTGGCCTGCTCGATCCACCGATCTGTCCCCAGTCGAGCACGTAGGGGACATCATTGGACGACAATTCCAGAGTTATGCACAACCGGCATTATCCGTCCCTGTATTGACCGACAAAGTGCAACAGGTATGGTGCTCCATCCCAGAAGCTGACATCTGATACCTGTACGAGACAACAGTGAGGCGATTACACCGGTTATTAATGGAACAGCATGGCTTTTCTCTAGTGGATATTAAGCTATAGTCTTGTATCTTTAATCAATTAAATATGTCACCTCGACAAATATTTTGCTAAAATGTCGGTATTACATTCGTTATTTCATGGTGTTTGGATATCTTTTCCCGCCAGTGTATTTGGAAGTGCCAGTTCTCAGGACTAAAACTACTCTCTTTACATCTCAATTACAGGTGACCAGTGTGTATTTTCCAAGATTTTCAGTCTACATACTTCTAATTTGAGAGAATATCGCTTAAGCTCACAGAATGTGATCGGGCAATAGTTACTCTGGTGACAGGTCTAATGTCGCGGCTGAATAAGTTCCAGAAAATATATCACTCATTTGTTTTACAACTTCACACTGACTGGTATTCCGACTTACAAGACCACTCAGCCGTAGCCCGTGGTTCACGAACTAGGACGTGAGCACAGTTGCCCGCACTATGATCAGTAATGTGGTGAAAGGTGTTCTGTAAGAGAACTGAGCTCTCAGACGAAACTACCTTTACATGGGGCTTTATTCAAACCGACATTGCCGTACGGGAGTTAGAGTTGGGATTTCTTGTTCATAAGTTAGGATGTTCCATTTGGTAAAAGACATGCATATATGTTGATTAGACTAAGCAATTTGTGATTCTGGTGGTGATAGGGATCGCATACCGAGGAAGAATAATTATCTAGCATCTGTAGAAAATCACTCTGCAGTGATAAAAATCGAGGGCTTTGAAAAAGAAACATTATTACAGAAAGAATTGAGGCAAGGGTGCAGTTTGTCCCCTCTCCTTTTTACTGTTTATACAGAACAGACGGTAAAGGAAATAAAAGAGAAATTTGGAAAGAGAATCACAATCCAAGGAGAGGAAATCAAAACCCGAGATTTGCCGATGATATTGTTAATATTGTTATTTTATCTGACTCTGCAAAAGATATGGAGAAATTGCTGAATGGTATGGACAGAGTCTTGGGTAAGGAGTACAAGATGAAAATAAATCGCGATTCATCTATATAAGGCATTTGACAGGATACATCATGGGAGGCTACTGGCAAAAATGGGTGCAATTGGACTAGACAAAAGAGTGACTAAATGGGTGGCTATATTTCTAGACAATAGAACTCCGATAATAAGAGTAGGTGAAGCTTTATCTGACCCTGTAACCATTAAGAGGGGAATTAGTCAAGGCAGTATTATTATTATTGGACCTTTATGTTTTCTTATATATATATATACAGGATGAAGCGTAACTCGCGCACTCGGGCGTCGCAGCGCGACTCCTCACATGCCAGCAATAAAAAAATGTCTCTTACAAAATTTCGTCTTGCGAGTAAATCCGGCAGAAAAACGACGTTGAAGAGTAGCAATCTGGCAACACTGTAACCACATGTAGGGTAACTACATCTGTCAGCAAAAGTTAGTCGTACTGTACAGTTGGTGCAGTGGGTAGAGTTTTGGGTTAGCATTCAGGAGGTCGAGTGGTCGATCTTGGGTTGAGGCGTTTGTTTTTTATTTCGTAAATGTAGTCCAGGTGGTATGGTATCTGGCATCTTAATCGTCAACAGCGATTGCGGTGGGTCCTCTAGAAACCATTTGCACTTACATACTACGATCCTAGAAATGGACGAACAATCGTTTTCATTGGTCAGCTTTGAAAGGCGCCCTTTCCACGTCGTGGGCGTGAATTTATTCGCACCACTTCATCTACTAGATGTGAAACCTGTTTGTTTCAGCTGTCTATTTCTTATTAGTCTAACCAGGTACTTGTTGTTTCAGCGTTACAAAATGTTGTAAATGTAGGATACATGTGACCTCAGAAACGGTGTCGTACTGTATTACAGTAGGTAATGTCAGATGGAAATTAGCAAATAAAAAAAGCGCCTCAACCCAGGATCGAACCATCGACCTCCTGCATGCCAACCAAAAACTCGACCCACTACACCAACTGTGCAGTGCTGACAGCGGTAGTTACCCTACATATGGTTACAGTGTTGCCAGATTGCTATTCTTCAACGTCCGTTTTCTACCGGATATATTCGCAAGACGAAAATTTGTAAGATACATTTTTTTATTGCTGCCATGTGAGGAGTCGCGCTGCGACGCCCGAGTGCGCGAATTACGCTTCACCCTGTATATACATGATATGTGTAAAGAAATGGAATCAGAGGTAAGGCTTTTTGCGGATGATGTTATTCTGTATAAAGTAATAAATGTTGCGAGGTTGTGAGTTTCACAAATAGGAAAAGTTCTCTCAGTTTAATTACTGCGTTGATGGGGTGAAAGTTCCGTATGGGGATCACTGTAAGTACCTAAGTGTTAATATAAGGAAAGATGTTCATTGGGGTAATCACATAAATGGGATTGTAAATAAAGGGTACAGATCTCTGCACATGGTTATGAGGGTACTTAGGGATTGTAGTAAGGATGTAAAGCAGAGGGCATATAAGTCTCTGGTAAGACCCCGAGTAGAGTACGGTTCCAGTGTATGGGACTCTCACCAGGAACTGAAAAAAAAAATCCAGAGAAAAGCAGCTCCATTTGTTCTGGATGATTTCCGACAAAAGATTAGTGTTACGAAAATTTTACAAACTTCGAACTGGGAAGACTTGGAAGAAAGGAGACGAGCTGCTCGACTAAGTGGTATGTTTCGAGCTGTCAGTGGAGAGGTGGCGTGGAATGACGTTAGTAGACGAATAAGTTTGAGGGTGTTTTTAAAAGTAGGAAAGATCACAATATGAAGATAAAGTTGGAATTCAAGAGGACAAATTTGGGCAAATATTTGTTTATAGGAAGGGGAGTTAGGGATTGGAATAATTCACCAGAGATGTTCAATAAATTTCCAAATTATTTGCAATTATTTAAGGAAAGAGCAGGCTAAAAACAGATAGGGAATCTGCTAACCTAAATGCAGGTCAGCAGGTGGTGTGACTTATAGAACGCCCTGCTTGGTCTTATACTTGATTGGTAATAGCTGTCATTTCCCACGAGCTCTGCCATCACGGAAATGATCGAGTTTAAATAGAATTACCGGCTGCTTCTCTCCCGTTATGTTATGTAGAAGGGGTTCTCTATATCCCCACCACCGCTTCACAGCTCCCCTTCAGATCATCTGAGCGAGCGGCGATCCACTGCCAGGGACAGAGCGAGCTAGTGTCTGTTCTGTGCTGTGCTGTGCTTTAAGAAAAAGGAAGGTAGAGTAGTTACAAAGCAGCCCGCTTCGAAGGAGGCTGTGACGCTCGTACTGGTGGTGGTGAACGGCATGTTTACATGTCCAGCCGGCGATATGCACTCTTATGTCAACTGATGTGCGTTAAGATGCCAAGTGACTGATAATTTACATTCCTACGTGTATAGTTATTTCTAAGTGACTGCTTCGTTCCATCGCAGAGATATCACACGTGTGAATCTCCATTTTCGAGTTCTGTAAAACAGACCCGGGATGCGTGTGTGTGTTCGTCGGTAGCTGTGCGAAGTGCGTCCCGTAAAATCAATAACGTTGCTTCAGTGTCAAACTAAACGTGCTGGAATTGTCTATAAACTGACAGCTTTATTCCGGGTAACCCTTACACCTTTTAGCAGCGGAGTTTTACAACAGACTTGTTTTTGCACCCTGAGCTAGAGAAAGTGAGGACTATTTTTAACATATCGTGACTTGCTCAAAGTTCAACAACCAGCGGGGATTGATCGCAGATATCGGGGATCGAAGCTGAGTCCACAGAACTGCTAGGTAAGAGCATGTTGTTTCATTCAATATTTTCTAACATTAATTCACTGTTTTGTTTATAGTATTTGGTTTGTTTTCCCTTGCGTGAGGGAATAAGTGCCAACAAATGCAAAAAATTAACACTCCCTCGTACAGTAATGTTGTTCTTATCTCAAAGTTTAATCATTTAATGGAGAATCGAATATCGAAAGGATATTTATGCACCGGAACAACTTCTACATGTGCGATTCTGTACGTTTGTAGTATCTAATAATAATGTTATTTGTTTTACGTCTCACTAACTACTCTTTTACGTTTTTCGGAGACGCCGAGGTGCCGGAATTAATCCCGCAGGAGTTCTTTTACGTGCCAGTAATTCTACCGACACGAGGCTGACGTATTTGAGCACCTTCAAATACCACCGGACTGAGCCAGGATCGAACCTGCCAAGTTGGGGTCAGAAGGCCAGCTCCTCAACCGCCCGAGTCACTCAGGCCGGCCCCGGCTGTAGTATCTATTTTGAAACCCTGTTGTAATTTATATTTTCCAATTAGTTCACTTCATTGTATTGTAATACTTCGGGCAATTCCACAGTAATCCGTGATCATAAGGAATTCGTAAAGCAGGTATTATTGTACCCTATATAAATTACATTAGTAAAGAACTGGAACAAATATAAGGCTTTTTGAATAAGTTACAAGATTCTGAGCAACTGCATAAAAAGACGGTCAAAAATGTGGGCAATGCTATGATGGAAAACTGAGTAAAAAGTCAGGTTGTGAGTTTAACAAACAGCAAAAGTCCTCTCAGTTTTAATTACTGGGTTGAAAATTCCTATCACTATAAGTACCTAAGCGATAATACAAGGGAAGATCGTCATTGGGGTAATCACATAAATATGATTGTAAATAAAGGGTACAGGTATCATCATATGGTTATGAGAATATTTAGGGGTAGTAGTAAGGATGTAAAGAAGAGGGCGTGTAAGTCTCTGGTAAGAAGACAGAGTATGGTTCCAGTATATAGGACCCTCACCAGGATTATTTGATATGAGAACTGGAAAATACTCTTAAAAAAAGCAGCTCGATTTGTTCTGGATGATTACTGTCAAAAGAGTAGCGTTACAAAAATGTTGTAAAGTTTGGGCTGGGAAGACTTGGGAGAAAGGAGAAGAGCTGGTCGACTAAATGGTATGTTTCGAGCTGTGAGTGGAGATGTGGGGTTGGAATGATATCAGTAGATGATGATAAAGAGTTGGAATTGAGGAGGGCAAACTGGAGAGTTTATAGAAAGAGGAGTTAGGTTAGGGATTGGAATAATTATCAAGGCAGATGTCGATACATTTTCAAATTCTCTGAAATTATTCAAGGAAACTCTAGGTAAACAGCAGATAGGGATTCTGCCACCTGGGCGACTGCCCTGAATGCATATCAATGGTGATTAATTAAAATTGATTGATTGATTGATTGATTGATTGATTGATTGATTGATTGATTGATTGATTGATTGATTGATAACACTGCATATATAGTTCTTGGAAGTAGCAACAAATATTAAAGAAAACTGTCTTCCAAAGTGAGTAAAGAAGGAAAGTACTGTAGTTTCTTTATAAAACCACCAAAGAGATTCACTAGGGAATATACAAAGTTGACCATCAGGGCGCAAGATGTTTAGACGACGCAGTAAGGCGACCAGACTCTATCATCACGCTGGATAAAAGCCATCGTTAAGTTACATTTTAGTGACAGGGGAATTAATTTATTTTATCATCTTAATTTTTCAATTTGCCTTTGCTGGCAGGACCTAGTGTTTACAGTACACTATGTCTTCTAGTATGGGCTAGAGTATTTTTGTTACTTTCATTGATCTGTCTCTGTCATATAGTTGGCTTTGACACTATGAAAGTGACTGAGGTATGAATGATGCTAGTAATGCCATTCCTTCTGCAGCCAGTCCCTGCTATGAATGGTGTGAAAATGTTGCTCATAGGGTCAGTTGGTGCATGCATTTCAGTGGGCTTGGCAGACTGATATGTAATAGCAACTTCTGGCTCGGTGAGGAAAGCAACGGGAAACTACCTCACTCCTCATTTCCCTAGTACGCCTCTTCAGTGATGCCTAGGCCATCTATGACAGCTGATGGCGGAGCTGTTGAGGATCCAACCAGCCTTAGGGCTGAAGACGGAACATACAATTTTTCAATGTTCGGGCTGCAACGTCTGCACAAGCTTCTTATTATAATTAGTCCTGTGGCCTCGTCTAGTTCCACTACTGTATTATTATTATTATTATTATTATTATTATTATTATTATTATTATTATTATTATTATTATTTGATCTGCTTACCCTCCAGAGTTGGTTTCTCCTCCGGACTCGGCGAGATATCTCATCTTTACCGCGTGGAACGTGAGACATTTAGTCGGGAATACAACTTGGGAGAAGGATCAGTACCTCTCCCAGGTGGCCTGACCTGCTGATGTGGACAGGGTGCTTGTTGAGAGATAGGAAGGGAGAGAAGGTGGTGGTGGTGATTATTATTTTAAGAGGAAGGGATCTGGCACTTCGAAAAATGAAGGTATCGGCCAAAGAAAGACAAGGCCAGGAAGGGCGTCAAAATGAAAGACTCCCTATCCCTCAATATCTAATAGCGTCCGGGTCGGAAAAGAACAATAGTTGACCAAGGGAGGTCAGACAGGATAGATGAAAGTGAGAAGCCTGGCACAAGAAAGTGGAAGCAATGCCAGGACTCAGCTAAGGACTCTGTGATTGCCAACCTACGCTTCCAAGTTGAAATGCCCTGGGGCCCTTTTAGTCGCCTCTTACGACAGGCAGGTGATACCGTGGTTGTTATTCTACCGCCCCCACTCACAGCGGGCGAAGGGACGGAAGGAAGCTGCCGTTGCATTAAGTACCATCCCAGCATTTGCTAGGAGAAGAAGTGTGGAAACCACTTGAAGGCTGGCTGAGGAGGGAAACGAACCCCGTATACTCGGTTGACCTCCCATTGCTTGTGTATACTCTGTCAGTGCAAGAAGTAGAAGAAGAAATTTGGACTATTCAAATTTCGTGGCAGAGGTGGGAATGGAACCCGGGCCTCCACTACACCACAGAGGCACAAATCTTATCATGCAATCATTAAAAACCTGATAATCTTTGTCTTGGTCTCCCTCTACTTTTCTCATCCTCTATGACCAAGTCACCTATCCTCCTCATTTCGTCTCACATGACTCCGCCACCGAAGCCAGTTTATGCGCACAGCTTCATTCAATTGAGTTCATGCCTAACTCCCAGTACCCTCCAGGCATTGTTCCCACCTATTTGTACCAGCATTCATTCTCGCCACTTTCGTGTCTGCTTCATTTAACTTACGTGTACGATATCCTCAGCTTTGACTCCTATACTATTCCGACACCTCGGCGTGTCCGAAAACGGTAAAAGAATGTAGTGGGACGTAGTCGAAAGCCAATAACATTATTATTGTTATTATTATTATTATTATTATTATTATTATTATTATTATTATTATTATTATTGAAGCCTGCGTGGCTCAGGCGGCAGCGCGCCGGCCTTTCACCGCTGGATACCGTGGTTCAAATCCCGGTCACTCCATGTGAGATTTGTGCTGGACAAAGCGGAAGCAGGACAGGTTTATCTCCTGGTGCTCCGGTTTCCCCTGTCATCTTTCATTCCAGCAACACTCTCCATTAACATTTCATTTCATCTGTCAGTCACTTATGATTGCCCCAGAGGAGTGCGACAGGCTTCGGCAGCCGGCACAATTCCTATCCTAATTCCATTCCCGACCCGGTCAGATGACTGGAAACAGACTGTGGATTCTCATTTTCACTTTTCATTATTATTTACTCGGAAAAGGAAAGAAAACAGACCGATGTAAAGATAGTTTCGTCCGGGAGCTGGCTTCCTTCGTACAGAATACTGTATTATTAGCTTTACTGCACCTTGGTTCAATCTCACCATCCTGGGAGGACACACATCCCAAATACTTGAAATGGTCCACCTGTTATCTGGCAGAGTCAATCCTCCTAAGTTTCCTGTGTATTGCCATCATCTTGGTCTGCCATTAAAACCAAGTTTTGGTTTGTAGTTTTCGATTGTTAAACGCGGAATTTCTTTCGTATTCTGAGTCCTCTTTTCCCCTCATCCAGCTCCTGCCACTTATGGCACTTCACATTCCTCTTCCATAACTTTGTTCGAGCCCACGTTTCTTCTTCTTGCACTCGTCTTTATTGAACCTATCCACCTTATTCCATGTCTTTCTCTAGTTCTCTCTCCCTCGAACTTCATCCCCATCATCTGTTTTAGAAGTATTTTCTCCTTCGTCCTCTTTACATGTCAAAATTATCTTAGTTTACTCCCATCAGTTCTCTGATTCAGGTTTTCTATTCCGACCTCCTTTCTGACACCTTTGTTTCTCAATCTGTCTTTCCTATCGTACTTCTTAGCTTGAATTGTACTCTCCTCCCTACATGACATTGTCCAGGTCAATATGGGTGCATATCTCTTTACACTACGTTATTCCAGACAAGGTTTCCTTCACTCTGGTAGAATGCATTGCCCTGTTGCACCCTCAACTCGGAAGTGTAACCATAGCAACTGTGGAAGGTGTGTGGGATGAGCAGACATTGTTACCTAGCAACCGCGCTGGCGGCCATCTGAAATTAGCAGCCGTTGATGGGTGGCCATGACCGGGAGACATAATTGTTTATGATCATTTGATTTTACCATAGGGAAGACCCCTCACGTAGACTGACTAGACCTCAAACCAGCCAACAGATCCAGGTAAAAATCCCTAACCTGGCCGGGAATCGGACCCGGGGCCTCCAGGTAAGAGGCAGGCCTCCTAGACGGTAACGCCGTCTCTCAGGCCGGGAGATGTGATACGGTGAAGGTGAGAGTGTTGCTGGCCGTGGGCTATACTAGCAACTGTCCCGGCATTCGCCCTAGTGCAGGAGAATGGAAAACCATTCTCAGGACAGCTGACGGTGGGGACCAGTCCCTCTCCGGCTCCCGAATGCAGCCCTGAAAATGGTTTTCCGTGGTTTCCCATTTTCACACCAGGCAAATGCTGGGGCTGTACCTTAATTAAGGCCACGGCCGCTTCCTTCCCACACCTAGCCCTTCCCTGTCCCATCGTCGCCGTAAGACCTATCTGTGTCGGTGCGACGTAAAGCAACTAGCAAAAAAAAAAAAAAAAAAAAAAAAACTTGTGGCCCGAGAGCCACTCTTCATCCGCCGACCGAGGAATTGCCGTCGGATATTGTCTCTTAGCAGCCCTAATGAGAATGGAGGATCGCGTTAGACTTGCGACTGCAGGTAACACCACAACCAATAATCACACGGATTGAGGTCGGGAGACTGGGGAGGCCAAGCTCCTTTTATAGCGTACACGGGTCACAAATGTTGCTGTCCATCGCCATCTATTGGTCTGTGTGTTGGTGTCAATAAAACGCCGTGTCATACCAATCATGTGTGTCATTTATTACCTCTCTACCTCCCATATTCCATGAAGTATTGCCTCGTCAAGTGTTAACTGACTTTTATGTCACCCTGTGTATATTTTTACCGGCCCTGTGGTGTAGGGTTAGCGTGCCTGCCTCTTACCCGGAGGCCCCGGATTCGATTCCCGGCCAGGTCAGGGATTTTTACCTGGACCTGAGGGCTGGTTCGAGGTCCACTCAGCCTACGTGATTAGCATTGAGGAGCTATTTGACGGTGAGATAGCGGCCCCGGTCTAGAAAGCCAAGTATAACGACAAAGAGGATTCATAATGCTGACAACACGACACCTCGTAATTTGCAGGCCTTCGGGCTGAGCAGTGGTCACTTGGTAGGCCAAGGCCCTTCAAGGACTGTAGTGCCATGGTGTGTATATTAACACACCAACACAGGTAGGTCTTATGGCGACGATGGGAAGGAATCGGCCGTGGCCGTAATTAAGGTATAGCCCCAGCATTTGCCTGGTGTGAAAATGGAGAACTATGGAGAACCATCTTCAGGGCTGTCGACACTGGGGTTCGAACGCACTATCTCCCGGATGCAAGATGATCGCTACGTGATTCAAACCGCGCATCCACTTGCTCAGTTTAGTGGTTATGTGAGCACAAGTGAAACTGGACACATCATAATCGGTACTGAAATATGCTTAGATTATTTTGTTGCAGTTCGTCCATTTCCCAAAGCAGTCAAGGTATTCTCCAGAAGAATATAGTTTTCTATCATTTGAATGTATTTTCCTAGTTCCTAATCTCTTTTCGATACGCGACGGTTAACACTATTAGTTGCCTTCTTCGTTGCCCCGAGTACTATTCCCGATACTGCCAGAGATTTAGGAATGGCAGGAGAGCTGGCGGTATGTCTTTAAAATGGTACACGCAGCTCCATTGGGGGTGTAACTGACAAGAGCCTCGGGATGAGAACACGAGTTTACTTTACTTAGAAGGTAGTTCACTGACTGAAAGAGTTTTTAATTGCTGTTTTTTTATAGCCATTGTAGGCTGGCTCCTTTTAGCGTTGAAGCTTTCGCTTGAGAGAGTGCTGCGCACTCGCTGACTCGCCAGGTGTGAGTTAGTTGTTACCGAAAAAGAATAAAGTTGAACCGTCGCCTTGATGTATGCACCACGTGCCACGTTCTGGATTTCTTGTGCCTGCCTCCAGCGTTACAGCACCTTAAAAGCATTTTATGGCTACGGGGACGTTATTTTTATTGATGGTCATATAAATGAGAATTGTTTTGTCTCTTTGAATACCTTCAACTAAAAAGTATGCTTAATGAAGGAAACATATCTTCAAAGACATTGGGCGACTTATTAATCTCTACACAGAGTTGCCTGAGTGCTTAGCTGAGGCGGAGAAAGTCTTCTACAGAGTGGCATGCTTTGGAGATTACTACTGTACTTTGTGAATGAGGATTCAGTTTCCTTAAGGAGATAAGCAGGGAGTCTCCCTGGCCAGGAGATGACATATACAGGGTCTGTCTTATAAACGCAGACCGAGCGCACAGTGGTGGTAATGTGCGCTACGACAGGTGCCTCAGAGGCCGCCCTGCTTTAAACAATGCCGGAAGTGTCGTCCGTCATAATGAGGGACTTCACCAATAGCGAGAGTTATGACTGTTCACACGACCATTAAGATGAAAGCAGGCCTCATCCGAAAAGCGATCGAAGTTACTACTCACTCTTGTGGCTGATCAGCAGGTTTCAAACAATGGGCTTGTACAGTTTGAACAGCTTTGTAGCTCTGTGTACAGAAGAAACCGAAACCCCTACTTGTTGTGCTAATTATGTGAGTGATTCATTCGGTGACCGTCCAAGATTCGCAGCAATGTCATCTAGCTTTTCTTCTGTTAAAACTGTTCGTGTGCAGGCATGTTTCTTATCGAGCACTGAGCTACTAGTTTCAAATTTATTTACAGTTACATGAACCTGTGCTCGTGAAGGTGGAACTTTACCAGGAAATTGCTGAACAAGTGCATGGCGTACCCGTCGAGCCGACTCGTACTTCAAAATAACTTTTATATATGAAAATATTGTGTTGCAATGATAACTGTCTCACCATGTTAACAGCTGAGATTCAGACTGGCTGCTTATATATCTCGGAGAGTAGGAAGGCCGCAGGAGTTTATGGGAGACACTGTGCACAGCAGCTGTAAGCGCTAACAGCGCCATGTCAGTAGCTCGGCAAGAGATAAGCCTGCAATTTATTTATTTTTTTTCAATTTCTTAAATAATCATTACTCAAACCACAACTTGTTAAACATGGAACTAAAATGTTGCAAAGTGGTCTAATCAATAACGGAGCAATACATTTTGATTTCCTTTTGACTCCCCCGTGTTCTGGCGGTTGAGAAATACGAAAAGGTTTCGAGGGCTATCCGAATGCGATTTCCAGTCGGGTCAGGAATTTTAACCGCTTCTTTTTGATTCAAAGACTGATGTGCCGGGAATGTCTGAGGAGGACATGTTCGGCTCGTCTGGTTGTGCTGTGATCATGATGATTATTGGGAGGACTTTAAGGTGCGGCAGCTTTCAAAAAATAGAGCTATTTTCATACTGATAGGTCAATATATGTATTTGTTGCACATTTTGCGTCTTTGTGTGTGTGAGAGAGATTACTACATACTGCCACCTTTTCCCTTCTATTTCATTCAGCACTTTTTCCCCCAACGTTTATCTGCGTTAGATTACAAACAATTTTGTTTTTTTTTTCTTGGTTGAAGATGTTGATAAATCAAATGCTTCGTATGTGCCTTTTAGACTCAATGGACGCAGAAGCCACGAAGCAGATCCAACAACAGAGTTGGAACTTCGGTAGTGCTTGGCTGCAAGTATTTGCTTGATGTGATTCAGAGTTTGGAGGAAGTTGATGAGTGCTAGGGAAACCCTTAATGGATTTGCTAAAGACAAGTTCGAATTAATTTTTTTTTTTGCTAATTGCTTTACGTCGCACCGACACAGATAGGTGTTATGGCGACGATGGGACAGGAGAGGGCTAGGAGTGGGAAGGAAGCGGTCGTGGCCTTAATTAAGGTAAACGACGGAGAACCATCTTCAGGGTTGCCGACAGTGAGGTTCGAACCTACTATCTCCCGAATACTGGATACTGGCCGCATGAAATTAAATTTGAACAACGATCCAGGTCTGGAAACCTTTGCAACTTTGACTGAACTCCCTTTAGGAGTGCTGACAAGATCTGCTCCCTTGGCCACTGTGCCTGTCGAGCAGAGTTCCTCTCTACTGCGCTCAAAGAACGAGCGACTTAGTGTCAAAATCTTGTGTGCAATCCAATATGACAAGTTTATTTATTAGAATCTGGTAAATGGGATAGGGAAAGTTAATGTAACTGTTTTAAAAACATTAATAACGCGATTTCATCAACACCTTTCTTTTTGCACCTTCTCGTATATATTTTCAGAACATTTTATCCCCCTTTTCTGACCAAACTTTCCACCTTCAAATCCTCTCCCTAATGATGACAGTGAGGTAGGAAGAGGGTGTAACCCGGTTGCTAAGGTTTCTAGCCTTCATTCACGAGAAAACATATGTGGTAGAACTACTACTAAACGTTTTCACTCCTCCCTGAAGGGGGAGGCGGGCCTCTTAAACGGCGACGCCGTCTCTCAGGCCGGGAGATTTGTCACGTTGAAGGAGATGCTCGGAGAAGGTGAGGCGGTTGGTGACCGTGGCCTATACTAGGAACTGGCGCGGCATTCGACTTAGTGCAGGAGAATGGAAAACCACGGAAAACCATTATCAGGACAGCCGACGGTTGAAGCCAGCCGTGAGGTCCAGCCCTGTCCCGTCTCCCGAATGCAGAGGCGTAGAGTCACGGTAGAGCCGTGGCCACCCCTCATCTGTTTGGTTCGCCGGTCGGAGTGCAGAGCTGTTGGACCACAGACCACCCAGAGACCCAATCTACATCTACCGAACTGTGGTAGAAGTCGTTGTCGGCCCATCATAAAATTATTGATGGCGTTCAGTAAGCGGGTGAGCAGGCAGTAGATTTCTTGTCTTGGCGATCTAAAGAAATGTTGATCTGTCCACAGTGAAGAACGGGAAGTAATAAGTGAGTGTGATAAAAGACGACATTTCCGCTCCAGCTAAAGACTTTCAGTATTCTTGACTGAAGCTATCAGGCACGAAGCGAGGGAGCGTGATGACAAGAGGTTCTAGGTCTGCGCACACCTGGAAAGCCATTGAGGACTTCGATGGCAGTAATACAGAGAACAGCCCAACAGTTGAAGAGCGGACTGAAGAGACTCATGATAGAGCTGGGAATTTTAGGCAGTAATAGGTTAAATTAGCCTCCATGGCTCAGGTGGCAGCGCGCCGGCCTGTCCCCGCTGGATACCATGGTTCAAATCCTGGCGACTCTATGTGAGATTTGTGCTGGACAAAGTGGTTTTTCTCCAGGTATTCCAGTTTTCCCTGTCACCTTTGATTCCAGCAACACTCTCCATTAATATTTAATTTCATCTGTCAGTCATTAATCATTTCCCCAGAGGAGTGCGACAGCCTTCGGCAGCCAGCGCATTTATTTCCATCCTCGCCACTAGATGGGGGCTTCATTCATTTCATTCCTGACCCGGTGGAATGACTGTGGATTTTCAACAGCTTAGAATGAAAACTAAGTTATTGGCAAGTGTCGTCAGAAAAGAACAGGAGTTGACCAAGGGAGGTCAAATAGGATAGATGAAAATGAAAAGCAATGATAGGACTCAGCTAAGGGCCCCGTAGTCGCCAAACCACGCTCAAAAGTTTAGAGCCCGCGGGGCCCCTTTTAGTCGCCTCTTACGACAGGCAGGTTGTTATTCTAGCGGCCCCGCCCACTTGTGTTCCGAATGCAGACCTTGGTTCCATAGCCGTAGCGGATCAAGCCGCGAGGCCAGTCCGCTCCTTAAGGCAACAAGGTGTGTTACAAAATATACCATTTGCTTCACGTCGCACCGACACCGGTCTTATGGCGACGATGGGACAGGAAAGGGCTAGGAGTGGGAAGGTACAGGCTGGTGTGAAAATGGGAAAGCATCTTGAGGGCTGCGGGGAGTGGCATTCGAACCCAGTGTCTCGCGAATGCAAGCTGACAGTTACGTGACTCAGCCAGCTGCAGAGAGTGTTGCGCCGGGAGGTCTAGATAGCCAGCCTTGTTCTTAACCGCAACAGGTGTTTTAATTGAGCGACCTCGATAGTTTTACGGTTTTCCAGGGAAGTGGCGAGCGGTTGAGGAATTCCCAACCAAAATGCGCTGTCTGGTGGTTATAGAGAGTTATGACAATGTGAGTGTGGACGAAGAGGAAAGACAGTGAATGCGAGGAGGCGTTCTTAATGAAGTCACTGCTCGGGGAATAACTGCAGCCTGATTGGGAGAATTCACTTAGAGTTCCACAGTTGACAATCCCGACACGAATCTGTCTTTTAATAACTCTTGTTCTCGACAGACTTCAGAGTAAGGAGACGAGCTGCTTGACCAGGAGGTATGTTCCAAGCTGTGAGTGGAGCCAGTAAAGAGGTCGGATATGAAGTGACACGAAAAGAATGATGTGATATGTGAGAATAAGAAGAGATGGAGTGAAACCCGGTGTCGGCACATAGCCTACTCCTGCCGAATAGCACCGAGGGGTCTCCTCAAAGCTTAACGTCTCCATCCGACGAATCGCTATCAAGATCGCCACATGCCCTCCCTCCATATGAGCACTGCGGAGAGGTTTATAATTTAATCCAGGCTCTTTGCACGCAATCTAGTGATTAGGAATTTTATACCACCACCTCTTCTACCGTGCCGGACAACATTCTGGTGGTGAAATGTTTTTCGACCAACGGGACTCGAACCGGCTAACCACAGTGTCAGGCCGTGTAGACTTGACGACGAGCTTTGAAAAGAAAAGATCCTAATATGAAAACAAATTCTGAACTGAAAAGGGTGTAAATATTCATTTACAGGAAGAGGAGTTAGGGATTTGAATAATTTATGGTATTTATTTCGTCTGTTTACCACCCACAGTATCCCCTGTCTTAATAGGTGACTAAAAGGGACGACCGAGGGATGATTGTATTAGAACCATGAACCTACTTCTGATTAGTACCATCACGCGGGGAATACCCTGAGTCTACTCAAATTTTGATTAGGACCGCAGCATGACAAATACCACGGTTCTACTTTACTAGCGGTAAGTACCATTATGAAGGGCCGTTGACCTGGATTTTAGACCCCTTTAGACATCAAGCATCATTGTTTCAAGAATGTGCTTTAGAAGGGGGCATTGCGGGTCGGATCCACTGATTGTCTTAAATTCATATTCATCCATTCATTCTTCGTCATCACGTTTTGAATTCTGGTCAGTGGATAATTTTGGTCTTTTAAATTGTCAATACATTTCGTCTCATGTCGTTCCATTAGGGGCTGATGACCTAGACGTTAGGCCCCTTTAAACAACAATCTCATCATCATCGTAATCATTTAATCCGTCTCCCCTCCAGGGTTGGTTTTTACCTCGGACTCAGCGAGGGATCCCACCTCTACCGCCTCAAGGGCAGTGTCCTAGAGCGTGAGACTTTGGGTCGAGGCGATACAACTGGAGAGGAGGACCAGTACCTCGTCCAGACGGCCTCACCTGCTATGTTCAACAGGGGCCTTGTGGGGGTATGGGAAGATTTGAAGGGCTAGACCAGAAAGACAGGAAGGATGCGGTCATGGCTTTAAGTTAGGTATTATGGCAGCATTTGCCTGGAGAAATGGGAAAACCACTTCCAGGATGGCTGACGTGGGATTCGAACCCTCCCCCTCTACTCAGTTGACCTCCCTAGGCTGAGTGCACCCCGTTCCAGCCGTTATACCACTTTTCACATTTCGTGGCGCAGCCGGGAATCGAAGCCGGGCCTCTGGGGGTGGCAGCTAATCACACTAACCTCTACATCACAGAGGCTGACTTTCGAAAAATTTACCAAGGAACATATTCGATAAATTTCCAGTTTCTATGAAATAATTTAAAAAATCAAACAAGTGAGAGGGAACAGTAGCGGCGCTAAGAAGCTCGCCCCCGCTATAATTGGAAATGGGCCCTTCGTTTCCTGATAAGGAAAGTTACAAGTTTACTTCGTAGTACAAGATTGTATATTATTATAATGAACAACAACGACGTAACGACGATAATAATAATAATAATAATAATAATAATAATAATAATAATAATTTGTATGACGCTTTTAAGGCACCCATTCTATTTTTTGTAGTTTTACCTCAAATTTTGTTAAGAATTCGGAATGAAATCGTCTGCGCCTCTCGTAAGACTGCCCTTCTCGGTTCCAGTATTTCCCTTTTTTTTTTTGCTAGGGGCTTTACGTCGCACCGACACAAATAGGTCTTATGGCGACGATGGGATGGGAAAGGCCTAGGAGTTGGAAGGAAGCGGCCGTGGCCTTAATTAAGGTACAGCCCCAGCATTTGCCTGGTGTGAAAATGGGAAACCACGGGAAACAATTTTCAGGGCTGCCGAAAGTGGGATTCGAACCTACTATCTCCCGGATACAAGCTCACAGCCGCGCTCCTTTACGTGCACGGCCAACTCGCCCGGTAAATCCCTAAATGAGACAAGTCCAGTACAGTAACTGATGACGGTAACCAATACGCGCTGATCGTCACAATATTGAGAAATAATTTCGTTCCTAGGACTAAATAATTCACAACTCAACCGTCCACCGTAGGCCTACTTAGCTACACTGACTGCCGAGAGTTATAAACAGGCTGGAAACTTCAGTGTTTAAGAGTTGAGATAAGGAGGGTGTCTTTGTTATCGCATATTCACTGACTACTGGGCTCTCAATACTGGCTAAATACTTCAAAAGCCTTGTTGATTGTTGTGAGTGGCAGCAAGGGATGCTTATTATTGGAAAATAACTACTGTACTCCTATTAATGAAAGAAAGAAGCTCTGCACTACGGCCTAAGTTTGGAATAACCCTCTGCAATACAAATTTCACTGTGTCGTGTGCTGTAACTTTATCGATATGTAAAATCACTGAAATAAGAAACAGTCATGGGCCCCCTCACGAGCCGTGAGGTACCCCGCCCCGCCATTCAACTGAGCGCTAAATTGAGCCTGCAGTGCTGGCCTCGTCAGAAAAATCACACTATATTGTAACACATACATCTCTTACTTCCCCCATCATTCTTCAATAACATTTTGATAATTTTTAAATCACTTTACGGGAAAATAACTGTCGGTTGAACGTGTTATTTGATTACTGTTAAAGAGGACGGTGATGTGGTTGTTTATTGAGTACCATACATCTAAGAGGAAATGTCTGAGGTCTTTATACCAGTTTCACCGTTCTTCTTGAGAATTCGTATACGTGTAACACTTGTATATTTGTTTAAACAGCACTGTGGTCACACCTCACCAGTGGGTCAAATTCATGTCACGTTCCTTGACATCCGAACCTGCAACAAAAAATGAGAAGTTATTCAAACCTGAAGCTCAGGGTCGCTGCTGTCTGTACACGAATACTCTGTTCATTGCGCTCTGACATGTAGTCTGGTGATGGTCGGGCTTTTTGGCTTAGTAGATTGGCAGATTGTACGTAAAATTTTCGGGAGTTTTTATGAAAACTTCGGTGGTTTCTCGAGCACTGAAAATTTATAATATTACTAAATTAAAGATTGCAATAGTCACGTGAAGTTAATATGAGAAAAATATATCATTACTCTTTGGCCAATCTGTGCTTATGCCTCTTCTTCTCTTCTTTCTCCCCACTCTTGCTGTAGATGTCTTTTTTTATCAGACGTAGAAATTTGCGTGCCAATTTCGAAGTCGTAGCAAAATGCAGATTTTGTATTCCTTTTTGAACGCAGAAGTCCGGAGATCGTTTGAGTGTTCAGTCTATTTCTAGTTTTTGTTTTCATTTGATTGACAGCAGAAAATATTCTTTCAACGCTGGAAGAAAAATGCCGCAAACACAACAGGATCGACAGCTTAGGAAGCATTTGTGATCGAACTCCCTTTTTAACTTTACATATTGCATTCTAAAATTCGATTGGATATGTGCTGCCAACATTCACCTCCGTATTTCTTAATACCCGCCATTCAGTGTCAAGATCCTGAATATAATTTATTAACACTCAGCTAGAAATGGTCTGATCGACTAACTGGACTCACTTTACATTCTGATCTGATTATATGCGGGTCGGGGATTTCCCTTCGAATGATGCAGTGAAGCGTGAGTCTTGAGTTTAAGAAGAGAGGAGAGATTACGTAATTCGAGCGTGAAATGAATGCGGGGAAGTACCTAACGAGTGATGTGATCGATAAAATGTCATGCAGTGAGACGAGTAAAGAGTTTTACAGCACAAATACGTTATGTACCATTTATCATTATTATTAATTTTTCTTAAATTTGGATTGGAAGAAATTTCGCGAGATTTTTTTTTCGCGTTTTCTGGTGTTGCAACAAAATCGGGAGATCTCGTGAAATTTTGGGGGACTTGGCAACACTGGGTTCAAAGGAGACCAGGTTCGATTCCCAGCCGGGTCGAGGATTTTAATCGCTTCTGATTAAATTAACTGGTTCCGGACTGGATGTTTATGTCTGTTCCAACACTCTCCGTTTGATATTCAGACAACTCACCACAGAAACGCGTAATAGTGGTTATAACCCTCAATATAGGGTTGGCGTCAGAAGGGCATTCGTCCCTAAAAGAAGCAAAATCCACATGTGCGGGACAGTTCGTGCCCCCGACCCCACAGATGCAGGAAAGCCGGTAGTATTAGCAAAAGAAGAAGAATATGGTGGTGGTGATGAGCGCTACGAATTTTCGGGATAAATTACTCTCACAGCGGTGTACGTCGTCATGGTTTTGGGTCAGTTAAACACAGCCGTCCGCCAATTTTCCGTGGTTTCCCACTTCTCCTCCAGGCAAATGCCGGGATGGTACCTAACCTAAAGCCACGGCTGCTTCATTTCCTCTTCCTTGTCTATCCCTTCCAATCTTCCCATCCCCCCCCCCCACAAGGCTCCTGTTCAGCATAGCTCGTGAGGCTGTCTGAGCAATGTACTGGTCCTCCTCCCCAGTTGTATCCCCGGCCCAAAGTTTCACGCTCTAGGACACTGCCCTTGAGGCGGTAGAGGTGCGATCCCTCGCTGAGTCCGAAGAAAAAACCAACCCTGGAGGGTAAACGAATTAAATACGTAAATAATAATAATAATAATAATAATAATAATAATAATAATAATAATAATAATAATAAACCCAGGCATGTGTTGACTACTAATTTTTGTTTGACGACATAAGAATCCTGACGGCACTGCTGTCGAGTGGCAGGCTGTTGACTTGTTAAGTTTATTATTTCGCTCTTCTCTCTCTATCTCTCCAGTGGCTCCTTTTCTTCGAAATTCTTAGGATGCACACTATACATAGGCTTTCGTAACAGGACCATTGTCTACAGAGGCAGAGAATTGAGAAACTTGCTTTTCGGGGGATTCGGCTTTTTCTTTCCTTGTCTGTCCTTCCCTCATTGGTGTTACGTGCCCGACAGATTTGTGGCTTCTTTTGAGGACGGGTTCATATATTGTTAAACGAAGAATATACAGTATTACAGAGGATATTCATAAATATGTGAGAATAATTGGGGAGTGAATACTACACACCAAAACTAGAAAAAAAGTCCCGATAAACATATGCCCTACGATGGATCATTCACGAGTTAGAGACGACTGTCATACTTAATACGAAAAGTATTGGTAACAGCCTTACCTGGCACATCTCATGTTGTTGTAATAGCGGGGATACTACTAGAAGCTGGATGTTCAGGCTCTAATAGGTTAGAATGCCAACTAATTTGGTTTTTAGGGAATGTAGTCCGGCCTGTTCTTCCGAGATGTAGCAAGGGTAACATACATTCAAAGAGTTCTGATGGTCCGTACCCCTAATGTTTATGCAAACCTCATAGCATAACTGTTGTGCAGCCAATTCTGTTTACTTGTTACTGGCTTCAGTGACTTTCCATTCTGTCCTATTAGGCCTACTGGTTAAAAATCCGAAGTCTAGATACTACATTCTACTACAAGAGGTGATCGAATTGTTCATGCACCTGAAGACGCCTCCTCATTGGCTGTTGGACACGTTCGAACACTCCAGGCATCCTTGTTCCACACGCTCGGGGAAGTACTGCAATGTCAGGGCAGACTGCTCTTACGACAGGACAAGCTGGTGTATTGCTCTCGTGCAGGTTTGTGGAAGTCGTGTGTGTCTGGAGTTGGCTGAGTTAGGCTTTCAGGACACGTACGCTACTTGTTAAAGAGTTCGCCACAAATTGCTAGTGCTGAATGCTCTGAGCTTGGCGCACAATAATTTGCTGCCTAGTGTGGGACGGCTAAACATACCTGGCTAGCATACTTGCGACACCACAGACCGCTCTGAGTTTTCAAATAACTTTTGTATTTTAACTAGCTAAGACGTGCTACACTCACCAGCAATGGATCACTTCAATTTTCGAATGAAAAAGCATGTTAAATCGTGAAACACTTGTTTTATTATTTGCATTCATTATTATTTCCATGAAAAAAACTGCCTACGAAATATTTTGTTACTGTTATTGCTGCCCATAGATACATCAGAATTATCACTGTAAATAAAAAAAACGAATGTTTCACGATTTAACATGCGTTTTCCTTTGAAAATTCAAGTGACCCATTCATTTTGCCGGTCAGTGCACTTTTAACTAGCAGTGAGCACAAAAGATTTCGTTTTGATGTAACACATTAAAGGGTCACATAAAGTTCAGTCCCGCCGCGCTGGCCTTCTGACCCCAACTTGGCAGGTTGGACGTGCTCGAATATGTCAAGTTCGCTATTTGCTTTACGTCGCACCGACACAGATAGGTCTTTTGGCGACGATGGGGCAGGAAAGGGCTAGGAATGGGAAGGAAGTGGCCATGGCCTCAATTAAGGTACATCCCCAGCATTTGCCTGGTATGAAAATGGGAAACCACGGAAAACCATCTTCAGGGCTGCCGACAGTGGGGTTCGAACCCACTATCTCCCGAATACTGGATACTGGCAGCACTTAAGGGACTGCAGCTATCGAGCATCGTTTCGATAGATTTACTGGCACTTAAAAGAACTCCTGCGGGATTAAATTCCGGCACCTCGGCGTCTCCGAAAACCGTAAAAGTATTTAGTGGGACGTAAAGCCAATAATATTAAGGGATCAATTCCAGCCACGCAAATTGTGCAATGAAGCTCTGCAAAGTTGGGTTTTATGTCCAATCATTTCAGCGTTAAGTAACTCAACTTCAAAGTTTATTTCCTAACTTTGATTCCAAAGAGGTGAGGTGGAAGAATGCTAAGGAATATAATGAATCTCTAGAAAACATTCCTTGAGACTTCAGGGTAGTCAGCTACTTGTAATTGTAAAATCTGTTATTCTAAAGGACTGTCAATAAAAAGTTGTGCCGAATAAACTTCTTCCCGTGCCGTAAGAGAGAGATTAGTTAACAGCCCGTCAGCATATCGCTCACGTCTGTCATCGGGAAATACTTCCGAGCAACAAGAAGAGCTGCTCTAAATGTGACTTAATGACGCTTGAGAACTCCTTTTTGCTGACATCAGGTCGAAATCTGACATTAGAGGCATTTACTAGAAGATATCAGTGTCTGATCTCCGAATTCATATCAGTTTACTATCGTACCGTTCATTTTATTCGGAATACTAACGGTGGTGGTGATTTAATGTTTTAAGAGGAAATACAGCTGGCCAATCAATCAATCAATCAATCAATCAATCAATCAATCAATCACCGCTGATCTGCATTTAGGGCAGTCGCCTAGGCAGCACATTCCCTATCTGTTGTTTATTCAGTCTTTTCTTAAATACTTCCAAAGAATTTGGAAATTTATTGAACATCTCCTTTGGTAAATTATGCCAATCCCTAACTCCTCTTCCTACAAACGAATATTTTGCCCCAACTTTATCTTCATATTGTGATCTTTCCTACATTTAAAGACACCACTGAAACGTATTCGTCTATTAATGTCATCCCACACCATCTCTCCGCTAAAATGAAATGAAATGTCGCATGGCTTTTAGTGCCGGGATATCCCAGGACGGGTTCGGCTCGCCAGGTGCAGGTCTTTCTATTTGACTCCCGTAGGCGACCTGCGCGTCGTGATGAGGATGAAATGATGATGAAGACTACACATACACCCAGCCCCCGTGCCAGTGGAATTAACCAATTAAGGTTAAAATCCCCGACCCGGCCGGGAATCGAACCCGGGACTCTCTGAACCGAAGGCCAGTACGCTGACCGTTCAGCCAACGAGTCGGACATCTCTCCGCTGACAGCTCGGAACATACCACTCAGTCGAGCAGCTCGTCTCCTTTCTTCCAAGTCTTCTTCAGCACAAACTTTGCAACATTTTTGTAACGCTACTCTTTTGTCGGAAACCACTCAGAACAAATCGAGCTGCTTTCCTTTGGATTTTTTCCAGTCCCAGTCCCATACACTGAAACCATACTCTACTTGGGGTCAGAGACTTAAGAGTATATGTCCTCTCCTTTACATCCTTACTCCCTAAATACCCTCATAACCATGTGCAAGCACCTGTACCTTTTATTTACAATCCTTTTTATGTGATTAGCCAATGAAGATCTTTCCTTATAATAACACCTAGGTATTTACAGTGATTCCCAACAGGAAATTTCGCCTCTTCAACACAGTATTTAAAACTGAAAGGGCTTTTCCTATTAGTGAAACTTACAACCTGACTTTTAACCCCGTTTATCATCATATCATTGCCTGCTGTCCACCTTACAACGTTGTCAAGTTCTTTTTTGCAATTGCTCACAACATTGTAATTTTATTTATTACTCTATACAGAATAACATCATCCGCAAAAGCCGTATTTCCAGTTCGTTACTGATGTAAATTATATATAAGAAAATATAACGGTCCAATAGTACTGCCTTGAGGCATTCCCCTCTTAGACTAATGATTACAGGATCACATAAAGTTTCACCTACTCCAGAGTTCTGTTTTCTTCAGCTTCAGTGGAATAACTTTTCCTAAACCCGAACTGCCTTTTTTCGCAAACATGTCTAATATAAACAGAAAGAATGCATTCCCAAAGCTTACATGCAACATATATCAAGCTAACTGGCCTGTAGTTACCGGCTTTATGTATATCATTTGGTATAGCTCATTCCTGCAAACAATAATCAAGTAAGTTCTTCAGATATGCTACTATATCGCAACACATTGTCTTTAGTATATCCCTAGAAATCTTATCAGGTCCAGCTGCTTTTCTAGTTTTCAACTTTTGTATCTTATTGTTATCATAGGTTCATTTCAATACTTCGTTAGTGTTAGTCACTTCCACCTTGTCACCAACAGTCTTTACATACTGCTGACCCCGGAAGTGAAGAAATTGTGGTAACTCAATGTACTCCGTTTTTACTGTCACTTGCTACGTATAGTCGTCGTCTCGTGTGCTCCAGTAACAGGTTTGAATATTCGCACAGGTGGTTGGTACAGGAAAGTCGGAGACACGAGTTATAAGGACCTCGTTTTGAGGCAGTATTTACGATCGGTAGTTGAAGGGACATCATGTGCAGTGAGACACCAGGCGCTCAGTAAATGCCGCAGAACAAACCAGATGTGTTATCTCTAACGGGACGGGCTGTCACGTGTGGGGGTAAAGTACCAAAACCTTTACACAACGACCCGATTCTTGTCACGTTGAGCAAAGTCTGTTTGGTAACTGCGCGTCTTATACGGAGCTCCCCTGTCAATATATTATTATGTACGCGAATAAGCCCATTAGGACTACGCAAAGTACCTGCTTAGAGGCGAGCATTTGCCTTCCTTTTTGCCCATTTTCTTTCATTCTTTTACTGTGGGCTTCCAGACCAGTTTTTTCCAGTCTTCTTCTTTGGTCTTTCCTCTTTATCAACTTGCTGTTGGTGAACTTTTTATCTGAAGATTACCCTGTTTTGGACATCTGCTGGTGTAATTCCTGCCTGTTTCAAATCGCCAATCCATTTCATTGTGTGTGTTTTGGCATTACTCCTGTTTTCATAGAATTCGACTACTTGTTTTGCTAAGTCTGCCCGAATATTTGTGTATTGTTTCATTTCCTGTCTGCCTCTAAATTAGTATTGTCCGTCGGCGAGTTTTTCCTCAGTTTTTCAATGTCTGCTTTTCTGTTCGAAATTAGCGTTTCTGATCCATAAAGAAAGTCTGGTTTATAATAATAATAATAATAATAATAATAATAATAATAATAATAATAATAATAATAATAATAATAATAATAATAATAATAATAATAATATTTGCTTTACGTCCCACTAACTACTTTTACAGTTTCGGAGACGCCGATGTGCTGGAATTTAGTCCCGCAGGAGTTCTTTTACATGCCAGTAAATCTACCGACACAAGGCTGACGTATTTGAGCACCTTCAAATACCACCGGACTGAGCCAGAATCGTACCTGCCACGTAGGGGCCAGCAGGTTTAAAGACTTCTTCTTCTTCTTCTTCTTCTTCTTCTTCTTCTTCTTCTTCTTCTTCTTCTTCTTCTTGCATTACGGCCTCTGTAGGACCACGGACAGCTCCTTCATGGATTGCATTTTCTTCTTCTCCTCCCAGAACCTCTTCATCCTTTCTCTTCTACTCTCCCGCTCTTCTTCCAAGATATTCAGTATCCTCTTCTCTTGTCTACTCCACTGGAGACTCTCAATCCTTTTCTTGTATCCATCCCTATCATTGATCTCTGGCATATTAGTCGGTATGTACTTGCTTCTCCAATTTTCCTTTTCTTCCACCTCGATCCCCAATTCCGACCAATCTTTCCGGAGTTCAACTACCCACTTGGTTCCTGTCTTTCCTCGTGTCCTCGCTGTTGTTTCCCATACTCTTTTCGTCATTCTATCCATATTCATCCTGATTACATGTCCCGCAAACCTTGCTCTTTTCAGTCTGATTTCTTCTGAGATTGTTCTCATGTTCCGGTATAGTTCTTCCCTGGGTCTCCTCATCCATCTCTCACCTCCTCTCTTAGGGCCTAGTATTTTCCTCAATATTTTTCTCTCCTCTTTCTCTAGTTGTTCCGCACCATTTCTCCCTAGTGCTATTGTCTCAGCAGCATATAATACAGCATTTCTCACCGTTGCCTTGTAATGTCTAATATTTGCGTCTGTAGATATATTCTTTTTATTGTATATATCTCTGGTCATACAGAAGGCTGATCGCATCTTCTTTATCTTCTCTGTTATTCTCTCATTGCTCCTATTCCTTCCTGTTATAAATTCTCCTAGGTACTTGAATTTGTCCACCTTTTGCACGGTGCCTTCCGGTGTTGTCCAATCCTCGGTGGTATTCAATGTCTTTGTCTTGTTGTAGGCGATCCTCAGTCCTACCTTTCCGGCTATATTGCTTAAGTTGATGAGTTGTGTCTTTGAATCTTCTTCTGTTTCACTTACTATAGCTGTATTGTAATGTCTCATTTTTGTGTGCTTGGAGATACATTTTTTGTTTTAGATATTTTGTGGTCCGTCTCTGCGGTGTAGTGGTTAGTGTGATTAACTGCCACCCCCGGAGGCCCGGATTCGATTACCGGCTCTACCACGAAATTTAAAAAGTGGTACGAGGGCTGGAACGGGGTCCACTCAGCCTCGGAAGGTCAACTAAGTAGAGGTAGTTCGATTCTCACCTCAGCTATCCTGGAAGTGGTTTTCCGTGGTTTCCCACTTCTCCTCCAGGCAAATGACGGGATGGTACCTAACTTAAAGCCACGGCTGGTTCCTTCCCTCTTCCTTGTCTATCCCTTCCAATCTTCCCATCCCCCACCAAGACCCCTGTCAGCATAGCAGGTGAGACCGCCTGGGCGACGCACTGATCATCCTCCCCAGTTGTATCCCCGACCCAAAGTCTCACGCTCCAGGACACTACCCTTGAGGCGGTAGATGTGGATCCCTCACTGAGTCCGAGGGAAAAACCGATCCTGGAGGGTGAGCGGATTAAGAAAGAAAGAAATAAATAAATAAAGAAAAGGCTTGTAATTTTTACCAATAAATAAAGAATATGTTCTCAACATTGAGTTGCTTGACGGAAGTCCTAGAACTGGGGATCTTTCTTTCTTTCTTAATCTTTTCACCCTCCAGGATGGGTTTTTCTTCGGACTCAGCGAGGGATCCAAATCTACCGCCTCAAGAGCAGTGTCCTGGAGCGTGAGACATTGGGTCGGGGATACAACTGGGGAGGTGGATCAGTACGTCATCCAGGCGGCCGCACCTGCTATGAAGAACAGGGTCCTTGTGGGGGGGGGGGGTGAGATCAAAAGGGATAGACAAGCAGGAGGAAAGGAAGAGACTGCGGCATTACATCCCGACATGTGCGTGGAGGAGAAGTAGGAAACCACGGAAAACTACTTCGAGGATGGCTGAGGTGAGAATCGAACCCCCCTCTAGTCGTTTGACTTACCGCGGATGAGTAGCCCCGTTCCAGCCCTCGTATCACTTTTCAAATTTCGTGCCATATTCGGCGATCGAACCCGGGCCCCCGGGCGTGGTACCACGGATTCGGACATGGATTTTTGTCGTTTACCAATAATTCTCTCCCTGTGAGTACTCTTTTCAAAAACCACGGTTCAGCTAATGGAGAGATCAGCAGTCTTAATGTCAAACGTGACTTAAAATAGGATGCGCGTTGAACCTTATTATCGCACGGTTGTAATGGCTGTGATAGCGGACACAGTGTTTCTCCCTGACTGCCGATTATATTAGCTAGCAACAGACGTTGGAAACTTTCCAGAGGCGACGTCTGCTGACCCCGCAGCCGTAAATCTATATTAGATCGTTGGAGATCGGCAAACAATTATCGTAATAGCGAACTAAATGTAAGGTCACATGAATAAAACATGCTGACACAGCCGTGCATGCGCTTTCCATACCCCGGGCATCATCATCATCATCATCATCATCATCATCATCATCATCATCATCATCATATTATTATTATTATTATTATTATTATTATTATTATTATTATTATTATTATTATTATTATTATTATTGTTATATATCATTCGCTGGGGCCATCAAGGACCACGTTAAGTCTTGTTGCATTTGACACTGAACTTGGCCTTCTTTAGAGCCCAAATTTCCCTCATTCTTTGTGAGTGGGCCTGCTTACGCTCCTCTGTCCAAGGGGCACCGTGTCTTCTCTTCGGCTGCTCGTCTCGGTTTAACCCGTTCGTCAATATTTTCTTGCGGAAGAGATCTCTGTTAAGGGCGTCTTCAGCTGAGATATGTAGCATTTGCAGGTCTTCTTTGGTATTATTATTATTTCCGGCTCCAAGGATATATGGTTAGCGTGCTGGCCTTTGGTCACTGGGATCCCGGGTTCGATTCCCGGTAGGGTGAGAAATTTTAACCATAATTGGTTAATTCCCCTGACACAGGGACTGGGTGTATGTGCCGTCTTCATCATGATTTCATCCTCATCACGACGCGCAGGTCGCCTACAGGAGTCAAATCAAAAGACCTGCACCTGACCTCTCTGGAGGCCACACACCATTATTATTATTATTATTATTATTATTATTATTATTATTATTATTATAGTCAGGCTGCTTGGCTGAATTGTCAACCAACTGGCCTTCCGTTCAGGCTCTGAGATTGGGTGTTTTTGTTAATTCCTTATCTTCATCTAGAGTCAGCACGCCACGCGAGTAGTTAGGCACTTAACCTTGGGAAATGAGCGGGAGTACACATTGTTAAATATAATACAGGATAGTTATTATTATTATTAGATGATTATTATTTTTCTTAATTTGTTCACTCTCCAGGGTGGGTTTTACCGTCGAACTCATTGAGGGATCCCACTTCTACCACCTCACAAGCGTGAGACTTTTTGAGTTGAGGATAGAACTGGGGAGGAGGACCAGTATCTCGCCCAGGCGGCCGCACCTGCTATACTGAACAGGGGCCTTGTGGGGGATGGGAAGATAGGAACGGATAGACAAAGAAGCGAGAAGGAAGCGGCCGTGGCCTTAAGTTAGGTACCATCCCGGCATTCGCCCGGAGGAGAAGCGGGAAACCACGCAAAACCACTTCCAGGATGGCTGAGGTGGGAATCGAACCCAAGTCTACTCAGTTGACCTCCCGAGGCTGAACGGACCACGTTTCTGTCATACATATTATTCAGCATATTTGAGAATATTTTTCGTTATTTCCACTTCATTGATTTATTTGGTATATTTGTTCCACAAAGTAGAAAATTAGATCGCGTGTGTCAGCTGTTTGCTTGCCTTTGAACGATAGTAGGTTCGAAACCCACTGACAGCAGCCCTGTAGATGGTTTTCCGTGGTTTACCATTTTCAAACCTTACTTAAGGCCATGATCGTTGAGGCGTCAAGTCTGTCGGTTCGAGTCCTGGAGGTAAAAAATAATTCTACCGTCAGAATGTCGGCCGGTACGGTAGGAGATGTGGTGGGGGTGGTGATTACTGTTTTAAGGGGAAGTACAACTGCACAACCTTCGTTTATTAGCACCAATTAGAGGAAAAACACGGGAGGGGTACAGCACTTCGAAAAATGGAGATATCGACCAAAGAAAGACATGAGCGACAAAAATGAAAATGAAGGACTCCCTAGGCCTCGAATGATGTAATAGCGTCGAAGTCGGTAAAGAACAAGAGTTGACCAAGGGAGGTTGTATAGGACAGATGAAAGTTTGGGTAAGATCTGGAAGCAATGCGAGGACTAAGTTAAGTGCCCCGTGATCGTCAATCCACAAGTTTAGAGCTCCTCGGGCTCCATTTAGTCGCCCCTTACGACATGTGGGGATGCTGTGAGTGTTATTTTACCGCCTCCGACCACAGGGACACCTGTTTCTGTCTCTCGCGAATATGATGGACAACCATACTGTCGCCGGTTTTCGACAGGCTATACGTCTTCAGAAATTCTTCCTCGGATAGGTTTTGAAAATACTTCTCCCTTATAAGCCTATTTCTGTCGGGAACTTCATTTAAAATGCAACGCATCCAAGGCATCATTTATAGCAACCATTTCGCTTTAAACCTCGAGTTAACAGTCTAGCCCAGGTGAAAGGAGGGGTTAATTTAACTCCGACCTTAACCTAGAGTTAAAACTAACCCTCCTTGATGAAACAGAAAGAGTAGTCAAATTCAGAGTTTAAACCTCGATTAACAGTCTAACCCAGGTGAAAGGAGGGGTTAATTTAACTCCGACCTTAACCTAGAGTTAAAACTGACCCGCCTTGATGAAACAGAAAGAGTAGTCAAATTCAGAGTTTAAACCTCGATTAACAGTCTAACCCAGGTGAAAGGAGGGGTTAATTTAACTCCGACCTTAACCTAGAGTTAAAACTAACCCTCCTTGATGAAACAGAAAGAGTAGTCAAATTCAGAGTTTAAACCTCGATTAACAGTCTAACCCAGGTGAAAGGAGGGGTTAATTTAACTCCGACCTTAACCTAGAGTTAAAACTGACCCTCCTTGATGAAACAGAATGAGTAGTCAAATTGAGAGTTTAAACTTTGTAACATGGGGTTAAGGTTTAACCCACATTTATGAAACGAGGCCTTGGAGGGTTAAAGAAGAAGAGGCTGATGATGGTAGGCGTGACGAGAATTTGGGAGATGGACGTAGCGAGGTGTTAATTGCCGCTCATCACGCTACAACTGGCACTGTGCCACCTTGATCGATATAACACGTCATTTCCTGTCCCACACTATTTGAAATGTAGGAATATGTAATTTGTCGCTGTTGCATCACACACGAGCTCTTCCTCCTGCCCTAGTAGCACCTCAAGAGACAATCGCTACCTTCAATATCTCCGTAATAGGGTTGGAGTTATCAGAGAAGTTGTCATTAAATTTAATGTAAGTTTCGTTTCAGATTTTTCTAAGTATAAAACTAAACCCGATTGCACAACAGGGCCGAAGGGCCATGGCCTAAAGGAATCCTCTCTGCCATTAATATTGGCTTTCTAGACCAGGACCGGTATCTCACCGTCAGATAGCTCCTCAATTATAATCACGTAGGCTGAATTTACCCTCAGATCGAGGTGAAATTTCCTGACCTGGCCGGGAATCGAACCCAGCGACTCCGGGTAAGAGGCAGGCAAGTTACCCTACACCGCGGGGCTGGCCTATTTCTAAGTATAGGCGACCTTTATCAAAATATCGGCAAAAAAACTAATTTATACCCTGCCCTCTTAGTAGTATTGCTAATCACCCCAGCTCCCAACACAACACAGTTGCATACTGTAAGCCGCTCTGGCGTTTTCAAATCATACTCGAACGAACAAACAAACAAACAAACAAACAAAAATATACATACAGTCGTTCAAGGAAAGAACATTCCCGCTGCTATACTTTTTCAGAATCAATCAATCAATCAATCAATCAATCAATCAATCAATCAATCAATGAGTGAATCAGTCAGTTAATCAATCAATCAATCAATCAAACAGACAATCAGTCAAACATCAATCAGTCAGTCAATCAAACAATCAATCAGTCAGTCAAACAATCAATCAATCAAACACTCAATCAGTCAGTCAAACAATCAATAAATCAATCAATTAATCAATCAATCAAACATTCAGTCGATCAATCAAACAATCAGATACTCAAGCAAGCAATCAGTCAGTCAATCAATCAGTCAATCAATCAGTCAATCAATAAGCCAGTCAGTCAATCAATCAATCACTTATCATTGATCTGCATTTTTTGCTGTCACCCCGGTGGCAAAAATTCTATCAGTTCTTTACGCAGTCTTTTCTTAAACGTTTCCAAAGAATTTGGGAATTTGTCGAACATTTCCCTTGGTAAATTATTCCAATCGTTAATTTCTCTTCCTATAAAATAATAACATATTTGCACCAGTTTGTCTTCTTGAATTCCAACTTTATCTTCATTTATTATGATATTCCCTACCTTTAAAACTCCACTAAAACTTATTCGTCTCCTCATGTCATTACACGCAATTTGTCCACTAATAGCTCTGAATATACCGCTTAATCGAACAGCTCGTCTCCTTTCTTCCAAGTCTTGCCAACTCAAACTTTACAACATTTTCCTAACACTACTCTTCTGTCGTAAATCACCCAGAAGAAATCGAGCTGCGTTTCTTTGGATTTTTTTTTTCAGTTTTCGTCTCAAGTAATTCTGGTGTGGGTCTCATACACTGGAACTATACTCTAGTTGGCGTCCTACAAGAGACCTATACGCCCTCTCCCTTACATCGTTGATTGGTTGATTCTCAACATTTGTGTGCTATACAATACATAATCTAACAATAATAGCAAGTTTAAATGTAAAAATAATATGTAGCGGACATTATTTGATGGTCCGCTAGGTTACAAGATTTTGTGCTTGGTGCAGGGAGCGTTAAGCTAAGTCTGACTTTAACACGGACGGTGCTAGCCTGAGATAAAAATACGACAAGAACAAAGAGTGCAATGTATCGGGGAAACTCGAACAAAGGTAAGTTATTTGCTGACGGAGAACTGAACTGTTCGCTCAATATCTGCTTCTCTGTCATTCTCGGAGACTGTCTTGCTACAAACTTCCTGAATCTGCCCGTGGCCGACACTTGTCCTGTATCCTCAACACTAGTAGGTTTGCTCTTGTCCTCTCAATTAACAAATGCTACACAAACTGGCATGTAAACAGCCATAAATCAAGTTATTACATACCACTAGAAAGGAAATAAACCACGCTTTCAGAAGACATGACTCTATTACTTTCTAAATACTTGTCGCATTAAAAAGAAATATTTCAATCCGAAGAAAAATCACCGACTTGCTATTAATTTTTCCAGCACTGCATTGCATTACTTCACGGCGTCATACTCAAGTGAGACTCTTGTTTCTAGGTACAATAATCCTTCCTTCTTACAATGAGGTATTGAACTCTGTCGTGGAAGGTATTATCTAGAATTTATTTCGATTTGAAAACGTTCATGTGACGGAAGTGTGGCCTAGCAACGGTGTAGGCTGTAATGTAATGTAAGGCATGGATGGCCAGGTAGTGTTACCTAGCAACGGTGTACTCTGTAATGTAATGTAAGGCATGGATGGCCAGGTAGTGTTACCTAGCAACGGTGTACTCTGTAATGTAATGTGAGGCATGGATAGATGGCCAGGTAGTGTTACCTAGCAACGCTGCAGGCTATTTCTGCCGGCCATCTGCAATTAGCAGCCGTTGATGGATGGCCTAGACCGACAGACATTTTTATGATCATTTGATTTCCGCACAGCGATTTTTTTTGTTACTCCTCCAAGCTAAAGGAAATAATTATTCATACATTGATCTACATCTACCGTTCTTCAAAACTAATTGAACAATTCCTGGGTGTCTTATCATTCTACCTCTTCTTGTAGTCAAATTGGGCAAATCGATCTCCTCACACCAATTCGATTCAGTATCTCTTCATTCGTGATTCTACCACCATTCTCACCTTCAGCAATCTTCTCTAACATCATATTTCAAAAGCTTGCTGAGGTGGTTATCGTCCATGTTTCACTTGGATAAAATGTCACGCTCCAAACGAAAATCTTTGAAAACATCTATATAATTTCTACATCAACGTTCGAAGTTAAGAAAGACCTTCCTTGCTGTCCTCGTTACTTGTGTCATCGTTAGTTACTGTAGTCCCTTTAAACCTTCATTTCCTGCATCACTTTACTTCCTTGGACTGCACTGCATTAGGCCGCTTTCAAGTTGTACTCCTTCTCCATACCATTCAGTAGCAATGCCAAGTATGAAGTATAGAGATATGTACTTGTCTCTCCCCTCAACCGTTGTGTTCTTTTCACTTCCTTGTAGTCCAAGTTTCTCACATCCTCGAAGTATGTCTTCCTTGCTCTTCCTATTCCTTTCTTTCCTAATATTTCTCCTTCGAACACGTTTACCAGGAAGTCATTATGTGTCATCTCAGGATATGATCCAGAAGTTTTCTCTTCCTCCTTTCCGTATCCTTTATCAGTCATTGATTTCCTTCTTTTTAAGTCCAGCATGTCCTCGCCATTTCCCTCCAAATCCACATTCCAGTTGCTTCCAATGACTCTCTTTCAGCTCTTTCAGTAGTACACTCCAGACAAAGGACTTTCTTGTTTCTAAAGTTATTTGTTAAAAGACTTCTTTCATTTTGAAAGGCCTGTTTAACAAGATCTCTTTATTCTTCTTTTGATTTCCTTGGTGCATCCATTGTCTTCCTAAGAAACCGAAATGTTGTACTTGTTCTACTTTGGAATTTCCTATTCTTATGTTTGTATTAACTTTCCTGCCATCTTCGCTCACAACTAAAATGTCGGTTTTCTTACTGTTGATTTTTTAAGTTTGTAATGTTTCGCACAGAACAGTCAACATTCTATTTAATTCCTACTATGGAAATGTAATACTGTGGATTCTTTTCGCATTTACCTTTAGTCCTTTCCTTTAAAAGACATAAAAAGGGTCTTTCCTGCCATCATTTTAGTTTTATTAAACCTATGTTCAGCTCTCAATTCCTCAGCAATTTGATACACAAGTTTTAAAAATTCTGATTTGATGAGTGGCATGAGCTGACTGTCGGGGCCTTGATATGCATGTACAGGTCATTCTCTTCTTCATCTGAGAATGTTCTCTGAAAAGTCTCACTGTTCGCTGTATACGCTTTTATTGGAATCTCTTTACCAGCTTCAAGAGCTTTAATTCTATTATCTAACGTGCTTTTGTGGGACAGAGGAACCTTGACTGGCCTCTCTAATACTCATTCTATTGTCCCTGACACTATTCACGGCTAATATTATATTGCTTTCTTCCCATTATCCTTGTATCTTCCCCATGCTTACCTAAAACAAAGGATAGTACTATCAGTAACCCGGACGGAACTGCAACCTATGTGTCCGATACCGCCCGAATGACTCCCTTAAGAAACAACTGGAACCGAACGAGAACGTTCGAAAAGAAACTGATTCTAAACCCACGATATTACAGAGTAAGGAATATTGCTTCTGCTAATGTACTTAAAGTTCAATGCAACTTATCCTTATTGCTGTTACTTCTTGGTAAAAATAAATCCGTGCCGGCCGAAAATCACACAAAGGACAAAAATACACCACCACTCATAAACGACCCTGCCTTTCGACTGAATACGATGTACCCAGCCTTCAAACATGCAGGCGGACCTGTGAGTACCTAAACAGGTTCTGCCGCATACTGCTAACAAAGACATCTGTGAATTGTCCGATACCACCCGCCGTCCGATAGCACCCGCCGTCCGATAGCACCCGACCTTCCCCTATTGCTTCTTCAATAAACAACTCTGCCTCACTCCTTTCTTAACTCTTGCCATTCTTGTGCATCCATTCATCAATACATCTGTACGCTCCTTCCTTGTAAATTTTCCATATGAGCCTCCTATCTTTCCAGTCAGTTCCTACATTTAAAAATTTGTCAGTATGATCTCTATACAGTTACTAAGTACTGGGTGGAAGATTTACTACGACCCGGAAGTCTTGTGTCGTAGGCGATCCGTACTCCTGCGTTTCTGGCTGTCTTGCTAATGTCGCGTTGTTTCTTTGCGTCTTCTTTCTCCTCGCTTACTTTAGCTATGTCGTCGGCAAAAGCTAGGCAGGAGAGGAAAACAGAGACATAGTGAGCAGATCAAGTAGTATTGGAGAAATAAGGAGGAACAACAAAGGATAAAGCATTGAAATTGTCACATAGTCCCTAGAATACCCAAAGATTGCGTTCACAAAATACTACTCCCCAACTCCGAGTTCACTCTATCCGTTCACAAAAGCAAAGCGTTAACTCTACAAGGTTGTCCGGCTTCATGGCTAAATCGTTAGCGTGCTGGCCTTTGGTCACAGGGGTCTCGGGTTCGATTCCCGGTGGGGTCGGGAATTCTAACCATCATTGGTTAATTTCGCTTGCACGGGGGCTGGGTGCATGTGTTGTCTTAATCATCAATTCATCCTCATCACGACGCGCAGCTCGCCTACGGGAGTCAAATCAATAGACCTGCACCTGGCGAGCCGAACTTGTCCTCGGACACTCCCGGCACTAAAAGGCATACGCCATTTCATTTCAACTCTACAAGGTGTTCAGACAATGCATTCGAGTTAACCCTTTTCATTCCGCGTAAATAGGTGGGTGGATTTAACTCGACATGCGCAGTAATGCATTCATTGGAGGCGGTGAAAAATATTAAAATGCGAGTATACTGACATGGCAATTAATTCAAATTATTTTCTACTTGTCGACAAAGAAGGACGTTATGTATTGAATGAAGAAGGATATACTTGCGTTAAAAACGGGAAAAGCGGGTACCAAGCTGATAATCGACGGAAATAACAGGATTGAATTTTTATAAGAATACCCATGTTATGAATGATCAGACGATTTATTAACCTCAAATTTCTAAGATTTACTTGGTAAATGTATAATATATAACTTTGTTTATTTTATACGACCTTCTGAATGAGACGAAACGTGGCTAAGAGTCAAATTACAGCCGGAAGTTGCTTTCGTGGGTCTTGCAATGGTCTTCCTCGTTCCCCGATTTTGTATTTAGAATCCTTAAGTCCAATGACTCTCAGCCGATGCTCGAATGCTGATCCCGGCCGATTACGTGCCAGATGCGACCGTGCCGGATGCGACCCGGCCATTATCGTGCCAATAGCGACCGAGCGGATAAGCACCGTGCCGCATGCGACCCATCAATCACTTACAATTGATCTGCATTAAGGGCTGTCACCAAGTAGCGGATTGCTTATAAGTAGTTAACTTGGTCTTTTCTAAAATAAAGGTCTGACACCGTTGTTAGCAGGTTCGAGTGCCATTGGTCTAAAGAAAAATATAATAATGTTGCTGGCTTTACGTCCCAGTAACTACTTTTATGGTTTAAGGAGACGCCGAGGCGCCGGAATTTACTCCCGCAGGACTTGTTTTACGTGCCAGTAAATCCACCGACACAAAGCTGACGTATTTGAGCACGTTCAAATACCACCGGACTGAGCCAGGATCGAACCAGCCAAGTTGGAGTCGGAAGACCAGCATCTCAACCGTCTGAGCAGTATGAGCCACTTAGCCTGGATGAAAAAAAATTCACCATCAGAATGTTGGCCGGCAGGGTAGGAAAGTTGGTGGTAGACAGTTTCTAATCACTAGATTGCATGCCAAAAGCCGGGATTCAATCCAAACCTTTTCACAGTGTTCAAATGGAGTAAGGGGATATGATGCTGTTGATGGTGATTCGGCCGTCGGATGGAGACGTAAAGCATTGAGCAGACCCCTTGGTATTATTCGAGAGGAGTAGGCTACGTGCCGAAACCTGGTTTCATCTCTCCCTACTTCATTATCATAATCCCACGTCCAGACGCGCAGGCCGCCCAAGGGTGTCAGGTAGAAAGACTTGCACCAGGCAAGCCGAACACGTCCTCGGACAGTCCTGGTATTAATAGGACACGATAAATAAGTAGGCCTAAGTCGTAAATAATTTCAGAGAATTAAGATATTTTTTTTATTGCTAGTGGCATTACGTCACACCGACACAGACAGGTCTTAAGGCGACGATGGGATAGGAAAGGGCTAGGAATGGGAAGGACGTTGCCCTGGTCTTAATTAACGTACAGCCCCAGCTTTTGCCTGGTGTGAAAATTGGAAACCACGGAAAACCATCTTCAGGGCTGTCGACAGTGGGATTCGAACCCACTATCTCCCGGATGCAAGCTCAGGGCCGCGCGCCTCTAACCGCATGGCCAACTCGCCCGGTAAATACGTAAACGCATCACCATGTTTTGTATTGTAAAACGAGTTTCCCCCAGAAGTGTTATGTAAAGTAGGGGCAGTAGCTGCTTATAGGACTTATTGAAATGGCATTGCACTTCGTTTAGCTTACCTTATCTTGGGTGTTGACACAACTTATCAAATGACAATTTGCTTGTCAACGCCGGTCGCATCCGGCACGGTTACAGATTATGCGGTCGCTAGTGGCACGGGTCGCATGCGGCACGGTCGCATCTGGCACGCCACCTCCCGGCCATCCGAAATGTGTAAATTCAATTTCGTCGTAGTTGTAAACAACATAATCTACGTATCCAGTCATCCTAAATGGCTTATCGTGCAGAGCCGATGTATTGGTATTCATCAGATTGTTCCTACGAGATAAAGAATAAAGGATACTGTTTTAAGACACAATTCGGTGAAAACTAAGCTGGAAATTAGACATGAAATTCCTCGCAAATGAGGTTATGGTAAAACAAATAATTTATTAGCCATGTTCTATTACTCTGTAATCACTCCAAGCGTTGTCCGACTCGTTGGCTGAATGGTCAGCGTACTTGTCTTAGGTTCAGAGGGTCCCGGATTCGATTCTCGGCCGGGTCGGGGATTTTAACCGCCATTGGTTAATTCCAGTGGCTCGGGGGCTGGGTGTTTGTGCTGTCCCCAACATCCCTGCAACTCACACACCACACATAACACTATCCTCCACCACAATAACACGCAGTTACCTACACATGGCAGATGCCGCCCACCCTCATCGGAGGGTCTGCCTTACAAGGGCTGCACTCGGCTAGAAATAGCCACACGAAATTATTATTACTCCAAGCGTTCACGAAATATCGTTACTCAGAGTTAACATTACTAGTTACTCCGCGATACTCGGAGTCGTATTTTGTAAACGCAGCTTTACGAGATCCTCTGTTGTAAGTCGTATCCCCATTTTGTCGTTTGCTGCCTTCCCTTGTCCAGTACTGAGCTCGGTCTCTATCACACACTTTCCTGAATCTCACCCTTGCCTTTGTGTCTTTCAGTACCTCATCACTTCTCTGCCCCGTCCTCTATTCATCAGGATCCTGTTTTATGTACTGTATAAAGATTTCAGGTCTATATTCTTGTTTATAAAACTCTTGTAGCTAGAATCCTGGCGTTCTCATGACCTCTCCACAAACACATGAGAGTATCTGCCGTTATCTACTCAGATGTCTTCGTAATTCGAGACACAACACTACATATTTTGACATTCTTTCTCGTAAGAAGAATCACGTTACATAAGCGAGTGGACGGTTCACTTGAAAACAATGTGCTAGATGTTATTACACTTCCTGTACATCTTTGTTGATCGCTACTCGCTAGGGACTTAACTACTCAACACTAAAAAATAATAGGCTAACAATTATAATATCAAAACAGCCCCTCATCACTCGAAGATAGAGCATGGTAGGATAGAAAGGTTAGCGGCCGATGATCTATATAATAGGCTCCTTTAAACAAGCATCATCATCATCATCATCATCATCATCATCATCATCATCATCATAAGATAGAAAGAGTAGACAGCTTCAAGTACCGCGGGGAAATCGTACAACTGAAAACTAGCGAGAGGAGAAGATGGCTGCTGCTTTTCGTAGGACACATGCTTTCTACAAGAGGAAAGCCATCTCAAGGCGAACTAAACTAAGACATTACAGTACAGTAATCCAAACAGAGTGTCTGCATGCTAGTAAATGCCTCCGAATGACAGGAATATCGGCATTAAGAGAAGGCGATAAATTTGAGAGAAATATTCTCCACAAATTAATGGGTCCATAAAACGTGGATGGCCAGTATTGGTTACGAGAAAGAGGAGAAATATACCAGGAAAGCGAAAGATTGATTGAGTCAATGAGGAGAAGAAGACTCAGATTTTATGGACATTAAAATAGTTTTTTAAAACACATGACAGCAGACCTAAAGTTCCGGCAAATGGTTCAGGGAGGCTCATTCGTCAACTCTCCACTGACTGCTCGGAGGATACCGCTTAATCGAGGAACTCGTCTTCTTACGACTGTGGATCTTTTCAAGTTCATGAATGAAGTAATCCTGACGAGGGTCCCATACACTGGAACCATACTCTAGTTGGTGGCGTGCCAGATGCGACCGTGCCGCATGCGACCCGTGCCACTAGCGACCGCATAATCTGTAACCGTGCCGGATGCGACCGGCGTTGACAAGCAAATTGTCATTTGATAAGTTGTGTCATCACCCAAGATAAGGTAAGCTAAACGAAGTGTAATGTAATTTCAAAAAGTCTTATAAGCAGCTACTGCCCCTACTTTACATAACACTTCTGGGGGAAACTCGTTTTGCAACACGAAATATGGTGATGCGTTTACGTATTTTCCCACCGGGCGAGTTGGCCATGCGGTTAGAGGCGCGCGGCTGTGAGCTTGCATCCGGGAGGTAGTGGGTTCGAATCCCACTGTCGGCAGCCCTGAAGATGTTTTTCCGTGGTTTCCCATTTTCACACCAGGCAAATGCTGGGGCTGTACCTTAATTAAGGCCACGGCCGCTTCCCTCCAACTCCTAGGCCTTTCCTATCCCATCGTCGCCATAAGACCTATCTGTGTCGGTGAGACTTAAAGCCATTAGCAAATAAATAGTATTTTCCTAAAATATCTCCATATATGGAGCTGCGCCTCCATGTCTGGGAGAAGGTACCAAGCAGGTTAGGTCAGTGCGTTGCCGGACGACTAGTTACAGCTACTTCGGTAGGCTGCTGGGTTCGAATACCCCGTCGGCCATCCTCGAAAATTATTTCTCGTGGTTTCCCATTTTTCATCTCCAGGAAAATGGGCGTGGTATTTCAATTCGTAAATCCCACAAATATTGGCCGGGAATCAAACCCGGACTGCCTTGGCTCGTTTCTATTACTCCCCACTCTATCCGGTTCGTACTGCGGGTCAGGGTGTGTAGCAGATTTGGCATTCTTTTACGGCTGGATGCTTTTCTTGACGCCAACCATTAGAGGAGGAATGCTACGTGTTAATGTGGTGGTGGTGGTGGTGGTGGTGGTGATTATTGTTTTAAGAGGAAGTGCAACTAGGTGACCATCCTTTATTTAACACTAATCAGGGAGAAAACTGGAAGGAATCCGACACTGCGAAAAAGGAAGATATCAGCGAAAGAAAGACAAGAGCCACGAAGGGCGTGAAAACGAACGACTCTCTAGGCCTAGAAAGTTCCAATCCCGTCGGGGTTGGAATAGAACAAGATTTGACCAAGGAAAGTCGGATAGGATAGATGAAAATGAGGAGCCTGGCGCAAGTAAGTGGAAGCAGTGCTAGGACTCAACTCAATGCCCCGTGGTCACTAACCCAAGCTCCCAAGTTGAGAGCCCCTTACGACACACAGGGTATACCGTGGGTGTATTTCTACCGCCCCCCTCCACAGGGGAATGTGGAGTTAGATAACTTTCTTCTTTAGCATGACTTTCCTCTGGTTCATCGATTTTCTGGTACTGCTGGTACGTAACATACTGGTTTATCATAGTACTCCACGCACTTGATTCCTTCTCTGTGGCACTGATTGGAATGAGCAGTGTGCACTTAAAGTAATAATGGCAGAGGATTGTTCATGGCTGTCTGCGGCCTGGTCATTCCAGGTCGGGAACTTTGGACTGTTAGATCGGCAGCATAGTACTGCTAAAAATGAGAAAATGTGCGGTTTTCTATTTTATCGAGTATTTCATAATTATGATAGCATTGCTTGTAACTGCGACATTTCTGTTGACTTCATTGTAATGACCTATGATGATTTCAGTTGGCAAAACCACAAAGACAGTCTTTCTGATGATGTAAAAAGACAGGTAGAGAGTGAGTGCCTGCCATTATCATCAAACTGCCCAACTCCACTGACTGGCAGTAGGCAAGTGGGCCTACCATCATAATGAAAACTTACCAAGTTGATTGTGACTGACAGTAGGCAAGGGGACCTGCCATTATAATTTCCTAACCAAGTCTTCACATGCGAAAATACTGGTGACTTGCCCGTCGCTTTTCTGAGTAACTTTAAGAGCTATGTAGTTTAATATAATCTTATTCACAACGTGTAGAGTATTTAACCCAGAATTCTGAATACAATGTAGAATTCTGTAGCGAAGCACGGGTACATTAGCTAGTCATATCTAAATTTGTTTCAGAATCTAATTACGCTGTACCGGGGACTCCGAAATTAAGTTTGAATCCCTTTCAGAAAACAATCGATAATGTTTGGTAACAAAACACACGAGTAGCGTTGCGAAAATATTGCAAATCTTGGGCTAGGAAGACTTAGAAGTAAGAAGACGAGCTGCTCGGCTAAGCGTGATGTTGCGAGCTGTCAGTGGTGAGATGGCGTAGAATGACATTAGTAGACGAATAAGTTTGAGTGGTGTTTAAAAAGTAGGAGAGATCACAATATAAAGATAAAGCTAGAACTCAAGACGACATATTGCGGCAAATATTCGTTTATAGGACGAGCAGTTAGGCATTGGAATAATTTACCAAGGGAGATGTTCAATAAATTTCCTACTGGGCGAGTTGGCCGTGCGGTTAGGAGCGCGCAGCTGTGAGCTGGCATCCGGGAGAAAGTGGGTTCGAATCCCACTGTCGGCAGCCCAGAAGATGGTTTTCCGTGGTTTCCCATTTTCACATCAGGCAAATGTGAAAGTCGATGTGTACTTTAATCAAGGACAAGGCCGCTTCCTTCCCACTCTTAGCCCTTTTCTATCCCATCGTCGCCTATAATATATATTTCGTGTGGCTATTTCTAGCCGAGTGCAGCCCTTGTAAGGCAGACCCTCCGATGAGGGTGGGCGGCATCTGCCATATGTAGGAAACTGTGTGTTACTGTGGTGGAGGATAGTGTAATGTGTGGTGTGTGAGTTGCAGGGATGTTGGTTCTGCACAAATACCCAGCCCCCGGGTCATTGGAATTAACCAATGAAGGTTAAAATCCCCGACCCGGCCGGGAATCGAAGCCGGGACCCTCTGAACCGAAGGCCAGTACACTGACCATTCAGCCAACGAGTCGGACATCGTCGCCTTAAAACCTGTCTGTGTCGGTGCGACGTTATACCACTAGCAAAAAAAGATCCTAATTCTCTGAAATTATTTACGACTTAGGCCTACTTACTTGTCGTGTCCTATTAGTGCCGGGAGTGTCCAAGGATGTGTTCGGCTTGCCTGGTGCAGGTCTTTCTACCTGACGCACATGGGAGGCCTGCGCGCCTGGATGTGAGATTATGATAATGAGGTAGGGAAAGATGAAACCCGTTTGTCGGCACGTACCCTACTCCTCTCGAATAATACCAAGGGGTCTGCTCAATGCTTTACGTCCCTATCCGACGGCCGAATCACCATCAACAGCATCATATTGCCTCACTTCATTTGAACACTGCGAAGAAGTTTAGATTTGAATCCAGGCTTTTGGTACGTAATCTAGTGATTACAAATTGTATACACCAACTTTCCTACCCTGCCGGCCTACATTCTCATGGTGAAGTTTTTTTCATCCGGGCTAAGGGGCTCGACGGCTCAGACGGTTGAGATGCTGGTCTTCCGAATCCAACTTGGCAGGTTCCATCCTGGCTCAGTCTGGTGGTATTTGAAGGCGCTCAAATACGTCAGCTTTGTGTCGGTGGATTTACTGGCACGTAAAATAAGTCCTGCGGGACTAAACTCCGGCATCTCGGCGTCTCCTTAAACCATAAAAGTAATTACTGGGACGTAAAGCCAGCAACATTATCATATTTTTCTTTCGACCAACGGCACTCGAACCTGCTAACAACGGTGTCAGACCTTTAATTTAGAAAAGACCAAGTTAGCTACTGAGAAGCAATCTGCCACTTGGTGACAGCCCTTAATGCAGATCAATTGTAAGTGATTGATGGGTCGCATGCGGCACGGTGCATATCCGCTCGGTCGCTATTGGCACGATAATGGCCGGGTCGCATCCGGCACGGTCGCATCTGGCACGTAACCCTCTAGTTGGGGGTCTTTTACATCCTTGCAACAGCCTGTAAATACCGTCATAATCATGTGAAGAAATCTGTAACCCTTATCTACGACCTCGTTGTGATTACCTGAATGAAGTTCTTTCCTTATATTAACACCTAGGTACTTAAAGTGTTCACTCCATCAACTCATTAATTAAAACTGAGAATAATTTTCCTTTTAGTAGAACATACAACCGTTCCTTTCACCCCGTTTATTAAAACAATAATCACCACCACCTTTTGACTATGTTTGGTGCTCGGGAATAAATCCAGGCAAGACGTATTGCGGACATGTATTCGGCTGAGTGAGAAAGCCTGTACCTAATGGAAAGCGGTTACTTTTCCTTAAGCCCTCAATTAATCATTTGTGCCGCTCCTCGAGATTCGACAAATCTACAAATGACTCTTCAAGTGGTCTTAAGTTTAAGTCGGGGAGAGGAATTGGGCGCGAAGAGGGGAGATAGGAAGAAGATATTTTTTTCGTCAATGACGTCAGTTCATATCAGAGACTAAACTAAATACAAACTTGAAGTGCATGGACATTCGATCAAATTGTTTGGCTGTGAGGAAGGAAAGAATTGGCGCCTAAGAGATATCTTTAGCTGTGATATCGCACAGTATCTGAACGTTACATAAAACCACTGCTTCCACGATATCACAGGAGATTACTCTATCAAGGTTCTGAGTTTTTTTCTGTTGCAATTGATTAAGTGATTACAAGGTTGATCGCGATATCTTTACATAACAACCGACATAAGACAGCGGGGTAATTATAAAACTGAGGCACGGTTTCTGGTGTAGGCTACGTCTTACCTATCACAGAATCGGATGAAACAACAATAGTTAATGAATCATCATCATCACCATATCCCTTTCCCCTCATCCAGCTCCTGCATTCATGGCACTACTCCACTCTCCACGTTTTCCAATCCGACCTCCTCTCCCCCATCTTCGTTTCGCACTCTGTCTTTGCCTGTCTTTGGCTTGAATTCTACTCTCCTCCGTACTTCTCATTGTCCACCTCTCAATATGTATGTATAACACATTTTCTACATTATCAGTTTGCACTTCCTTATTCCAGATAAGGTTTCCTACACTCTGGTATAATGCAGTGCCCTGTTGCACCTTCTTCCTAATCTCCATGTCCAGACTTGTATCCTGCAATAATTCTCTCCCTAGCTGTTTGAAACTATGAACAATTTCAAGGCTTCGAGCACCATTTTTCACAATGCCTTTCGCTTGTCTTCCTCTTGATATCACGGCGGTCTTGCTTTTCTCTGCGCTCATCTTCATACCATACTTTTCAATTTTCTTGTTCAGTACATCAGATTGTTTTTTTCTACTTTGCTGTTTGTTTCCCAGAGCGCAATATCGCCTGCATATAGTAATAACCAAGGCCCGGATTTTTATGCAGTAATAGGTTAGACTGCAAACTAATTTGGTTAGCAGGAAGTGTCGGCTACCCGCTCTTCCATAGTGTAGCAAGAGTAACATAGATTATAGGGATTCTGGTGGCCGTACCCCTAATGTTTATGCAATCCCCATAGCATAGTCGTTGTGTAGGTAGAATATACTTGTTACTCGCTTCAGTAAGTTTGCATTCTAACCTATTAATGCATATATAAGGAATATAACAACAAAAAATTTGGTCACATTTTCGAAATCTTCAAAATCTCGCCCCTGTTTAAATTAACATTATATTGAAAATATTCTTTTAAAATATAGAATTATTATTATTATTATTATTATTATTATTATTATTATTATTATTATTATTATTATTATTATATTTATTTACTCTCGACTCTGCACAGAATGAAATAAACGTCACATTTTGATGGGCGATCAGAAAGAATTACGATAGCAAATTACATACATTTTAACGTTTTCAAATAGAAACGATCTTCTATTTTCACGCAACATGGACTTGTAACGGGGAAAAGATCGCTCAACATTGCAGAATGTTATTGGGGCATATTTTAAATACGTCACATCATTCTGTCGCTTTATACGCTGATGTCTCTTTCTATACAGCTTACCCTCCTAATTCGCATACATATTATATATATTTCTGAGAAATGTAATTGTAAGAAATTACAAACAATAATTAGGAGATTTGAAAAATCCGTCTTTGACACGGCTGAAAACAGACATAGGAAAATATAATTTTAAAAAGATAGAAATATGAAAAACACAAAAATTATCTGGGAAAAATGACCATAATATGAAAAATTACCGGAAAATGTCCAAAAAAATGTTAAAAGATCCAAAATGTGACTTTATATGACCCCGAAAATTGCATAATTTTAATCACTGTAGATAAAATCATGCTTAACTTGTATTTTCCATGGAAATAATGTAAAGAAATAAAATAAGACATGCCATAAACATCTGGACCCTAATAACAACATATTCTCCCTCTTCCCATATCCCTCCCTTGTCTCCTTAACAATTTCGGCCACAACCATTCGAAACACACTCCCCTGTGTTAGTCCAGTTTCATTTCTGAACAATCTGTGTTTCCAACCGGAGTCTATGGTACGTTCCTCTCACCATTTCTACAGTTTCTGTAGACACCCTCTTTCTGTATTGAGTATGATTTTAAATTTACAATGGCTATAGATTAATCTACGGTAAGGCGACAAGAAAGTAAAACTCAGTCTGGTCATCCTGTACGAGCTGATGGTAGTTCCCATTGCCTACACTCAGTCGCGATAGAAACGCTGGGCTGTACGTCCCGCTGCGCGGACACCTCCACTTTGTTGCGCTGCCGATACTGCCTCCACACTTCTTGGGATTACTTGATTCCTCACATTTCCCTCTATGCTCCTGAATTTGTTTTTGGTAGTTTCTGATCCCTTTAGGCCAAATACCATATATTTTGGAAATTTCGAACAGTTTTCAACTTTGCAACGAACTCACGACGACAGATACCATTTTAGTGCCTCGCGACAATCACCACGGCCCCATCACTCACCATGACTTCACCGATCGTTGAAGTGAATTTCCCATTTTTATATTTCTCTGTCATTCTCCTTGTCTCTTTACAGTCGTTTAGTAGCTGTGCCAGCCACTGCCTGATGATCATTAGTTCAGAGTCCGGATTTCTAGACACTGACAGGTTAAAATGCAAAGTTACTTAAGTAACAAGTATACTCTACAACGGTATTAAGGGCACGGCCTATAGAACTCCTAGAATTTATGTTACTCTTGCTACATTATCGAAGAACGGGTTGCATCACAGTAACCTAACCTAATTCTGCCTTAAAATCCGGTGTCCAGCGTTAACGTGTTAAGTCTTTTATAGTCTGAAACTGTGCTTATGAGGATATTGAGGCGTTATACTAAGGATGTAAAGGAGAGAGCGTGTAAGTGTCTGGTAAAACCTCACCAGCACTCTTTCATAGGAGAACTGGAAAAAATCCAAAGAAAAGCAGTTCGATTTGTTCAGGGTCATTTACGAAAAAAGAGTAGTGTTAGGAAAATTTTACAAACTTTGGGCTGGGAAGACTTGGGAGTGAGGAGACGTCAGGGGAGAAATGGTGTGACTGACACAAGTATTCTCTTGCTATTACACTCTGTCTATGTACCACGTTCTTACACAATCTCTGATAAATTTCTTCCCTGGCAAGTCACTGATTGTGGTTGTTTTGATTTGATTTGCTAACAGGAAGGAGAGAGGTACTCGTGTAAGGTTCACTGAGTCTAGAACTGTATAGTCTATGACCTGGGCTATGCAGACAGCCCTCCCTCCTCTGTCGGCTAAAGAGCTTACCCAGGAGCTGACGGTGCGGTCTATGCAGCCGTAAGAGTTCTTGGTTCTAGGCCAGCCGGAAGCATTACTAGCGTATTGCAATGGACACTAGGTGACCTCATCGAGTTTTAAAACCGTCAACTCGGATTACATCGTTAGCGTATTGATTTCATTATTAGTATTAGGATTGCAGCTGACCTCTGAAAAGGCGGAGCACACGAAGATGTAAATTAACTTCAAACACTTTGCACTCTTCCATTTTCTCAGGTGTACGGAAAAGAAACACGGATATGTTTTTAGGTCTAGAACGCGAGGGGACGAGTACAGATTCTGTTGCTACCCATTTAGTAGCCTCTTACGACATCTAAAGGTACAGACAATGCATCCTTTAATTCCACCCTCAAGGAAGATGAAGCAGTTCCGAATCGAATGAAAAATTGTGAGAAATTGAAAGACATTCTAGACATCGTTATTATTATTATTATTATTATTATTATTATTATTATTATTATTATTATTATTATTATTATTACTATTATTATTATTAGCCAGTCTGTGGTGTAGAAGCAGCGTGCATGTCTCCTGTTCCATGGACCAGGGTTCGTTTTGCGGCCAGTTCAAGGATTTCAGTTCTGAAATGAGGAGTAGAACGGGGGTTCAGATGATACCATATTTTATCCTCAAGCTCTTAGTTCCAGAAGAAAGCGCACAGTGAGAAGATGTCGCTACTGATCTATTGGTTGTCATGGTTACAGACGTGTCCGGAAATTGATAACGCTTAATCCGTGTTACAATAAAATAACACGAATTCGCCCGGAGCAACTTATTTTAGAGGCAGGGTATGCATAGTAGTAGGATGTTGATACGCAAGAAACTCAGCATTCTTGACCAAGTATTTGTCCCAAAGTTACATGTCTTCTGTGACTGTTGATATCATGATCATGACCACAGGACGTTCGTTTCATGTTTAATTCGAAGCACGCGGTCTTGCCTTACGTTTTCGAAAATTCTACGCACATTGGCCCGAATTCGAACTGTGGGTATCTTGGTAAGAATTTGGCCATGGGCATCAGTGTACTGTATATTGCCTACAAACATTCTGCAAGGCAGTGTGTTTTGGAATTTTAAAAAAACCTGTGTTATAAATGTGATGGTGCTCCTGTTATGGTCACGGCGCTGTTTGAGAAGGGATTCGCGCGCTCCTAGTTGTTGGCTAGTGAAAACTTCTTGTCCAGGTTATATTGATTGCCTCCTCTGCGGTGCGGTAGCAATGAATAATGTAACTAGGTGAAGGTTGGAAGCGTCGACACCAAGACGCCTGCCGTCCTGTCTTCAACAGCTGCGTCTTGACGAGTACGAAACTCTCTTCAACACTTGCAACAAACAGCAGGCAAACCTGCCATTCTTTCCACCTGTGCAATGTCCCTCTGTTTCATCTGTTCTGTCCAATACCACTGTATTATGTGGTGTGAGTAATGCGATGGTGCAGCCGTTATGAAGGGAGGGGATCGCCTAGTATGTATGAGCAACTGCGCGCAGGAATTGTTGGGGACAATGCAGACATTCAGTCCTCGAACGGAGGAAATGAAGTGTTTAAGGGTTAAAATCAGTCGACCTCGCCAAGAACCAAACTCGGATTTCTGAACACCGAACGGAAAAACGTTGATCACTCAGCCGTGAGCAAGACACATGTCTTGATGGAATATCGTTCTTTCCAACCCTACTCGTTCGACTGCCGGATCTAAGGATCCCGACGAACTGTCATTTAAACCTTTATTCGTGTTAATAGAGGATAGTTGTCCAGTTGTACTTCCTCTTAAACGATAATCACCACCACCATTAGTGTTAATAGAGGATGGTTGTCCAGTTGTACCTCCTGTTCAAACGATGGTCACTATATAAGGTAAGGGACTGAACGTTTTCTACAGTGATGTCACTTCTGATGTTTTATTTGCACCGCCATCTAGCAGCGAACTGTACTGGACGCAGAGTCTGTTACCGCGGCCTGACGGTGGACGCGTGAGAGCTGATCAAGTCGCTGACACAGGGATTACAGCATTAGGTATTTTGTTGTCCACTCCGCGACTTACACCCGACACCTGTCGCCAAGGACATAAATATCGCATTGTTACCGCTTGAACATTTATACAAATGGAAACTAATAGTTGGTTCCTTTCCCAGTGTCAGCTACTGATCAGTTGTACCGATATGTAAGCGGTTGTATGTAAGTAAACCAAGAATTCTGCGTGTTCTTTCCCATGTGTGAGTTCGAAGAGTAATCAGGTGCGTTGAAATGGCTCATGTTGATTCTTCAAGTACAATCGCAGGAAAGTTATTTGCATTTTCGCGGCACGACACTAACAATTCGTTCCTAAAATTACACTACAAATTATAGCTGTCCGTCGTTTTAATATGTTTATAGGTTAAGATGAATCTTATTGTCCTAAGTGGTATGAACTGCCGCCTCTATGGTGCAGGAATAGCGTGCCTGCCTACTTCCCGGAGATCCCGAGATTCGATTCTGTGCCACATCAGCGATTTTCACTTGTATCTGAGGCATAGTTTAAGGCCCACTTAGCCTACGTGGTTAGAATTGAGGAGCTATCTGATGGTGAGATAGCTGCCCCGGTCTAGAAAGCCAAGAATGACCACACGACACCTCATCATCTGCAGGTCCTCGGGGTGAGCAGCGGTCGCTTGGTAGGCCACGGCCTTTTGAGGCTGTTGCGGCACGTAGTTTGTTTGTCAAATTGCATAAACAAGGGGATTACTCATTATTGTAAGATTATAAAAAATAATATTTGTTAAGTTTTATTTGACTGCTTCCGTGGTTTAACAGCTGAGCTGCTGAATTGGCAACCATGCACCACTTAGATGTTTGTACTTAAAATTGGTTTCATGTTTCAGTAACATCAGAACTACACTCTGTCACCGATGCCGAAGTCTGAATTATAATAATTTATTCGATGGCAACACAGAAAATTATTCGAACAAAATAAAATGGAAAACCGTTCGAATAAAGTTTGACAAATATAAAGACCGCATGCCCTTGTTTCTGTGGACACGACCGATACAGAAATGCCATTCTTTTTTTAAAATTCTGAGGAATGTACAGACAAAATACTTATTATATATACAGGGTGCTCCAATAAAACAGCGACAACGCTCAGTATGTTGTGCGGGAAGGCAGACGTCTGTTTTCAAGGAGGAACCCATAGCTAGAAACGCACGGTTTGGACGCTGCAGCGCACCGAAGTGAGAGATGGGTGCGCGTTCCGCATGTCGTCAATAAACCCACCATGAGTAGCACATCGGGCTTATTACACACGGGGTTCGAACTGTGTACCTCCTACCTCATTGCAGAGCCTACTTCGGCGGTGCTGAGCCTGTAGAATTTTAATCGCTCCGTGGACTCGAGCAGTAAGGTCCTCCGCTGACGTTTCAGGAGTGTCATACGCTTCATACTACCTACTGTCCGGCTGTCTCGATGGCCGCGAACGTGGAATGATGTGGGGTACCTCTGTTTGGGAAACGTTCCGCAAACAATATTGCAGCAGTTCTGCCATTGCAATGCACTTTGCCGCATGCAAGCACCAGCTGTGTACTGGTACAGACGTACACATTAATGGTGTCCCAACATAAACAATTAACACTGCTCCACTCCAGTACTGAAAAGAAGGGGAGAGAGTGAAGGGGTAGTGTTAAAGGCACAGTGACTCACCTTCTCGCTTAACGCATTGCTGCATGGACTGCATGCAGACAGCCCGCTACAAGACTTCGTTGTGATCGAATGGCGAATGTATTCAAGTACAGCATTAGGTTACCTACTCGTCCGACCCCGCGGTGTAGGGCAAGGCGTCCGGCCGCTCCGGGTTCGCTTCCCGGCCGGGTCAGGGGGTTTTAATTGTAAATGATTATATCCCTGGCCTGGGGACTGCGTGATTGTGTTGTCCTTAACGTTTCTCACATTCAACACTCAACACTTCCGCAGTTCCAATTACATGCAGGTTCATGTATTGTGCAAGTAGGGGCAAAAGAACTCTATAGGTCGACGCCCCGAACAAATAGCATTTTAACATTAAGAAATTAAAAAGTAACTACTCTGATAATTACAGTAATAAGAGGTAAAGGAGGTTTTTAACAAAAAAGTATTTTATACTAGTTAGGAATATTTTGTAGCTGCGTTATATCGTGTCTACCAATCCTTCTTTACCTCGTTCTTGCGATACTTCTCTCCATCTCCAAACTGTCTTAAGACTGCATGGTATTGCTTGTGCTATTGCTTGGGGGGCCATGTGACCCTCCCACATCCCAATAATACGGCCTCGATTCACCTGTGATAGGATAGGAGCCATCTTATTACAATGTTACAGTATAACGCCGGAATACACACACTATGTATTCAGCACTACCTGTTCACTCCCCCTCCTTTTCAGTACTGGCGTGGCCTTCAACACTATCCCTTTACTCTCTCCCCTCCTTTTCAGTACTGGGGTGGGGCAGTGTTAATTGTTTATGTCGGGACATCATCATTGTGCGTGCGTGTACATGACGCACTGCTGTTAGCAACGCTCCTGCACTGGCAGACTACAGTACACAAGTAACGCAAAAGGACGCGCACTGTGTAGAGGAATGTAGCACATGCGCAGGAATGTTATTAGGCTAAAGTCCGCAGTCTATCCGCAGTACACATATGGCTAAAGGGTTGCATACCTTCCGTATTAAGACAGCAAATCGGAACAAATTGTCACAACCGTTCTGGAGACTTCGACGCTCTCCAGCGCCCAAACCGTGCATTTCCGGACAGGGGCTCCTTCTTGAAAACCGATCAGTCCGCCATCCCGCACAACATACTAAGCCTTGTCGGTGTGTCTGGGAACACGCTGTATATAGATGTGGATATAACAGGGAAGAGCGAAGAATAAGGCATTTCATCACCTGAAATACATCCCTTTCTACTTTAGTTTACTGTTTGGTAATCTGTAGTAGCGGGCTTAGAGAACGGCTTCACGAAGTAAAAAGGGCTACGGTTAAAGATAAATTTTACGACCGAGGCTGCCACATGGTACGACGTCTGGAGCTCTCAATGAATCCCTTTATTATCGCCATTTAATTTGTGAAGCGCGCGCTCAGCACAGCTGGATGTATACTCAGCCGCACAAAGACATATTCAATTGTATACATTCCCGAAATGTGAAGATATTCATTAACTGTGGATTGCCGTTCACTGAAGAGATCATACTTAGAATCATTCATAGTATGTTTTCCTACTTCAAACAAGAGGAATTTGAAAGGAAGTCATCTTCCGCGACGGGCAATTTCTGTGAAATTCGAAACAGTACGATCCGTGAACACTTGCCGTTTACCCTCCAGGGGATACACTGGGGAAGTGGACCAGTACCTCGCCCGGGCAGCCTCACCTGCTATGCTGAACAGGGGCCTTGTGGAGGGATGGGAAGAGGAAAGGAAGCGGCCGTGGCCTTATGTTAGGAGAAGTGGGAAACCACGGAAAACCACTCAGAGGATGGCTGAGGTGGGAATCAAACCCACCTCTACCCACTTGACTTCCCGAGGCTGAGTGGACCCCGTTCCAGCCCTCGTACCACTTTTCAAAATTCGTGGCAGAGCCGGGAATCGAACCCGGGCCTCCCGGGGTGGCAACTAATCACGCTAACCACTACACCACATCATCGACACTGTCACAAAATTTGGAGAGCAACCCAGTAGGCTCAAGTTTCTGTTCTAACATGAAATTGTTTGCAAATGTGCTAGATTTTCCGAAGTTTCATTGCATTGAATTTGTGTTCTGGTTACTAAAAATGGACACACAGTTCTGTTGTATTCATTAATTAGCATTAAATTTAAGTACTTCTATTCTATTGTATAAACTGCATTCTGTACTACTCAAACTAATTTCCCACTTCATTCTACCTTCTTCCTGAGCGAAGGTGTTGCCGTAGCGCCCCTCATAAAGGATGCGTGTTCAAATGAACAAGACTTTGAGAAAGGGGAATTTTTAACAATGAATTTGATAAAAGTAAACTACTGTGTAACTCAAAAACTAGACTGTAAATTGAAATGAAATTTGGCACACATAGCATTTAGTTAACAGCAACAAATGTTCAGAACATTCTCCCCAGAAATGTTTTTTGGGTAATCAGTCCATAGACTGGATTGATGCAGCCGTCAATGCCACCCTATCGTGTGCTAAACTTTTCATTCCTACATAACTATTACATCCTACATCCACTTTAATATGCTTGTCATATTCGAACCTTGGTCTACCTCTACTGTTCTTACCGCCTACACTTCTCTCAAAAACCAACTGAACAAGTCCTGGGTGTCTTAAGATGTGTCCTATCATTCTATCTCTTTTTCTCCCTAAATCAAGACGAATCGATCTCCTCTCACCAGTTCGATTCAGTATCTCTTCATTCGTGATTCGATCTATCCATCTCACTTTCAGCATTCTACTGTAACACCACATTTCAAAAGCTTCTATTCTCTTTCTTTCTAATTCCTATATCAATGTTCGAAGTGAGCAAATTTTTTTCTTGAGAAAGGACTTCCTTGCTTGTGCTAGTCAAAATGTTATATCTGGATCCCGTGAGATCTCCGAAGTTAAGCAACATTGGGCGTGGTCAAGATTTGTATGGGTTACCACGCGCTGTTGGTGGGGGGTGTAAGGGAATGGAGGAGCGGAACGGAACTGGCCACCCTACCGTACGGCTCAGGCATACCTCTGCGGAGGTTCGGACCTGCCTTCGGGCAGAATACACCCTTACGTTACCTTACCGCTAGTATTCAGTATTCGGGAGATAGTTGGTTCGAACCCCACTGTCGGCAGTCCTGAAGATGATTTCACGTAATTTCCCATTTTCACACCAGGCAAATGCTGGGTTTGTACCTTAATTAAGGCCATGATCACTTGCTTCCTACTCCTGTCGCTTTCGTATCCCATTGTCGCCGTAAGACGTAAAGTATTTCGTGCATCAGCTGACTTTGTTCGACTGCACTCCATTACTTTGTGTTGTACTCCTTCTACAAGGCCATTCAGCAGTTTTTCCAGATCTTCTCGACACTCAGATAAAATAAAAATATCATGAGAAAATCTCACAGTTTTGATTTCCTCTCCTTCGATTCTAATTCCCTCAAGAAATTCCTCTTTGATTGCTTTCACCGCCGGCTCTGTATGGACATTAAAAAGGAGAGGGGTGCGACAAACTGAAACCTTGCCTCACTCGTTTATGGACTGCAGCTCCATTTTCATAGCCATAGATTCTTTACACTGCAGACGGGTTTTTTTTTAAATCTTTCAAAATTCATTCGCAATACGGCGTAAATGTAGTACGTCTACTAACTGAAAATATCATTATAGGAAAGCTTTTGAGATAGCAGTAATTATAATAATGGTCGGCTTCTCCAGCTTGTACAGTATCTTAAGAATGAATTTTCGCAGACGCAGGTAGCAGTATCCTCTCCCTTCACGCAGCAGGACCGTTAGAACGAAGGGGAACCTGAACAATACCAGCTCGTTCGGCAAAGGATAGCACGCCACTGCCAGCCTTCAAGAGCGAGAAGTGTAGGCTCTCTCTGTAAGCTATGAGCTTGCCGATTTCGCTCCAACTGTACGAGGTTGACATTCGTCAGAAATAAACAGATACATGTCCGAAGGTTCTGTTATTAGCCCTATGAACTGAAGAGCCAGCATAACTGTTGAGTTGTCGTACTGTATACTGAGGCACAGGTGGTGATTGTGGTGGTGATTATTGTTTTAAGAGGAAGTACAACTAGGCAACCATCCTCTATATAACACTAATCAGAGGGAAGAAATGGTAGGGATCCGACACTTCGAAAAAATGAAGATATCGACCAAAGTAAGAGAAGGGCCACGAAGGGCGTGAAAATGAAAGACGCCCTAGCCCTCGCAAACCTAATAGCGTCGGGGTCGGAAAAGAACAAGAGTTGACCAAGAGAGGTCGGATAGGATAGGTGAAAGTGAGGAGCCTGGCACAAGTAAGTGGAAGCAATGCCAGGACTCAGCTGAGGGCCCCGTGGTCGCCAACCCACGCTCCAAAGTTCAGAGCCCCTGGGGCCTACTGAGGCACAATCCCTACATTTTTTGTACAGCTATGGGATTCTCTCGGTCTCAGCCGGACACGACATCGCTATCGCCGCAAATTTGCAAATTTATTCCTGAGCCTTATGGTGATTTTTCTACCTGGCACACTTGCAAAGTCAACAGTAACTTAGAAGACAAAATACTGTGTAGTCGACATACTTTGTCCTTGTGGCAGCCTCCGCATGGGGGAAGTTGTAATAATAATAATAATAATAATAATAATAATAATAATAATAATAATAATAATAATAATAATAATAATAATATCATCCGCCTCTGTGGCTAGTGATTAACTGCCACCCCGCGGGTTCAATTCCCGGCTCTGCCAAGAAATTTGAAAAGTCGTACGAGGGCTGGAACGGGGTCCACTCAGCCTCGGGAGGCCAGCTGAATAGACGGGGTTCGATTGCCACCACAGCCATCCTCGAAGTGGTTTTCCGTGGTTTCTTAAGGCCATGGCCAATTCCTTCCCTCTTCCTTGTCTATCCCGTCCAATCTTCCCATCCCCCACCAAGACCCCTGTTCAGCACAGCAGGTGAGGCCGTCTGGGCGAGGTATTGGTCCTCCCCAGTTGTATACCACGACCCAAAGTTTCATACTCCAGGACACTGCCCTTGAGGCGGTAGAGGTGGGATCCCTCGCTGAGTCCGAGGGAAAAAGCCAATCCTGGAGGGTGAACAGATTAAGAAAGGAAAGAAGAACGATAGATATGAATATTTAACAATTCCCTTCGCCGACGGAAGCTTTTACAACCAATTTTTGTTGACAGTCCACAATATTAAGCAAAAGCTTGACCATGTAGAACTCTTGTTTTACGATACCTGAAGTACCTGAGATCGTTGCTGGATACCCACCCGCTACACAAAGTACTCTTACTTATAGAAGTACAACCGAGACAGACTGAAACTATATATTGCCACCATATTCTTTTTTCCTATGGACTTGTCACTAGCAGAGGACCTAACCAGTCCAGACCATGTATCTCTCTTTCGTGTTAGTCAGTATCTGTGGACAATGCGCCGACGTTGGCAAGCCTGTTTAGTGCATTGCGAGCTCGCCCGAGCCGCCGCTATGCTGGATCTGTAACATATAACTTCATTTCTTCGTCGTATGAAGACCAGTAAGCACTGGAAATCATGCCCCCCCCCCAAAAAAAATGCAGCTAAAATAATTCCGCTTCAATAGTTGATATTATTTGGAGAATCAGTGTTATACATAGAGGAAAAACAAGTATTTTTCATAATCTGTCGTTTTTAGTGCCCTCTAGTGACCAGTTCTCCTAACTTCCATGCGGACATCATCAGTTCACGGCCCACTTGATGTTCGTTAGTCAGCTCATATAGCATCTGTACACGATTTCATATCTTCTGGTTCCCTGTATAGATCTCGTTAATGCAACTTCATTCTCTTGCTAGTCCGCTTGGGCAAAGAAGAAAAACAGATACAAGATTTCTAAAAAATTTGACAAGAAAAGTAAACAAAATGACGCCCTGGCGGGGCTCGAACCGCAGACACTCGTGTGAAAGTCACTGAGTCTTTGCCAGTGTCACGTCTGTAGTTATAGGAGCGGTCTACGGTTGCTCTCCGTGGGCTCTGACCGGACTATGAACAGCGAATCTTACCAGACATTTTTTAAGCCACAAGAATCATTTGAAGTGAGAAATGTTTGGTTTTTACGCCGTCCTTGGCGGTTCCATGAAGTAGAACGGTCTGCGGTTGAGCGGTGTAACTCTCAATCTCAATACCAAGACAGTGCAATACTCCCACTTCAACTCCTTCCCACCTGTTCATAAAGCAGCACGTACCCTCCTGTAACTGCCTTGTCGGTACGTAACACTGACTGTCGTAAAGCGATCGCTGAACGAGGAACCTCCCATTATAGGAGCCTGACATTTCACCTAAACCCGGCAATACTGTGGAGAATTGATGTCCAGTTGCATTTCCTCTTAAAACAATAATCACCACCACCATTAGTGTTAATAGAGAATGGTGTTCAGTTGTACTTCCTTAAAACAATAATCACCACCACCATTAGTGTTAATAGAGAATGGTGTTCAGTTGTACTTCCTCTTAAAACAATAATCACCACCACCGTTAGTGTTAAAAGAGGATGACCGGGCGAGTTAGCTGTGCGGTTAGGGCCGCGCAACTGTGAGCTTGCATCCGGGGGATAGTGGGTTCAAACCCCACTGTCGGCAGCCCTGAAGAGGATTTTCCGTGGTTTCCCATTTTCACACCAGGAAAATGCTGGGGCTGTACCTAAATTAAGGCCACGGCCGCGTCCTTCCAACTCCTAGTCCTTTCCTCTCCCATTGTTGCCATAAGACCTATCTGTGTCAGTGCGACGTAAAGCCAATTGCAGCAGAATTTTCAGGAAGAGCAGTCGATATGTATTCATTTTGTTCCTAGAGAAATTCACACTATGTTTATCTGGGCGTCTTGATTATTGTGGTCCTATGATGGGGCACCATACCTGTAAGAGAAGGTGGATCTGTTCCAGTACTGCTGATCTTCCGCACCGATATCGCTGAGTCTTCAGTCAGCCTATTGTTGACGACAGAGCGCGAACTGTGAAGTATCGGAGACAAGGACTCTGTATCGATCGCGTACAGGAGGCCTGCATTTATCTCATTAACGGAGAGGAAATCTCAACAGGCATCCTGTTGAGTTCACTTCTTCTAGAAGACTTCATCGTGTTTACTCTCGTTTACTTCCGTCAGAGGTCTCACAGTTGCCTCAGGGCATCTCTTTAGACCCGCTCCCACATTCTGTAATTCTTCTAAAAATAGAGGAAGCGAACCTTTTTTTTTAGTGCTCAACATGAGCCAGCTAAAACATGGCATGATCTGATATAATTTGGTACGATTTTTTTTTTTTTTTTTACAACCTGCTTTTTTCGCACCGAGCAGATACACCTTTTGGCGACGATAGGGTACGAAAGGGCTAGGAGTGGGAAGGAAGTGGCCGTGAAAATGGGAAACCACTGAAAACCATTTTCAGAGCTGCCGACAGTGTGGTATTCAAACCCAGTGTCTCCGGAATTAAAGCTCGGAGTTTCGCGACCCTATCAGCACGCCGAACTTGGTGGGCAGGTCAACAGCTGATAGGGAACCTGTCATCTGGTGGACAGCCCTAAGTGAAGACCAGGGTTGATGTTCCGAACTGTGAGTGGATGGATGGCACCAAATGACATTTAGTACACGAATAGTAGGAAAGATCATAATATGAAGATAATTTGCAATTTAAGAGGACTAATTGGGGTAAATATTCATTTATCAAGGGGAATCTTCGATAAATGTCCAAGTTCTCTGCAATTATTAAGGAAATGACTAGTTAACAATTGATAGGAAATCTCCTCAGTGGGTGACAGTCCTACATGATTGATTGATTGATTGATTGATTGATTGATTGATTGATTGATTTATGGAAGATATTTTGACAACATCCTCATTCTGCATGTTTGTCGATTTTTCAATTGATATAGTCATGGAGTTACGGTAGTGAATGATAAGAGTTCTAGGAGACAAATTTGACGATACCATTTTCATTACTGTAGCACCATCAGAGTTACGAGTTGTACGAATTTTACTTCGTCGCGAAAATTTTGATTTCAATACAATATGACGGACGCCCGCCCCCCACACCATGACGTCGGACATTAGTGAAAATATTTTCATAGAATATTTTCGTCCTCCACCTTTTTACCCGTACTTAGTTATAATTTATACTTGTAAAGTTTTAAAGATGAAAGAACATCCTACGCAGGGGGACAACACACGTACGAAATGAGTCATATTCTTCTTCAAAGAAATATCTCCTAATAGAATATCTTAAAGAGATTCTAAGATGTTTAATAGATTAACTCGGCTCATGTTACTTATCGCCATGTAATGCCACGGCGCCATGATCACACGATCTGTCAAAATATCCTTCACATACCAGGCTTTATAAGATTAGATAGTTGCTTAGTAGCTTTAAAATAATCTCGAGGGATTATGTAAGTCCACAAACCATGAATGTCAGCAAAGTAATCACGTACGGACTCGCACTCAGATAATATTACCAGTAAATATATATAAAATAAGCCTTCCACAGTCCAGTGAGTCAAAATTGTAATCCGTCTAAAAGACCTGCCAACACCTGATTTTCTGTGATGTATACCACGTCTTTGAGAGATTAAGTACAGGCAGGGATGAATGTCCACAGTCCAAGTATGAATTGTTTTAAATTTAGGGAACTGCTTGTCCGACGGGCTTGCTTGAAGTAGACTGCCATGTTTCTGAGGGAAGTAAATGAAGCCATGAATTCCAAAACAGCACAAGTCGACATTTTGACGCTATATGAGTATCGTTGGAATCGTCTCGTCGTAAGCTTTCACTTGACAATCAGAACATCACAAATTTAATTTTTTGCACATGAATGTCGATTAATGATAATCAAAATATCACAAGTGCATAGAGTTCAAGAAGAGGAAGCAGGGCACTGTGTACAACCTTGCAAAAGTAAAAGATCCTGTGCAACTGTCTAAACATGAAGGACAGTGAAAATTCACATCATAAAAGATTATTCAGTATCGCAGAAATGATGTGACTGTTATTACATCAGCTAGTGGACTAGTGACCAGTGTTGCCAACTTATATTTTCAAGTTCCGCTAAATACTACTAAAAATCCGCTGTCCGCTAAATGATATATTTCTCCGCCGACAGTCTTCTAATTCCGCCAAATTTAGCGGAAAATCAGCCAAGTTGGCAACACTGCTAGTGACACAGATATTTCAATTTAAAGGAAAGCGTGTTTGTTAATTTGGCAGCGTTAACGAAGGCCTATAACAGTGAACTAACGGTGAAACCAGCGAAAGTAAGAGACATTTCGAAGTATATACTCTCCACTGACGTACACCATCGGCCATACTTCCAGAGTGTACTACATTATGGCAACTCTGACAATGCTCCCTCAGAAAGTGACGCCTGGGATTCGGACTAAACATTTCTTAGGGTCATGTATTTGCTGATAACTTCGTGAATATGTTTTCACCAAAATTAAACTCTTACGATGTATTTGTATGAAATTAAACAGACGTTAATTTAAGTAATATTAAAAGGAAGTCCAGTGATTTCCAAAACAGCACAAAAACACAGTTTTTTTTATATTTTTTATTCTGAAACCGTTCATAGTTTTGATGTAATATTTTGCAAGACACACACGCCTTGTAATATCTGTGCATAGAAAAAATCAAAGTAATAGCTTTAGTAGGTTTAAAGATATACAACAAATCATGAATATCCCAAAACTTTGATGAATGGACTTGTAAACACGGCTTTAAATGCTTTGTTTGCCCCTAGGCTTATACCACCCACTGTACATTGCTTCAGGCAGTGTGGATACGTAATGTGTAAGAAGCCTTTCTAATTACATCTCTGCATTCCAGCTGTCATAACGATGTTATTAAAGACTTATTGTCGGTGTTGTCAACACACCAGGCTTATAAGTCGCTGAAAATCAGTTATATATCGCTGAAGCATAAACAGTCTGTTAATAATAATATATAAGAACCACAAGAAATTAAAATTTCTGAAAAAGGGGCATAATCTTCACAATCAGTCAAGAAAGAGTTCATAACAGAGAAATTACGTACCGGGTAGTTCATGAGAGGACAAGGTTTTGCTCAATGCGGCACTTTAAGTGCGTTTCGATTGGTTCAACTCTTACACACTGCAATCTGTTGGCGAATTTTGAGTTTTAGTTTTGTGAGGTGACTTACCAGTCTTTCAATTTCAATATTTGCATAATGAAGATAAAACGGGGAATACAGTCAAGTAGTACTTTGAGAAGGTTAAAACCCAGACAGTCTTTATATCCACAAAATTCTGTTCAGAAATCGACGTATTTGAAAAGATTGCTCCATTTCCGCTTGCGTGGCTGAACATCTTTGAAACCGATTTACGAAGAAGTGTAACCTGTTACACAAATGGCGCTTACATATTGTGAGAAGCAGCATTTCAAACATTACTTGCCACTCTTCGTTTCGACTTTTGTTGTGAATTACACACTTTCCATTGAGCCATTTCTTCACCTGACACCCAAAACCTGATAAAAGCTGAAATCCACCAGCAGAATTGTCGCTGTGTAGATTTTACAATATCTATAAACATTACCCGTTGCTATTAAGGGAATTTTGTCGTCAAACGACAACCAGAATCCTCCAGATTTAGTGACATGTCACTAGAGTTGGCAACACTGCTTATTGATATATACATTGCTCTTTCCTCAACATTGTGGTGTCAGGGGGTGGGGTTTAACAAGTACCGATAAAGCCAGCCGCTAGAGTTCGCTTCGAGTTCGAAAATTATGATTATAACTCGGAGTGGTGGTGGTTACTGTTTTAAGAGGAAGTACAATTACAGAGAAAAAAATGAAAGGGATCCGACACTTCGAAAAACGAAGGTACCGGCCAAAGGAAGACAAGGGCCATGAAGGGCGTGAAAATGAAAGACTCCCTAGCCCTCGCAAGCCTAATAGGGTCGGAAAAGAACAAGATCTGACCAAGGGAGGTCGCATAGCAGAGACGAAAGTGAGGAGCCTGGCACAAGTAAGTGGAAGCAATGCCAGGACTCATCTAAGGGCACCGTGGTCGCCAACCCACGCGTTGCAAAGTTCAGAATCCTTGAGGCCCCTTTTAATCGCCTCTTACGACAGCCAGGGGATACCGTGAGTGTTATTGTACCGCCCCCACCCACTGGGATATTTGGGCAGTAGCAGGTTAGTTTGCAATCTTTCTTAAGGGGGGACCAACACCTTTAACGACTGAAAACCACACTTAATGACGCATTTTCTTTCTAAGCAGCAAAAAGAGTAACTAAAATGAAATTTGACGGGGAAAACATACAACACTTTCTCAACATACCACGTAGTGCATAGAAAATCAGGTATTCAAAATAGTGATTGTTTAATGTACATACATTCAACATTTATAATATCAATATTTTTCAATGGTTCTTTTTAAAATCTACTTGTCATTATTGTCTCTACAAGCGCTGGTAGAATAAGTGAAATATTTGCAGTAATCATATGTTTTATTGACTTGTTTTTAAGCACAAACATGTTGTTCAAATTTCCACCAAAAATATATATTTAAAATTAAACTTTAAAAGACGGAGCCTCAGTTCTTGTTGTTCTTCTGTACACATTGAAGAAGAGTGAAATATGGTAACTGAATTTCTTGAAAACTCCGAGAATTATCTGGGAAACAGATTTGAAAAGCACGTCTTACAGAAAGCTTGCGACAAACTCAAGTGTTGGAAAGCGTCTAGAATTTAAAAAGCCCTTCGCTCTTTAGGTCATAACGTGGAAAGTATCATAGATGTCGGCGGAATTCCGAAACTGATTCAAAAATTACATTTCATAGTTCGTAAAAGAAAGCAATAAAAATGGCATTTTTGGGCCTTCCAAGGTGTTGGTTCTGACCGGCATTAACAAATATACGCTAGCCCGCACAACGGTCCTTCTGTGAGACAGTAGTGGTGCACCTAGAAGTTATGTTGCTCTCCCTACATTGCGGAAGGGCGGGCTAGTCTACACTTCCCACTAGCCACATTACTTTGCGTACTACCGCCTAAACTTGTGATCGGCTATCACTGACGCGATGTGGGAAAGAAGACGTCATCAAGGCCTCCCCAGAGCGCCGAGTTGACAACCTTTGTGCTACATCAGACAATAAGCGGAAACGTGGCTCCACCGGAAGAGGCTCCCTCAACGTCAAGGAGTCAGCACATACGAGTGCTAACACAGGCAGCAACTCGAGCCCTGGAACTCGCTCCCTTCGTCAACTGTTCTTCTCGGGAGTCTTTCATGTATGTATACCACGAGATGTTTTTCAAACTGAGACTGGGGAGTCTCAAGCGAAAAATCCATGATATTGTTATTGTTCGGGTTATTAGTGCATAGACTGGTATAATGCAGCTCTCCACAGCGTGTTTCCAGTCATTCGACCGGGTCAGGAATGGAACGAATGAAGCCCCCATCTAACAGAGAGGATGGGAATTGTGCCGACTGCCGAAGCCTGGCGCACTCCTCTGGGGCAATGATTAATGAAATGAAATATTAGAGAGTGTTGCTGGAATGAAAGATGACAGGGAAAACCGGAGTACCCGTAGAAAAACCTGTCCCGCCTCCGCTTTGTCCAGCACAAATCTCACATGGATTGACCGGGATTTGAACCATGGAATTGAGCAGTGAGAGGGCGGCGCGCTGCCGCCTGAGCCACGGAGGCTCCAATGCAGCTCTCCATGCCACCCTATTATGTGATAACTTCTTCATTTCTATGTAACTATTACATCCAACATCTCATCTAATCCGCTTGTAATGTTCATGCCTTGGTGTACCTCTACCGTTCTTACCGCCTACACTTCCTACAGAAACCAAATGAACAAGTCCTGGGTGTCTTAAGATGTGTCCTATCATTCTGTCTTTTCTTCTCGTCAAATCGATCTCCGCACCACATTTCAAAAGCTTCTATTCTTCTTTCTGAGCTAGTTATCGTCCATGTTTCACTTCCATACAATGTCTTGCTCCAGACGAATGTCTTCAAAAAATCTTTCTAATTCCTATATCAGTGTTGGAAGTGAGCAAATTTGTTTTCTTAAGAAAGCTCTCCCTTCCTTGTGCTAGTCTGCATTTTATGTCCTCCTTACTTCTGCCACATTTAGTTATTTTGCTGCCGAAGTAACAATATTGATTTTCTTCCTTTAAGACTATTTCCTAAGCTAATACTACCTGCACCACGTGACTTCCTTCGACTGCATTCCATGTCGGACTTAATTATTTTCATCTTGTACTCCTTACCCAAGTTTCTGTCGATACCATCCAGCAATTTCTCCAGATCTTCTGCAGTCTGAGATAAAATAACAATATATCTGAGTTTTTGTTTCCTTGCCTTGGATTGCGATTCCTTGATTTCCTTCACCGCCTGTTCTATATAAACATTAAAAAGGAGAGGGGACAAACTGCAGCCTTCTTGCACGTTGCTGCCTCTTAACATTGCACACTGATTTTCATACAGATTGTACATAATCCTTGTTTCTCAGTATCTGATACCGATCACTTTCAAATAGCTTGGTCATCGAGAATTCATGTCAGCAACAAGGCTGGGTAGCTCAAGTTGGCAGGTTCGATTCCGACTCAGTCCGGTGGTATTTGAAGGTGCTCAAATACGTCAGCTTCGTTTTGGTGAAATAACTCTGCGGGACAAGATTCCGGCACCCCGGCGTCCAGGTTATGTTCGGTCGTGACTAACAGTTTACAATGCAAACGTATTTCAACAAGGTGCAAGTATTAGCTAACCTCTCTACAGTTATGTCACTCAGTTGCATACATTTTAGGGGTTCTGAAGTTCGATTATGCAAATCTCACTGCTGACCTGTTGTGCGGGTAGATGGCACCTACGCCTTGGTTAAAAAAAGGGTTTATATTCTAACTTATTAGTGCTTAAAAATTCTTCTTCCAATCGTGGCTAATCGTGGATAAGACTGTCAGTCGAAGCTTTAAAAAGCCTAACATGTGAATCAAAATCAATCATCGCGGTCCTCGTATAGCGTTATTTTATCCATCTAGGAAGTTTTACTGCATAATCTACGTCGTATTCCTCGTGCTATGGTTTTCTCTTTCATTTAAATATTTCAGTCGATTACGACTTGTCATAATCATCTTAAATTTCCTATTTTACCGGCCAACCTTTCTCTGGTCATTTTTTTTATCCGAGATAATTTTGTTGATGAATAGTAATTTAACATGTTTTCCCGGTTAACTTAGGTGTAAACCAAGAGAGAAATTTTTACTCGCGTTAGTGAATGCTGGCCTTAAACACAATGGACCAGGTGTACAGTTTCAGTTTCGTGCCAGCAAGTGAACGTTGTTGTCAGCCTGGTGGTTTATAGAATTAAAGTGACGAGGTGAAAGGCCAGCGGTCACTAGGACGTACTGTAAGAAGTCTGGAAGTAACTAGTTCAGCGGTTCAACTTCCGGGGAAGTTCGGGGCCGTGGCTTTCCTCAACAGGAGGGGGGATTGACCTCACAGTATCTCGAGACTCTACACGTCTTTCTATTTTACACGCATGGTCTGGATGTCACATGATGTTGATTATTATTGTTATTATTAAGTACGAAGAGTGTGTAACCTGGTGTCGGTACATGAGCCTCCTCCTGTTGAATAGCTACAAGGGATCTGCACAAGTCTTCACGTCCCCATCCGACGGAGGAATCACCATCAACAGCCTATGACTACTCCGGATAGTTTTTGGAGTTTAATCCAGACTTTTGGCATACAATCTAGTGATTGGACACTGCATACCATCATCTGTGCTGCTACGCCGGCCAACATTCTGATGGTGAAATTTGGTACCAGCTGACCTCGGTACCACACTATATTCACTTGACGCCTTAACCATCATACTTATCAGGCGGGTCACTATTTGAGTGTGGAGCATTTTATTTTGACGTAAATACGCATCCGAAAAGCGAACAACACCTTTTCAGCCGAGTTTTGTCACGACGAATGAAATAATCTGCAGCTAAAAATCTCAGTGCATCAATAATTTTTAAATACAGAAGAACATTCACTCATAGTTTCGATAAGTTGCTGGAACTAATATAATCTGAACGTTGTTCTCGAACGGATTCACTTATTAAAGTGACATTGACAGATTCGGCTGTGCGCGTCTTCTCGCGGAGAAGTATTGGACTTAGCGGTCGGATCGGGATACAGATGATCAAATCGGCCGAGTTTTACGAGCGTTGCCACGCACTCCCTAATAAAACTCTCTTCTCCGTTGATGGATCAGCCGACAGTCAAATCTATTATGTACGCCTAGCTTAATGAACAGTTGCAGTGTTTAAATGGATTTGGGAGGAAGGGAATGTGTATGAGTGTACACACTGAACTCTAGCGGCACAGTGCCGTACCGAGTTTATTTTGCATCCCCGTCCCCAGTGCGTGCTACAGGGGGGTGATCCGAAAATTTGTGTCATGTAACAAAATGCGCAGGCTGTGAGCTTCCATTCGGGAGATAGTAGATTCGATCCCCACTGTATGCAACCCTGAAGATGGTTTTTCTTCGTTTCCCATTTCCACACCAGGCAAATGCTGGGACTGTACCTTAAACCATCCTTTAGGCAGTGTGCATCATCATTATTTTTGTATACGTGAGTTACTGTAAAAAGTTACTTTGGTAATTAAAGAAATTAAACAAAAATATCATTTAAGTCCCCAACACGTGCGGGGTATATTTGCAGATTGCTGAGTCAAGTATTTTAAATCGTTGGAATTGGCCGCGACAACAAGTAGCAAAAAAATGTATACGAGCCCACAGAAAGGATCGAAGTCATAGGCTTGTTGATCGGGAGTAGGGGTACGATTCCCACCAAAATTCGTTGAGTTCCGCAAAACATTCCACCTGTCAAAATCTTTGATTGGGTGAAAGGACACTCAGGACTTACATGCAATGATCTGGCCACGCACTGGCTTATTTCTTTCATTACGCCTCTCATGTACTGATTTTTTATGTAACTAGCAGGAGGAAAACGTATGTTGAATGGACAGCTCTGTGGGACAGGACTACTCTACACAAAGGACGATACTATGCCTGCGTTCAGCCAGCTATCCCACACAAACTATGGCATCAAGACGTCAGATGGGCCAGAGGACAAGTAACTACCATCATTCCGCGTTCACCTCAACAGGATTGGAGTCGTCCAATCAGCACACTGTCCGTGTAGCGCAAGAAACATGGGAGATAAGAACCGCATCATCTTCGAGTGCAGTAGAACTGTGTCCCTTCGCAGAGAATTGTTGGCTAACCTTGTGCACCTTGGGGTTCCCTTACCCACACATGTTCACCTGTTACTGACAACTGGAGACTTACGAGTGTACAGTGCAATTGCGACATACTTGACAAAAACTGGTAAAGAAACAAGTGTCTTTATTTCAAGTGTGTTTTGGTTTCTTTTTAGCTCTGTTCTAGGTCATTTCTGTTATTTTATATGTCTTTTAACTTGTTGTCCCTTTTTCTATTTTCTGTAACACTTTTTCATTTTACATTGTTGATGGCCAAATGTCGTAAGGACGAAGGTCATAATAAAGGAAAGAAACTCTTTGATTATTAACATTGCAGTTTCTGCCTTGAAATCGTCAATAGGCATTTTAAGAAACCATCTTCGGTGATTTTATTTTAAAATCAATTCACTAAATAAACTTATATTTATTTTTCCATTACACAATATTAGTTGGTATTAAGTAGAGTTCGTCTTCTTGGTAACTTCTCAATTGACGAAGTGTTACCTTGTAATAGATAAATCTGGAATGCATTTAGTTCAGTTCTCGGATGCCGTAAATCTAGTAGAATGGGAAACAAGCCTGGGTCTCCCCACGTGTACTTGTTTACGTCTAACAAAGAACAGGTTACCAGGATATTTTTAAGACTACGTAGAGTAAGTCGCTCCCGAATGTCGGTCACGTGAGAGCCGCGGGATCTCACCGCTGTTATTTTTAGCTCTGGGGATGTGGGCCAAGTGCAGCTCACGCTGCAACAAGTGGGTGCCCCACCACAAGTCCCCCTCACCTGATGCTCGCATTCATCAAACGCTCCCCAAGTCGCTTTACGTTGCATCGACATAGATAGGTCTTACGGCCACGATAGGATAGGAAACGGCTAGGAGCGGGAAGGAAGGGACCAAGGCCCTAATTAAGGAACAGCCACAACATTTACTTCGTGTGAAAATGGGAAACCACGGAAAAGCATCTTCAGGACTGCCGTCAATGAGGTCTGCCTACACTCATATTCGAACCTGACTCTAACGACATCTTGTGTTCGCATACGCCCTCATAGCTCTGGTCCTAAAGATCATTCGGGAGACGGTGGGTTCGAATCTCATCGTCGGTACCCCTGAAGGTGGTTTTCCGTTGTTTGCCATTTTCACACCAGGCTGTATCTTAATTAAGGCCACGGGCTGGCACAAGTAATTGGAAGCAATGCCTGACTCTGCACCAAATTTTAGTCCCGCTGTGAGGGGCGAGCGAGGATGTATTCTGTCACAGACCTTCATTTAAACAAGTTTTAATTACATTTTGAAATGACTGTATAAAAAACATGAATGTGTTCTACGGCTAGTCAAATTCTATACAAATCGAATCTTTTCCTTTCTTTCTTTCTTGCTTTCTTTCTTTCTTTCTTTCTTTCTTTCTTTCTTTCTTAATCTGTTCACCCTCCAGAGTTGGTTTTCTCCTCGGACTCAGCGAGGGTTCCCACCTCTACCGCCTCAAGGGCAGTTTCCTGGAGCGCGAGACATTGGGTCGGGGAGATAAAACTTGGGAGGATGACCAGTACCCCGTCTACGCGGCCTCACCTGCTATACTGAACAGGGGCCTTGTGGGGGGGATGGGAAAATTGGAAGGGATAGACAAGGAAGAGGGAAGGAAGCGGCCGTAGCCTTAAGTTAGATACCATCCAGGCATTTGCCTGGAGGAGAAGTGGGAAACCACGGAAAACCACATCGAGGATCGCTGAGGTGGGAATCGAACCCTCTTCGGCTCATTTCACCTCCCGAGACTGAGTGGACCCCGTTCCAGCCCTCGTACCACTTCTCATATTCCGTGACAGAGCCGAGAATCGAACCCGGGTCTCCGGGGGTGCCAGCTAATCACACTAATCACTAAATCACAGAGGCGGACCAAATCGAACCTAATTGTACAGAACTTCGTTTAATTAAAACCCTGATTATTCATAACTTCCTGGATAAATCGGAATAGCCTACTTTTCTCTTCCCTTGAGATTTGATTTTTCGAAGTTGTGCTGTATTTCAATGTGGTCTTTTAAGTTTTGTTGATGCTATCCATATACTAAGTCGGCCCTGTTCATTTGCAGGCGCGCAAGGCACCAAGGACTGGCCCCTAGACAAACTATTTAATTATGTACAGTCACTAAAAGAAAAAGTGATCTCAGAAAAAATGAACCAGTTCGTTTGTTGTGGGTATCTGCAGAGTTTCAATGTGCATGAGAGATGAATTTTTATTCATAATAATCAAAATTAAGTCTGATGAAATATTAAATTCGAAAGGCATAGAATACCATACATTTATTTATTTATTTATTTATTTATTTATTTATTTATTTATTTATTTATTTATTTATTTATTTATTTATTTATTTATTTATTTATTTATTTATTTATTTATTTATTTATTTATTTATTTATATTTAAAATGCGTAATTTTATATACAATATAATAATGATTGTAAAACATCTTGAGCTATCACTACCATGGACAACAATAAGTATCTTCTTCGAAGAAGTGAATGTGTCATTGATACACACTGGCAAAAAAGTTCTATGTGATATCAACTGACGCCCTCTCTAGTTGAAAATAATTATCTTTAATCGTCATCTGCCTTGAGTGGCCGCTTTCAGAAAGTGGGGATGGTTCCATTATGGATTGATATTCATTCAAAACTTATTCCCAAATGTGAAGATACTTCCGTTGTTCTTAATAAGTATGTTCGGGTCAATGTAACTTTGTGTATCCACCTTTTCCCACACGAATGTTATATAGTACAACACGCGAACCTGCCTCCGGAACAAACGCATGCTCGATTGTCTCAGTATTGCTCTGACATCATACGAACCTCAGTTTGACAAATTAGTACGAGACTTCGCACATTAGATTGTCTGAACAAGTAACTGACATGCGTATTTTGTCATTACGCAACATGACATGTTTGTATGTCGTACAGCTCGGGTCAGGTGTCACCTAGCAACCGGTGATGGGTGGCCATGATTGAGACACATATAAGACATATTTATGATTAACTGGTTTTCCTATAGGAAAATTTCACAATTTTTTGAGATGAATGTCTAATGGCTGGTGGTGGTGATGATTATTGTTTTAAGAGGAAGAACAACTAGGCAACCATCCTCTATATAACAATAATCAGAGAGAAAAATCCCTTAGAACAAGCAACTCAATGTCGAAAACATCCTAGGGAATAAAAATATAATAAAGTATGAGAATATATTATTTCTTTATTCCTAAAAATTACAATCCTTTCCTTAATAATTGTTATCCGGTCGACCAGATCACGGCCGACTGGATCCCTCTCAGCTAGATCGTGGCATCAAGTCGACCGTGATTAGATTAGCAGTTTGCCTTTTTGTACCACTACGAGCGCTAATGTGAGTCAATGCAGAGTATCACTTATAACTACATTCGGTGTGGACATGTTTCAAAAAAATAAAAAAACCGCCTGATGGTATTGAACCAAGCAACACATTATAGAAAGAAGGATGTAAATAACTTAACTTGCTGGGGCTGTACCTTAATCAAGGCCACGGCTGCTTCCTTTCCTATCCTACCCCTTTCCTATCCCATCCTCGCCATAAGACCTACAGTATCTCTGTCGCTGCGACGTAAAGTAACTTGTTTGTTTGTTTTGATTTTAAGTTGTTTTCCCGGAACTGCATTTAGACCGGAAGTGATTTTTGAAATTTCTTTTTTAGATTGTTAGAACTGTCTAAGACTCCCGGGCCCTTTAGCCCTTTAGCCCTTTAGCCCTTCAACTTTCGGCACAGCTGAGAAATTTGCTTAATTTTACGTTTTTCGTGGTGTGGGGTCCCCTACATTGACTGCTGTGAAATGTTTTGAATATTAAAAATTGAATGGGTCCTGCACTTCGAAAAATGAAGATATCGAGCAAAGAAAGACAAAAGGCCACGAATGGCGTGAAAGTAAAAGGCTCCCCAGGTCTGGAGTGCTCTAATAACATCGTGAGTCGGAAAAGAACAACACTTGACGAAGGGAGGTCGGATAGGAAGTCTGGCACAAGTAACTGGAAGCAATGCCAGGACTCAACTAAGGGCCCCGTGGTCGCCAACCCACCCCCACAAAATGTGTGACGGAAGTGACGTAGGCCTTGGTCGCCAAAGACGCTGCGGCTACAAGCAGTGTTGCCAACTCAGCGGATTTTCCACCAAATTCGGCGATTTTTAAATGCAACAGCGGACAAGTTTTTCATTTAGCGGACAGCGGTTTTTTTTACGGATTTTCGAACTTATTTTAACGATTTTCAGCGGTAACAATATCAACTTTCATCACCAGAAGAAAAAAAATATATAGAACTTAGTACGGCATAATAGTCTACTACTTATTCCTGTTGTATTGAATTTACGCTGCATACTACGACTCGTTTTCTAGACCAGCTCTGGACCACAGCCTCAGTCAGTAATTGTTACAATCGTTACTGTCTCGGGTAGTGTCGCGTTTCTTTTGACATCAGGTTCTTTCTGCTTCGTCAATATGTCAAAAGAATAGGTTAAAAAGTAGTCAGATATTTCGTAAAGAGTGGTTAAAAAATTAAACTTTAAAAGACTAGTTGGTTGAGCTTCCCAAATAAGGACGGTGCGTCTATTGGCAGTGCAGCGAAATTGTTTGACATTAATTCTTTCCGCAATGAAAACAGCAATGAAAGTGAAAATAACTTTCGAAAATTTAAAATTTCGGTACGGTCTTTGGTGCTGTGAACTCCGAGCATATTCTTTGAAAAAAGAATAGTAGCATGTGGCTTCATGTGAAACCTCAGGACCTCAACTCAGCACATCCGCTTCAGAGCATGTATATGCTATTTTGCTTCAGTTCGAAATTTAGCGGAATTTAGCGGATTTTCAACTAAAATTTAGCGGAGAAAATATTTATAGGTTGGCAACACTGGCTACAAGTTCCTATGACGAAGTTGCGGTTCTTCTTGATAAAACACTCAGTTTCATTTATTGAAAAACGTATTCATGATCAGTGGCTTTTCTCGAAGGGAAAGGTATCTCTTACATTAATTCCTCTGGTAGAGTTCAGTAAAATGAAGTATTATTTATGTTAATACGACCTAAAGTAAAATAACAACTATATTTGTAAACATGTAAGCAGTGGCTGTGGCCCTCCTATCCTTATAACTAAAGCCCGGATTTTTATGCAGTAACAGGTTAGACTGGAAACAAATTAGGTTAGTAGGAAGTGTCGGCCACCCGCTCTTCCATAATGCAGCAAGAATAACATAAATTATAGGGGTCCTGATGGGCCGTACCCCTAATATTTATGCAAAGCCCATAGCATAGCCGTTGTGAAGGTAGACTATACTTGCTACTCGCTTCAATAAGCTTGCATTCTAACCTATTCATGCATAAAAATCCGGGCTCTACTTATAACTTTTAAGAAGTGGTTCGATGGTTAAACTAATTGAATATCCCTTCACTATTTGGCTGCGAGTGAGGATCGCGATGTTGCAACTTCTTCACACAAAGCTGTGGTCAGAATGGAGGAGGAAATCCATCCCTTTAGTGGGCCAAGCCAGGCTTCTCGAGTTGCTACCGGCTGATAGAGTTACCTTTTGGCACGTGAAGACCCAATTTCGGTGGTTGATGGCAATGACCTCCCAGAGAAACCACACGTGTTCTGCAAGAAGAAGTGGAGGAAGCCTTGTTAAGGCCTGGAAGCCGTAGCGCGCCTCCAAACCCTTATTAAAGCAAGATCTCCGAGTGGATTACACATTCGCTATCCGCGTTCCTTTACAAGACTGGCTTCTTACCTGCTTTAGCCGCACATCACGACCAGAGGCTTGTTTATGCTGCGTGACAAGGTGTGGCAAATTTTGGCTATAATTGTCTGAAAACGTACAATCATAGTTTTGTATGCTTTAAGCAATTAGAAATGGAAGTTATTGCTTTAATGTTTTGGCGTTTATTCTTGGAACAACACAACATCTGAATGTTCTTATAACAACCATACCTTAAATATCTGTCACTCACAACGCCTTTCAGTATGACAGGTTTTCTCGAGGGATATCCCTTCTGGCTAACAGTCAAATATACTGTTGAATTTGACGTCCTACTAACTACTTTTGACGGCTTTCGGAGACGCCGAGATGCCGGAATATTGTTCCGCACGGGGCTGACTTATTTGAGCGCCATAAAATACCACCGGACTGTGTCAGGATCGAACCTGCCACGTTGGGAGGTAAATTTCGATAGTATCTAAAGAGGATCAGCTGGTCTAGTATCTACAAGTTGTAGCCTACATGTTAATGCAAAGTTCGGGGACCTTGAATGTGGCAGAATATTTTTTCACATAAATCGTAACTAGTGCCTGGATTTTTATACAGTAATAGATTAGAATACAAATTTACTGAAGCGAGTAACGAGTATACGCTAGCCTGCACAACGGTTATGCTGTGAGCTTTGCATAAACATTAGGAGTACGGCGTATCCGAACCCCTAGAATTTATGTTGCTCTTGCTACATTATTGAAGAACAGGCTACTCGACACTTTCTAATAAGCAAATCTAATAATAACTCCTGCTTTGTTTAACGGTACGATAATGCGAAAATGCATGGTGAGCCGGCTGGTCAGTGGATATTTATTTGTGGTACTACATCTTATTGCATAGGCAACCCCCGTAATGCTACAAAACAAAGAGAACCGAATGTCGCCAGCAACCTGTGACTGTGACAAAAGTGGAGGTACGGCGCACAGCCCGACTACTGTATCGAGTAGTCAATGTTGAAGGATAGTGAGACCTCGACAATGTTGTGAGATGGACAGCAATGGTATGATAATAATTTCGTGTGGCTATTTCTAGCCGAGTGCAGCCCTTGTAAGGCAGACCCTCCGATGAGGGTGGGCGGCATCTGCCATGTGTAGGTAACTGCGTGTTATTGTGGTGGAGGATAGTGTTATGTGTGGTGTGTGAGTTGCAGGAATGTTGGGGACAGCACAAACACCCAGCCCCCGGGCCATTGGAATTAACCAATGAAGGTTAAAATCCCCGACCCGGCCGGGAATCGAACCCAGGACCCTCTGAACCGAAGGCCAGTACGCTGACCATTCAGCCAACGAGTCGGACAATGGTATGATGATAAACGGGGTGTAAAAAAATCAAGTTGCGAGCTTCGCAAAAAGGAAAAAGTCCTCTTAGTTTTAATCACTGTGTTGATGGGGTGGAAGTACCTCATAGGGAACACGGTAAGACCTAGATGTTAATATAAGGAAAGATCTTCATTAGGGTAATCATGTTTGAGAAGTAGTTAAGAAAGGGTACAGATCTCTTCACATGGTTATGAGAGTATTTAGGGGTTGTAGTAAGGATGTAAAGGAGAGGGTGTATAAGTCTCAGGTAAGGCCCCAACTAGAGTATGGTTCCAGTGCGTGGGACCCTCACCAAGACCACTTCATACGAGAAGTGGGAAAAATCAAAAGGAAATCAGCTCGATTTGTTCTAGGTGTATGTATATCCAATCCTTACCCCGTTTCTCTCTCCGGTCGCGTATGAAGTGCGATGAATCTACATAGCGATCTTTTACGACCGTGTCAACCTCATCAGAGGACATAGGAGATGAAATACATGGCGTGATGTTACTAGTAGGAAGGGAGAGGGTGAATAGCACCAATAGGTCAAGGATTGACGTCCCCATCCGACGGACAAATCACCTTCAGCAGCGTCATTTGTCCTCATTCCATGTGAGCACGTTTGGAATGTAATCCGAGCAATGGTGATTGGAAAGTGTATACCACCATCTCCCCTACCCTGCCGGCCAACCATGGTCTCAAACCATACAGACTTCATGGCCACGAGGCGGTATCTCCATATGCTCTGCGTGATATCCGACAAAAGAGTAGCGAACCTTAGTCTGGGAAGACTTGGGCGCAAGGAGACGAGATACTGGACTAAGCGGTATGTTTCGAGTTGTCACTGGAGAGACATTAGTAGGGGAGTAAGCTTGAGTGGAGGTTTTAAAAGTAGGAAAGGTCGTAATATAAAGTTATATAGGTAATTCAAGAGGACAAATTGCGGCATTTATTCCTTATAGGGAGACGAGTTAGGGATTGCAATAATTAACCAAGGGAGATGTTCGATAAATATTCAAGTTGTCTGGAATCGTTTAAGAAAAGACTAGGAAAACATTTGGTGAGGAATTTGACACTTGGGCGACTGCCCTAAACGCAGAATATTTATTTATTTATTTATTTATTTATTTTATTTATTTATTTATTTATTTATTTAATCACTCGCTCTTCTCCAGCAAGGCTGCTTCTCTCACTGGCCGCTCTCACGCCCCCGGTGGCTGCATATGGGTCATGTTGAAAGAATTCGTTTTGCGGCCAGATAACCGAGCGAGGAATGTTTCCAGATTGCCGGAGAAGTTAAGGTCATTTTTGTGTCCTTGCGACAGCCTGTGTTTATCAACATGTTCTACAGGACCGCTCTGAACAATGCGTGAGACATGACGGTGCACATTTTGAATATATGACGCAGTTAGACACGTACTGCCGTCGTGTCGTCACCTTGTGTGTTATAAATGATGTATCCTGATCTTGAAAACATGTTTCTAATTTTAGTAATGTTTGTTTTGTCACCTGCCCTGTAATTTGCGAGTATCATCTAATGATGAATTCATTGTTTTCGAAAAATCTCTAAAGAAGGGTCTACATCAGGGGTTTAAAATTGGCGACCCGCGAGACCTTTTTAAAAAAATATGTTAAGAAATTTAAAGAAAATTTACTCGTACAAAAAATATATTCAATTTTATACTCCTTAAAGACTGTAGTCAAAACTAAGAATTTCAAATCCTAACCCTCACAAATGGCAGTGCTAGGTTTTAACCGTCATAAAAATGGCTATGAGTTCGATGCCAGCCCCACTGTGGACATTTTATCCAACGTATCATACATTGAATACCAACAAATACTTTAATGCCATTGATGTAAGAAGCGGTTCATTGGGAGTACCGGCTGGTACACAGTGGTGCACACTCGAAGAAATGTTGAAGGAAGTACATTGTGGGATTTTAGCATCTTAGAAATCATTGTTCCCTTCACACTGCTCGCACTAACTTGTCCTTTCTTAAATTTTGTTTTGACTACATTTTTTAAATTTCATTTTGTCTTTATGTCTTTCTTTTCCTTTTAGTCATTTGTCAAATATTAATTCAAATGAACTGACATTGTAAATAATAATAGTAATAATGTTATTTGCTTTACGTCCCACTAACTATTTTTACGGTTTTCGGAGACTCCGAGGTGTCGGGATTTTCTCCCGCAGGAGTTCTCTTTTACGTGCCAGTAAATCTACTGACACGAGGCTGACGTATTTGAGCACCTTCAAATACCACCGGACTGAGCCAGGATCGAACCTACCATGTTGGGGTCAGAAGGCCAGCGCCTCAACCATCTGAGCCACTCAGCCCGGCGAACTGACATTGTTGGGTATAACAGTGTTTTAAGTAATGAAAATTATTAAACCTTCATTTCAATTGAACTATGCACATTATTCCATACCGGTACCTCTGTTCTGTTGGCGGAGTGTTACGAAAATTGGCCTGTTATTAAAGTGCGGCCCACGATCGTACCTAAGGTTGCCAATGTGGTCCTCAATCATTTACAAATTGGAAACCGTTGGTCTACAGAACATGAATGAGGAAAAAAACCCGTCGAAACGTAAGTGAAGCGGCATTTCGTAAATTTGCTAACGGAAAACGAGAACAACGGAGATTTAATCGATGACTTCACTACCTTCAAACTGAGTTAGTGAGGTTATTTCCATCTTCAAGGAATTCTCAGCCTTTTGCAATTTTAAATATCACTTGTAGTTTCTCTTATTGACTGTTGTTCTTTTTTTGCAAGGTACTTGCAGTAATTGTGCTAGAGGCTGACTGATGACACTTCTTCATTATAGAACGTTTAGTCTGCAAGCCTCTGTGAATTTACTAATCGCCGCCACAATCCTCTATTTGTAACTAGTCATGTGGCCTAGTTTATACTTATATACCACCTCTGACTGTAACCATCGTCGTCTTAGTCTCCCTCAAACCGAGCTCGATAGCTGCAGTCACTTAAGTGCGGCCAGTATCCAGTAATCGGGAGATCGTGGGTTCGAGCCCCACGGTCGGCAGCCCTGAAGATGGTTTTCCGTGGTTTCCCATTGTCAGACCAGGCAAATGCCGGGGCTGTACCTTAATTAAGGCCACGGCCGCTTCCTTCCCATCCTAGGCCTTTCCTATCCCATCGTCGCCATAAGACCTATCTGTGTCGGTGCGACGTAAAGCAAATAGCAAAAAAAAAAAGTCTCCCCCAACTCCTCCTACCCTCCATAACAGAGTCCATTATCCTGCTCCATTCCCGTCACATGACCCCGGTTCATGCGTTCAGCTTCATCAATCGACTTCATTGCTACCTTATCCTTTATCTCCCCATTTGGAATATCCTCCTGCCATTGTTCCCACCTGTTCGTACCACCAATCATTCTCGCTACTTTCATGACTATTACTTCTAACTTATTAATGAGTCCACCCAGCTTTCACTCCCGTAAAGGAAAATTGTTCTGAAAATAGATAGTTTCATCCGGACTTTCTGCTACTATATATATTTCTTATTTTGCCGGGTGAATGGCTCAGGTTCGATCCTGGTTCAGTCCGGTGGTGTTTAAATGTGGTCAAATACGTCAGACTCTTGTCGGTAGATTTACTGGCACGTAAAAGAACTCCTGCGGGACTAAATTCCGGCAGCTCGGCAGTTCGTTGGTCGTAAAAGGCAATAACATTATTATTGTTTTAATGTTGATATATAAAGACTTGTCAGCACGATCAGTGTTCACCGTACTTGAGAGCGTATTTTCCCCTCAACAGTTCTTGTGAGACAGAGCAACAATTACCCTCCATAGCTCTTGATTGCTTTCCGCGTAAACCAGAAACCAACAACACCATCTTTTTCTACTTTTAAAAATTACAAACTTTAATATAATTAAATGTGGACACTCGAACTTCACTGGATTTTAATACTTTTAAACAATCCATTATGGATAGTTCCCATTGCCACCTACCTTCCTCCTCAGATTTGGCAAACAAGTTAGTTTGAACCTCTCTACGAGTATATCTTGTACTGCCTGACGGTCTACCCTTATATTGCTTTGTTTAAACCAAACAAATAATCAACATTTGCCAGAAATCGGTTGAAATGTTACATAATCCTATTTTGAATATATTTATTTTGTTTTCCCTACGATTGGAGGTTTCCAAGTTCAAACCCCATGGCCTACCAATCGACCGCTGCTCAACCCGAAGGCCTGCAGAGTACGAGGTGTCGTGTGGTCAGCATGACGAATCCTCTCAGCCGTTATTCTTGCCTTTGTGGACCGGGGCCGTTAACTCACCGTCAGATAGCTCCTCAGTTGTTATCGCGTAGGCTAAGTGGACCTCGAACAAGCTCTCAGATACAGGTATAAAAATCTCTGATCTGGCCGGGAGAGAGGCAGGCACGCTCCCCCAACTCCGGGGGGGGGGGGTCAAGATTGACAGAAACTTACAAAATGATTAGCTTTAGTAATGAAGTGATGCACAGAAATAATAGAGCTCATACAGCTGCTTAGACATCCTTAATTTATATTAATTTACACATCGATGGTCAGTTTTACCTGACTGTTGATAGCGGCACCTCTAAGTAGAGTACGAACGAGAGGCCTGCACTGTCGCTCGGTTAAGAATCGAACCCCGAATATTTAGGCAATAAAAATTTAGAAAGCAAACTTACTGAAGTAACAAGTGTACACTAGTCCGCACAACGGTTATGTTATGAGGTTTGCATAAACATTAGGGGTACAATCTATCAGAACCCCTAGAATTTATGTTACTCTCGCTACATTACAGAAAAGCGGGCTAGACTAAACTATTACTGCCTAAAAAAGCGAAGTCTGATAATGACGATCCGAGTTCTGAGCGAATAGCTGGCTGGCGTCCGGCTCCATGGCTAAATGGTTAGCGTGCTGGCCTTTGGTCACAGAGCTCCCGGATTCGATTCCCGGCAGGGTCGGGAATTTTAACCTTAATTGGTTAATTTCGCTGGTACGGGGGCTGGGTGTATGTGTCGTCTTCATCATAATTTCATCCTCATCACGACGCGCAGGTTACCTACGGGTGTCAAATGGAAAGACCTGCATCTGGCGAGCCGAACTTGTCCTCGGACACTCCCGCACTAAAAGCCATACGCCATTTCATTTCAGCTGGCTGGCCTAAATACAGAAATGCTGTACTATGTAAATTAACCGTGTGAGTCTCGTATTCCCTGAAGAATGAATGTTTGAACCCTCACAGACATAATGTTCGTGAGGGGAGCTGGTGGTCGCCAGAAGATGTTATTTCCAAACACATAAAATCTACAAAATAATCTCATCCCCCCTAGGTCGTGGGAAGAGCCAACAATAACGGCCAGTGTGTCACCGTGGCTGCAGGTGTCCAGGACAGATAAGACGGTGTCTGACACTAAGACACTTTTATTACGCTCCTCAAACGAGTCTGGAAACTTGGAAAGTAGATTAAAGAACTTAAGGAGGATTAAGGACGAACATTTTTTGTGGCACAAACCCCTTGGAGAGTCGAAAGCCACGGACTACCTTAAGACACTATGCTATCCCTTATTTTATGGTTCGGAATTTGGGAAAGTGTAAGTGAGGATTGGATTTTATAACCGGCTCTATTCAATTGGTTACGTGGGGAAGGAAGTTGTAGGTCTGGACAAATAACTGACCACTTAAAGGGAAACACTCGTACAATTTCTATCCCTCTCTTTTTCTCTTTTTGTTTATCTTTGCTTTAGCACAACAACATATTAAATAACAATGGTGTCCGATGGCACCTAGCAACAATCATATAAGAAACTTTGTAACAATGCGAGAACTCTCAGAGATTCATTAATAACAAAGGACAATGGGAGCTCTCAATTTCAAAGGCCTAGGTGCCTTCGCATCCCAGCATAAGTTTATTGAACACTCCCTACCCTTTTATTTGCAACCTAATCCAACGACAATGCAAAACTGATGAACGGGAAGAATCTCCAATTAATCAGGAGCTAAACTCATACTAAGAAATGGGCCAAGAACAAGTTAAATTCCAAAAATGATCAGAAAATGAATATTTAGAAAAATAGGTCAACGCACAAAAGAGGAAGGGGATGCTTTAAAAAAGGAGTGATCCCATAACATCACACAACAGTAAAACCTAACGGAGCACGAGACCCAGCAAAACAGAGGATAACCGAATACTACCTTGTGACTATAAGGAAGGTAAAATTAACAGCCGTAAAGTGAAATTTGCAATTGAAGTTTGAAAATTCTTAATCACAAGGGGGAAAATGGCAAAGGGGAAACGAGGGTTCACACTGGTGCTTCCTTTTAAGACATTACACCCGTTAGGGCGGTTATATTCCCTGCTTGAAGAAGCTGGAAAACCTTCACGATACATAAATAAATGAAGTTAATTAAATGCCTACATTAAAAACCGAAGCAGGTAATTTACATTCTAGTGCGTTGGAGAATAATTATCTCCATTAGCCACTGTTGGGTTGTAGAGTCACATGGTGTAGGATGGAAAAGCCTACCTTACTTGTTGCCCCAGCACGCCACCTGCATTACATGAGGAGTGAACCTCAGCCGATGATCAAACAGTCAAGACAATCTTTTTTTTTTTTGCTAGTTGTTTTACGTCGCACCGACACAGATAGGTCTTACGGCGACGATGGGACAGAAAAGGGCTAGGAGTGGGAAGGAAGCGGCCGTGGCCTTAATTAAGGTACAGCCCCAGCATTTGCCTGGTGTGAAAATGGAAAACCACGGAAAACCATTTTCAGGGCTGCCAACAGTGGGGTTCGAACCTACTATCTCCCGAATACTGGATACTGGCCGCACTTAAGCGACTGCAGCTATCGAGCTCGGTAAGGCAATCTTTCGCAGGCAGTTGGCCGTTCCTTTTACAATGGCAGACTGGGCTACGATTGGTCAGATGGAGATCTGTACGAGCAACCCTTAGACATGACTGAAGAAGAAGAGGTGCCAATCCCTAAACCATACACCTGTCTCTAAATTAAAGTAAATGAAAGTTCCAGCATAGGTGGCAACGTCATAAAGAAAAGTGCTGTCTATAGGTAAACTTTAGAATTTAAAGAGTTCAACGTATCTCCGGCATTAGACTCCGCATTTTATTGTTTTTACGTCCCACTACCTACTTTTTTGACGGTTTTCGGAGACACCGAGGTGGCGGAATTTTGTCCCGCAGGAGTTCATTTTCGAGCCAGTAAATCTACTGACACGAGGCCGACGTATATGAGCACAATCTAACACCACCAGACTGAGCCAGTATGGAACCTGCCATAGAAGGCCAGCGCCTGAACCGTCTGAGCCACTCAAACCGACTTTTTTGGGCAGTAATAGGATAGAATATACACTTACTGAAGCGGGTAACCAGTATACTCTACCCTACACAACGGCTGTGTTATGATTCTGGCATAAACCTAAAGGGTGCGGCCCATCAGATCCCCAGAATTTATGTTACTCTTGCTACATGACGGAAGAACGGCTAGGCTATTGTTCCTAAAAGCCAAATTACTTTGCATTCTAACAAAATACTGCCTAAAAATTCGAAGTCTATAGATAATAGGTGGATGTTTAAAGTGCTGCCTAACTCGAGGGAGAGGCACTCTTCACGTCATACACAATCATGCCACACTATGTATATACAAATTGATAAGGAGAGGGTGCCACTTCGATTATTCCTATTTCACACAGGCAGGAGTATGAACAACCTCCAATACACCGATGACATAACCCAGCCTGCTGAAAACCTACGAAATCATTAACAACTGCTTCTTCCACTGACCAATCCGGTTTAAAAATACCAGGGACTTAAAGCAATCAGTACCTGCCAATCCCCACAGTGTTATCACTTTCGTATTATGGCACCTTGGTTTTGCATAATTCATCAGAACAACGCACCCAACAGGCTTCACAGTTAACAGGACGTAACTGTGTTAGACTTTAAATGCAAAAATAAAAGAGTATATTTTTGTGCTGTGTCAACTTGAATTCGGGAGATAATGGGTTTGCAACCCACTGTCCGCAGTGCTGAAGATGGTTCTCCATGCTATCCCCCATATTCACACCAGGCAAATGCTGGGGTTGTACCTCAATTAAGGCCACGGCCGCTTCCTTCCAACTCCTAGGCCTTTCCTATCCCATCGTCAACGTAAGACCCATCTGTGTCGGTGTGACGTAAAACAAATAGTAAATGATGATGATAATAATAATAATAATAATAATAATAATAATAATTTCCGTGCTAAATGTTTTATCCCACTCTTCGACTTCATTAGGCATAGAAAGACATAGCTGTAGCTACCATCCGCGGTCCAATATTAATTGTATCGTGAATTGCATACTCTCAGTTCTTTTTTCTATTTTATATCACATAAGTTTTCGCATTCCCTTACTAATATGAATTTTTAGATAGTAGTAAATTTTATAACCTCTTAAGTAGTGTTGTAGTTGTTGTTGTTTGGCTCATTAGTCCATAGATTGGTCTGATGCAGTTGGCAGTTCTCCATGTCCCCCTATCCTGTGCTAATCTTTTATACGTAACTACTACCTCCTACAGGACTCACCCGCAAGAAGTCGGGGTGGGGAAGGGCCCAAGACAAATATACTTAGGCGGGACATGACTTGAAAACACTGAGGATGACTACTGGGTGACCTATCAGAAGGAGTCACATATCCGGAGTATCCGACGGACTTCATGGCATGTCCAAGGGGTACGTTTAGAAATGGAATGGTGAGAGGGAAAACACTGTCATCTGGTTAGATCTTGGGGCCTTCAGGAGGTCTCCACGGGTCATCATCGGGAGGGCGGCCTTCTTCTCACCAGGGGTGATGACTCGGCCGGACAGTAGGTTTTTATGTGGTGTTCTTTTCTTTCTTTGCCTGTATATTAACTATGTCTGTTTTAAAGTTAGTAGAAGTTGTGTGTGTGGCTAAAGTTGAACGCTGTTATTTTTATCATTCAATGGATCAATTTGGTATTTGTTTACTGTGATCTAGAGAAAAATAATAATAAAGAATATTACCCCCTACATCTACTCTGATCTGTTTATCATATTAATACCTTCGTCTACCCCTACCGTTCTTACCGCCTGCACTTCCCTCGAAAACCAACTGGACAAGTCCTGTGTGTCTTAAGATGTGTCCTATCTCTTCTTCTCATCAAATTTAGCCAAATCGATCTCCTTTCACCAATTCAACTCAGTATCTTTTCATTCGTGATTCGATCTATCGATCTCACCTTCAGCATACTCCTGTACCATTCTCTTTCTTTCTGAGCTAGTTATCGTCCATGTTTCACTTCCACACAATGCCACGCTCCAATGTTCTCTTAGTTCGCCCCTGTGGTGTAGTGGATACTGTGATTAGCTGCCGCACTCGGACGCTCGGGTTCGATTCCCGGCTCCGCCACGAAATTTGAAAACTGGTATGAGGACTGGAAGGCGGTGCACTCATCCTCGAAGTGCTTTTTCCCCAGTTCTGCTCCAGGCAAATGCTGGGATGGTACCTAACTTAAGTCCACGGTTGTTTCCTTCCCTCTTCCTTCTCTACCCCTTCTGATGTTCTCATCCCCTCGGAATATCCCTGTTCAGCATACCAGGTGAGGCCGCCTGGGCGAGGTACTGGTCCTCCTCCCCAGTATAATCCCCCACCAAAAGTCTCACGTTCCAGGACAGTGGCCTTGAGGTGGTGGAAGTGGGATCCCTCGCTGAGTCCGAGGGAAAAACCAACCCTGGAGGGTGAACGGATTTAATAATAAATAATAACGTTCGAAGTGTGCAAATTTATTTTCCTAAGAAAGGTCTTCCTTGCTTGTGCTAGCCTGCGTTTTATGTCCTCCTTACTTCTGCCATCATTAGTTATTTTACTACATCATCATCATCATCATCATCAGTGTTCTGCCATACGGCAGGTCTTCACGTGGCAGCTCTCCACGCAATCCTGTCTCTTGCCACCCTCTTTGTTTCCTCATACTTGCATTCTATCCTGATACTGTCCAGCATCTGATATCTTCTCTGTCCTCTTTGTCTCTTTCCATTTACCTTTCCTTCTATAGCATCTATAAGCAAGCAATCTCTCCTCATCCAATGACCAATCCAATTGTGCTTTCTCTTCTTGATTACTTTTAATATATTTCTCTCTTCCCCAACTCTTCTCAAGACTTCTTCATTCCTTACCTTTTCTGTCCGTTGTATAGGCTACTTTCCATTCTCCTCCAAATCCACATCTCAAATGCTTCCAGTCTTCTTTCGTCTTCTTTTCTCAATGTCCAAGTCTCAGCCCCATACAAAGCACTTCACGAATCGCTTCCTCAAGTCTCTATCCATGCCTCCACTAAAAAGTCTGCTCTTCTTATTAAATGCTTCTTTCGCAATCGCAGTACGAGTATTCACCTCTCGACTGCAAAAAGCAAAAAAGCAAAGTCATCTCCCTACAGGCCATGAAGGCCCTTGGAGGGGTGGAAGGTAAAGGCTTCCACTATCCGTAACCTCGGCACTTGATGGGGTAGAGTGGTTAGCTTTACGCCCGGCCGCCTTTGCCCCCAGGAATTACCCTGGTACTCATTTTTGGTGTAGGCTGAGTGAACCTCAGGGCCATATGCACCTCCGGAAGTGGAAATCTCATTTCTTAAATTTTACGACTTCCTGACGGGGATTCGAACCCACGTCCTTCCGGGCGAGCCGAGCACGCCTTTACCGCCTCGGCCAGGCAGCCCCTACCTCTCGACTGCACCTCATGTTATTACACTTCCCAAGTATATGAAAGCATCCACCTGTTCTATTATTTCCTGCCCTAACTTTATAATTGTCTTCACTTTTCTTGTTACATAAGTAACAATAACAATAAGTAACAATATTTATCTTCTTCCTTTATGACTTCATTTCCCAGTCTAATATTTACTACATCACCTGACTTCGTTCGACTGCACTCCATTACTTTTGTTTTGGACTTATTTATGTATATCATGTACTCTTCCTCCAAGACTGTACCTACACCATTCAGCAGTTTCTCCAGATCTTCTGCAGACTCGGATAAAATAACAATATCATCGCCAAATAGCAGACTTTTGATTAGTTATAAATTTGAAAATTAATCATGCTTTGTCTAGTGGCAACCCTGTAATTAGGAAAGTTGTAAAAAAAAAAAAGGGAACAAATTATGATTGCGGCCATGTGGCATAGGGCTAACTGCAGGCTCGATTCCTGACCAGATGAGGGATTTTTACCTGGATCTGACAGTTGAAATGTTTTCTTAATTTGTATTCCTCCAGAAAACATCTACAGAGTTCTCCGCTTTATTTCTGAATGTAGACACAGAAATTACGCAAAAGAACAACACGTAATCTGTATGTTTCCTAAGGAGCAGATAACAGCTTTACTTATCGGAACGCTGTTGTCTCAGAGGCGGTCATGTTGTTGATCTATCACTCTGTTTGTTTACACTCAGGGGCTCACAACTTTGTTAAAGTTACAATCGTATATTTGCACTCTTTGAGGTATCCAACAGGCCTAAAATGGCAACGGAACATAAACTCACCGGACAAAGCCCCCTGGAGACATCATTTAATACCGTGCTTCCGCTGAGGATTTGATCGCGCAATTCCACCAAATTGCTGGGATGCTGATGTCAGCATTTCACCCGCTGTTCCAACATGTCTCACTGGGTTCAAATCAGGTGATATTGCAGGCCAATCGAGATGTAATAGGGTGGGGGAGTGTTCATAAAACCAGTCACATATGCGTCCAGCCCGATGAGCTTCGGTGTTGTCAGCTTTGTGTGTCTGTGTGAGCAATGGCCTCTTGCGATGTGACCGACTTTCCCTCGCTAGCAGGTTGGGATGGCCCTTCATTCACTGACTACAGCAATTCCTGTCGGGTTTGGATTCGATTTTGATTTACAGGTTCTGAAACGCGTCTCCGGTCCCTCTCAGTCAGGATCTTTTTTCTGACGTCGTGTTTCGTGACCACTGCTTGTAGACACGTTGAATAGTCCGCTGCGAAACACCAACAAACCCAGCAACTTCCCGCACCATGTGGCCATGGACGCATGATTGCCTGTTTTTCCACTCTGTCACATCCTTAAATCTACACTGTCCGCTTGAAACATCAATGTATCACTGATCGTTACTGCCATATGCTCACATAGAGGCAGTGCGCACCAGGGTGACTCATTTTTTGTGCGGCGAGTTTATTAATGTCTAAGTTTCAAGTTTTAGTACTGTATCTCACCTTGTTACTTTATCAATAATGATACGGTGACGATTTAGCTTGTTGATGCCAAGCATTATACACTGACTTAGCAAATGTCATGGGATAGTCACCTAATAGCGTGTTGGGCCTCCTCTGACCCTGCGAACTGCAGTGAGACGCCGTGGAAGTGAGTCGATAAGTCCCTTATAGTCCTCTGGACGCAGCTGACACCAAATAGTTTGCAGAGCGGCCGCCAATGCTGGTCTGTTCGTGGGTGCAGGATCCATATATCCCAGATATGCTCGATAGGGTTCATATCGGGGCTGCTGGGTAGTCATGGCACTCCTTGGACCTCTGCTGCATGTTCCTGGAACCATTCCCGGGCGACGTGGGAGCGATATGGCGGCGCGTTATCACCTTAAAACACCGCAGAACCGTCTAGGCGCCGGAAGGCCAAAAATGGGTGGAGATGGTCTCCGAGCAGCTCAACATACCGCGTACCATTCAAAGTCTCTTCCAGAACAACTAGGGGGCCCATTCCATACAAGGAAAATGCACCCAGACCATAACAGAGACACCAGCGCCCTGGACCACACCTTCGAGGCAGGCGGGATCCATCGCTTCATATGGTCTGCGCCATACACGGTGCCCCCCATCGGCATGGTGCAGTTTAAGTCGTGATTCGTCCGACCATATCACGTTACGCTATTGTTCCAGTGTCCATCCCTGGTGACTGGCGACAAATGCGCGTCGTTGTGCCCGATGACGTTGGGTTAACAGTGGCACCCATGTGCGGCGCCGGCTCCCATACCCAAAAGAACCCATGTTCCTACGGATTATCCACTGGGAGATATGTGTAGCACGGCCTGTGTTGAATTGAGCCGTGATTTGTTGCACGGTTGCCCATCTGGCATTATTGACAATCCTTCTCAGATGTCGCCGGTCACGGTCATCGAGGGTGGCTGGTCGGCCGGTCGTTCGTCTGTTGTGGACGGTGACACCCGCATTCAACCATTCACGATACACCCTGGACACGGTTGATCGTGTGAAGCTGAATTCCCTCACCACTTCCGAAATCGCACTTCCCATCCGTCGGGCACCGACCATCATACCCCGTTCGAACGGTGTCAGCTCACGACGACGTTCCATGTTACACCTGTCACATGCACAGCCACTGCTCACAAGGTCTCTTATACAACTGGCGCTGGCACTGGTGCTCAGTCAGTGTATATGTTGACCATGAGTGTTCCCCACTAAATGAACAGATTGTGTCAAGGATTCTGGACAACATCCGCTATTTTAACGTTGGGCTGCGGTCTTCCTAGAGTTAGCGCCATCAACTTGGCGGGTACAGAAAACCGACACAGTGTGGTAACCAGGCAACCAGTTACGTTCCTCACGTTATTACCAGAACACTGCCTTCTATATACAGTAGCTACAAATGGTGTCGTCTTTTAAACGAGTTTCCACTGTCTTTGACTGGCGTTAGCATAGACCTTTGCACACGCACAAACATTAAATAATGAGAATAATTTTCCATGATGTTCAATTTAATTTTGTTAAAGTTTGCAGAATTGCGTGAGAGTTAATTTCTATTGTTTGCACATGATAGCGGTCGATATTTTCTACGAATTTCACTGCAGCTTCGCACTTATCGCAAAATAAGTAAATTTCACTTTAAATTGACCTTATCGCTTGAATTCGCGAAAGTGAAATCACTATGTTATTCGTTAAGATATCTCAGAATCGCTTCAAGATATTTTTTATCGCGTTCATCGTTAATGCGAAAAAGTCACGCCTCTGGTTATGCGGAAGGACAAACACAGTACGACCTTTTAAAGGTCATCGAAGCCGAGCTTGAGGGTATTCCTCGATGAGAAATGTACGAGACTAATCAGGATTGAATTCCTATGCCCTTGTGAGGATGGCAAAGGATTGAGCTGGTTTCATCAGCATTGTGACCAACAACCTTCACTTGGCACAAGAAGAAGAATACGGAGAATTTACATCATTAGAACATTAGGCCGACGGTCATATAATTGTGGTCGTTCTAGAATCTTGACCCTCTCTAGAACTTCTTCGCCGTAAGGCAATGAATGTACAGTTGGAGTGGTATTAATTCGAACTCCAAGGAGAATCAGAAAAATAATTCTAATGAACCAAGAAGGACTATTTTAATCAAAATATAGTATAGTAGAATACTGTATAAATACATGAAATAGAGTCATTGTAATTAATTATTATTATAGTATTATGCATTCTACCGACCTTAACAGCTGTCGTGACGTTCTGTACTGCAGATGGAAGTTTTCACACGATAATATACAGTATAAACACTGGTAGAAACAAGAGTATTTTCGCACAATTTAGCACATGTAACAGTACACTAATTCCATTGCTCCCTTAGAAAAGTAAGTGATTTTTGTTTGTTTGTACTACCTGACCACAACTAGGAAGCTGCAATAAAAATAGGGAATTCTTGGGAATTATTTCGTGATCACCGTTACAAAATTAAATTGCAGTAAAATCCCGACTTCGAATGATCCACATTTAAGCTTCGAAAAAAATTCGAATTAAATAGGTACTTTCTTTTTTTTTTACATTTTTTAGAATAGGGCTATTCGAATTACACAACATCGAATTAACCAGAGTGACTGTATTAGCTGCTGATACAACATTATGAGGACACGAGAAACCAGATAATCAAGCAAACAAATTACAGACAAACTCTGGAATCTGAAGCAGCAAGTCGGATTAAGGAAATTAGAGAGGATGTGGAAGAACTAGAATTAACTCTGGGCGACTGGCAGAACAAAACAGAAAATTTAAAGAAACTGAAAAACGTAATTTAGTTTTGCTAGTGGTTTTACATCTTATGGCGACGATGGGGTAGGAAAGGCCTAGGAGTTGGAAGGAAGAGGTCGTGGCCTTAAGTAACGTACAGCCCGAGCCTTTACCTGGTGTGAAAATGGGAAACCACGGAAAACCATCGTCAGGGCTCAAACCCACTATCTCCCGGATGCCCCTAACCGCACGGCCAACTCGCCCGGTAAACATAAAAATAAGAGTAAAACAAAAAAATAGGCAAACGACGTACAACGGAAAGAGTATTTACAGATGAGGAACGACGGAAAATATCAGAAGCTACTGGTCGATTGGGAAGGAAAACTTATTGAAGAAGATGATCAGAAAACGATTGACTGAAATGGTCCAGTGAGGCCAGAAAGCAGAAGGAAATGAAGAAGCGCCTGATATAGAGTGCTAAGCATGCGCCCGCCAAGTTAACGAATACACGTTTCTTAGACCACGGCCGTCTTAGGTTAACGGGTGGGTTATCGAACCGGAGCAACGCAAAAGCATTCAATACCGCCATAGGATCGATATCTGATGTTCCGGAAGCTATTCTCATAGCTGTGGAACGTGCGGACCTGTTCCTGCCGTCGTTAAGACAGAAAGTGGAACATCTCCGATCAGCGCAGTCCTGGGTTTGCTAACACCTGACTCATCCGACCCTCAGCTCTGACTCACTCCTCCGCACCCACACTGGTCGAGGTCTGCTTTCTTTTGTAGAGCAGCTCACAATATCCATGGCCTAGTTGGGCGAGCGAGGTTCGAACACTGCACTGGAACACTGAGGACTGTAAGGCCATGACTCCATTGATCACTAAATGATCCTAATCTTACCTCGCATTACTTGTACGCGAGAGACTTGTTCAGTGACCCACCAACAACCGTTTATGGCCTCAATCTTATCGTTTTCGTGTTATCTAGACTCAGGATTTTTAGCCAGTAGTATTCAAACTAATTTGGTTATTAGTACAGGTGAGCTTAATTCCTGGAATTCCTGGAATTCTCTCCCGGCTGAAATTAGAGACATAAGCAACCTAAAGCTATTCAGAAGAATGTGCTGGAAATTTTACCTACACTCAGATTGATTTACTCTTAGAAGTACCCTTAAATTTTAGATTATTAAGTTAAATGAATAAAATGTCAATGTAAGGTTAGAAACATTATAGTTTATATTTTTCGAGATATAGCTTTAATAATAGTAAATATTATAAATTAATTTTAAAATGTTAAAATGATTTTTATGATACTTTACATTTCATACAAATTACATTTCACATTAACTTTAAATTATAATTAACTTATTTTTAAGTAGTTATAATGTTCAGTATATTATGTTTATGCAGGTGCATAATTATATGGTTTGGCATAATAGCAGGCTTCATAGCCTGAGCCCCGCCATGTACAGAAAGACATTAATAAATAAATAAATAAATAAATAAATAAATAAATAAATAAATAAATAAATAAATAAATAAATAAATATCTGTGGCACATACATATTTGTGACTTCTATCTGTTATTCAGTCACAGGAAGCACGAGCATATGATTATCGTCACGGTGACTCGTTGGTCGCGGGTGGCCAGTATGGAAATTTATTTATTTATTTATTTATTTATTTATTTATTTATTTATTTATTTATTTATTTATTTATTTATTTATTTATTTATTTATTTATTTATTTATTTATTTATTTATTGACTTTAGCAGTGGCGAAGTTAGGGCTCGTGGCCCTCTCTTACACTTAATTAATTTACAGAAAATACATATATAAAAGAAATGTACTATTCTGTTATAAAATCAAAGATAGGCTAAAATTTACAGATTTGGACAACATATAATGAAGAAACAAAGCAGAGTTCAACAAATAAAGTAGAATTAAATTCGGAGCATAAAGATAATAAGAAAGAGACAAGGTCATAATGAACAAGTAAGATACAAACTGAAAAAGTAAGCAATACTTCTAGTTGATATGATGACAATGTCCGGTAGTGTTTTTCGGAAGATTCGGGGATCAGAAGTGAGAAAAATAATATTCACACTCATAATTTGAAGTTTTAATAATGTATAGCGGAAAGGTTGCTAACATGATGCGCAATAAATTAACAAGCAGAATATGATTACCCGTATCGTGTCTCCGGGATATCAATTTTTACAATACTTCATGTAGGTTTGAAACTAAAATGATTAGAAGTAATAAATGTATGAACTTTACACAAAGATTCCTCCCATATACAGGACTATTCAGCAAAGTTGTCCACCTCAAGTAACTCGTGAACGGTTCAAGATATTTTGTTTTCACTTTCACTATTGCTACCAAAGGGCAAAGTACTGTGTCATGACCTTCATATTTCCTGGGATCATGTTACTAACTTCGCTTTTTTTTTTAAACGGTACAACACTCTTTTGTATACATGACCAATATCTACAAACATTACGAATTCGGCACCGTGATTATTTTGAAAATCGGAAAAGCACTTCTCGAAAAAAATATGATGTATTCAAGTCAGTTGAGGACTGACCTGTTCGATTCGTGCTCCGCATGAAACATGAGCTAGATGTTAATAATTTCGTGCGGCTATTTCTAGCCGAGTGCAGCCCTTGTAAGGCAGACCCTCCGATGAGGGTGGGCGGCATCTTCCATGTGTAGGTAACTGCGTGTTATTGTGGTGGAGGATAGTGTTATGTGTGGTGTGTGAGTTGCAAGGATGTTGGGGACAGCACAAACACCCAGCCCCGGGGCCATTGGAATTAACCAATGAAGGTTAAAATCCCCGACCCGGCCGGGAATCGAACCCGGGACCCTCTGAACCGAAGGCCAGTACGCTGACCGTTCAGCCAACACATAGAGTTGCTAGCCAGGTATTCTCTCTACTGTGTTCATAAATACACTGTGATAAAATGTATCGTTGAACACCGTAGATAACTGGTAAACGAAAAATGGATATAGACATTGAGCTACAGCGATAACATACGCCTGTTAACGTGATCCAAGTACACAACTTAAACGATATTTTGTCACTGATATTTCCGTGACAAAGTAACAGGCTGTGATTTATCGACCATCTCTAGTTATCAGGATGTATAGTGTAGCCCGTTCTTCCGTAATGTAGCGAAAGTAACATTAAATTCCAGGGGTTCTGATGGGCCGTACCCCTAAAGTTTATGCAAGACTCACAAGGTAACCGTTGTACACGATAGACTATACTTTTTACTAACCTATTACTGCGAAAAATGAAACATCTTCAAGACCGGAACGTCACTCTCTTAGTGTGATGTAGCCGACATTTTGAGAGACTGCATCCCAAAAAGTTTCAGACCGGGCGAGTTGGCTGTGCGCCTAGAGGCGCGCGGCTGTGAGCTTGCATCCGGGAGATAGTAGGTTCGAATCCCACTATCGGCAGCCCTGAAGATGGTTTTCCGTGGTTTCCCATTTTCACACCAGGCAAATGCTGGGGCTGTACCTTAATTAAGGCCACGGCCGCTTCCTTCCAACTCCTAGGCCTTTCCTATCCCATCGTCGCCATAAGACCTATCTGTGTCGGTGCGACGTAAAGCCCCTAGCAAAAAAAAAAGTTTCAGTGCAAAAATGAAAGAGTATACTCCCGTGCTGAAATTGTTCCTGATTTAGACGAAAGTAATTTCTTATTCTGTATCATCTCCATGCAATGCTTGATATGGAATTAACAATGACTCCTTCCAATGTCTCGTATACAGAATCTTCTCCTCTTTCTGTTTCTTTCTCTTTATTCTCGTTCCACGCCAGCGGCCAATAAAAAGCCTCCTCTTCAATTAATCCGCCATCTATGCCTGGCATAGTTTAGCTTAGGTTAGCTGTCTGTCTGTTGAGGAGCGGTCACTGTCAAACTCTCGGAATGGTTGGAGCAATCCCAGTGGATGTTCTGCGCGCACTTGTCGCACAGAGTGGCTCTGTGAGGTTCCGACGACGTGATAACTTTGTGGACAGATGCCCAAGTAGTTTTTGGTATTTGTTTGTTGTGCGGAGAAACTCGACAGAACGGCATTTGAAGAGCAAAATGAATCATTCTAACAGCGGCACTCGTTGTTATCGTAATAGTTTTTATGAGCTGCAAACACCAGATCAGTCCGCGCCGCTTTCAAGAAAAACAAGCTCACTCCCCTTTTTTCCTCATAAAACTTCGTATTCCCGTTTTTTGCAAGCCGACGGACTGATGTGAACTTCTTCGCGGGCTGGATGTGGCACACGAGTCGTGTTTTGGAAACCCCTGTCCTAACGTGAGCGAGGAGGCGCTGGAACTTCTCGACTGCCCATTGTTGTTGGATGAGAAGTGCTTTGTAGATGGCAGTAGTGATGTAGTCACAGCCAGCTGAAATACTGAGAGTGTACGTTGTAGCTCAGTGGGAAAGCGGACGGGACATGTTTATTAACGGGGCCTGCACTATTTACGAGTTCATTCTCACAGACAGGGTGCGGTCTTGTTGACGGACACGCCGTGGGAGGCGAGAGACCTTACTCAGCACCTTACTTATTTCACTAGCGAGTAAAATCCACCTCGACTTACCTTCTCAAATAGGAAAATGGAGAGGTCTTAACAAAATGACGGTATTAGCGAAATAATGCCCCAAGGACCACAAAGGGCGTGAAAATGAATGACTCGCTAGGCCTAGTCCGGCTCGAAAACGAACAAGAGGTGACGAAGGGAGGTTGAGTAAGAGAGATGAAAGTCAGGAGCTTGGGGCAAGCAAATTGAAGACGTGTCAGACTCAGCTAGGGGTTTAGTGGTTGCCAAACCACGCTCTCAAGTTGATAGCCTCTAACAATACTTTTCTTCCTTCAAGCACTTGCGACAAGCCGTTTGGATTGCCACAAATAGCCGAGTATTTTACTGTCATAATTTTTTGTCGAGCTGACACAAAAATAAAAGCTGTAATCTTATTATTGTTTGACGGTGATTTATTGCCGGTCAGAGGTCACTAGTGTCTATATTTAGCGTCTCGCGGACCCTTGAACAGACTTCGCGCGCCACGTCACCTAGTCAAGTCTGCGATAAGCAGTGACAAGTGTGCGTCATCGCACCGCGACTTACAGTACTCCAAACTACGACCGCAATGAACTCGCGAGTCTTTAAATGTTCACTCGCTGCGTGCCCAATATATCATCAGTATTAGAAGTTTATTGCGATTAATATTTATAGAGTTGTAGCCTACTTGTCCTTAAAACACTAAACGCTGTCCGCTTTATTATTATTATTATTATTATTATTATTATTATTATTATTATTATTATTATTATTATTATTACCAGGCGAGTTGGCCGTGCGGTGAGGGGCGCGCGGCTGTGAACTTGCATCCGGGAGATAGTGGGTTCGAACGTGAATGGTTTTCCGTGGTTTCCCATTTTCACACCAGGCAAATGCTGGGGCTGTACCTTAATTAAGGCCACAGCCGCTTCCTTCCCACTTCTAGGCCTTTCCTATCCAATCTACGCCACAAGACCTATCTGTGTCGGTGCGACGTAAAGCCACTAGCAAAAAAAAAAAAAAAAAAAAAAAAAAAAAAAAAAAAAAAAAAAAAAATTCACCCCGTATATCATCATACCATTGCCTGCAATAACATTGTAATCCTCCTTTTTTCCCTCTGCCTATGAGGCTTATTTTCAACACGCATACATCTCCTTTAATGCTTCGGTCAACAGATTAGTGGATATTTCAAGTATGTCTGTGCTTTTTCACAAGAAATGTATATACACTGTTAAACAAATACTGTTATTGTAAAATGTGAATAACAGTGTCATTTTATAACACAGAAGCATTTTAATTTTATTGCCGATTTATATGCTTGTTATGGATTTTCTTAAAGTATTTGTTTACATAATAAAAATTGTAAAAATATATGGTTTTTATATGAAATAAGATTCGGTTTTCACGCTCTGAGTTTCAAAATAGGAATAATAAACTTTACAAATTGCGTTAAAACGCGCGTAAAAGAAATGCGTACTTACATAAAAATCCTATTATTATTACTATTATTATTATTATTATTATTATTATTATTATTATTATTATTATTATAGCCCGGTTTCTTATGCAGTAACAGGCTAGAATGCAACCTTCCTGAAGCGGAAAACAAGTATAGTCTAATCTGTACAACGGTTGTGCTAAGAGTTTTGCATAAACATTAGGGGTATGGCCCATCGGAACCCCTGGAATTTATGTTACACTCACTACACTACGGAAGAGCGGTCTAGGTGATTCCTCCTGATTGCCAAATTTATTTGCATTCTCACCTGTTAGTGCCTAGCTGTCACTATTTTATTCTAGAAGCAATTATTATTTGCCCTAACAGTTTTTAAATTTAAGAAATAGAGAAATGAAACTTGCAATGTATGAGTAAGCTTGTTTTTCACACCTTTGAAATTATATGTAACACTGAAACATACCACCACGATAGAGTTCACTCATGCACTGCTCGTGAGTCGCTTATGTCAAAAGATCTTAATACGAATAATAGAGCGCCACCGTCTTGAGACATAACATGTTTTATCCTCAACATTTCACAATTCATACAAGGAAATATTCAGCAGAGGCCGAATGTCAAGTACATTTGTATCTGAAGGAGGATGTTATTGCTTCATAATTCTAGATAATTTTATGTGTTCATATTACAAAATTATCTTCAAATAATATAATGCAGTTCATCCTTCTTTAAAATGTTTGTCCCTAGTTCGAGAGTAATAAAAATAATGTTACAATAAAATACTGTAGGATGTTTGCAAAAGTGGGAGGTGAACGGCAATCCTTCCGTAATCTTTAACGACATCTCTTCTTTCACTGTGCTCCGCCAGCAGCGCGGTCACTTGAGACAGCGACAGGTTCGTACACGCGACTATGCGCTCGACTTCAGACAAGACCGATAACTCGCACGATCAACTCACGTGACTGCGCTATACAGTGAGCTATTCGACACGGATCACTGGTCATTAACACAATACCAACTGTTTAAAATTATTCTCTAATATATTACACTAAACAACAACAGCACTAACCGGCAACTCGTCACCAACAGGCGAGCCTCTCACGTCTCAAACGTTCCTGTAGATTCTGGAACAGGTTGCCGGAGCGACACAACGAATTACTATAACTTCTCTCGTAATTCGCGGCATTATGAAAGAATTCCTTTTCAGGTCATCTGACCCGCCCAGACCGCTTGAGTACGATGGATTACCGTGATACTGAAGCTTCGCAATACTTTCTGGAATTCCTCTACCGCAACAAATTTGGTTGCGTGTGTGGAGTTAGCGATCAACTATGGTTTGTAAGTCATTTTATTCCGTACTTTGACGAATCTTACACTCAGAATTGTACGGAAAAAGACACTTTACACCGGGTGGGCAAAATAAAAGTCGCGCGAAAAATATTTGCAATAGGACTGACGCGGGATTGAACAACACAGAAATGGTCTCAAATGAAGAAATGAAAACGTGAGGTTCCACTTCACTCCGGCAGAGCTCAACACGCATGCGCAACAGTCATTTTGTAAGGATACGCAAGCAGATCCTTTCTGATAATGTTTTGACACTACGATCACAGACAAACGGCCTTGCGATTTCGGACTTCGCTCGAGGCGTTCGAACTCTTTTCGGATAGTTCCGATTTTTATTCGCCACAGAGCCCGTTTCACGCCATTTTTCCGCTTTGCTGGAGATTTTGCCGAAATGCTTCCAGCCTTAAACTCTTGCGCGAACAGTTCCGCACAGGTTTTCCACAAATCATGCTTCGGTTAACACTGGACAATGAACACGCGCTGTTTTATCGTGAGCACCATTCAACACGTCCGCTCCTCTCACAGATGCACACATGTGACAGCAAGTGATTGACGCATGGAAATCACGGTTTCCAGCATTTAGTGTGATGCACAGTTCTGCGTCAGTCTTTTAAATATTTTCCGAGCCATTCTTATTTTGTCCACCCTGTACCTGATAACTAAAGCCCGGATTTTCATGCAGTAATAGGTTAGATTGCAAACTAATTTGGTTAGTAGGAAATGCCGGCCACCCGCTGTTCCGTTCTGATGGGCCGTAACCTTAATGTTTATGCAAACCCCATTGCACAATTGTTGTGAAGGTAGACTATACTTGCTTCTCGCTTCAGTAAGTTTGCATTCTCACCTATTAGTGCATAAAATTCCGGCCTCTACTGATAACCTACTTACTTTCCTTACGCTTTTATTGAAAAAGCTTCTCTGATTGGTTGAACTCCAGTTCGCTTACCAACATCTTCTCGTTCAAATTTCCTCTCTAGTTTTTATTTCCTGAATTTCCCTGCATGTTTACCATTTGTTCGCGTGGTATTGTAACGATCGTGATGATCACGGCCTCCTCGATCAAGGCGACGTGTCAAAATTATTTATACATACAATATTGCATTTAAAATAAGTAAATTCGCTAAAGTGATACGTTTCGAGATTCCCTCTGTAAGGTAAAGTTTTTATTAATTGATTTGCACCGTAAGGCCTTCCTTAAAAAACATGCCAGGCAGTGTATGTTGGGTGTTCAAAAATAAACATAAACATATTTATCACTTATTCTAGGCACTGTCCCCCGCAGATCTCTTGCCCTGAATCTCCTCTATGGTTTTAAGTTTGGGAAACAGGAAAAAGTCTGCTGGGGCTATGTCCGAAGAATACGGCGGAATTGTGATGCTTTGTTAGATAGCTGCGGACAAGGAGCGACATGTCAGCCGGCGAATTGTCACAACTTCTTTGTTTACCATCTCACCGCGTGGTACAAATTTCTGATGCACAGTGCCTGTGAAGTCCAAAAACATAACCAACATCACCTTGGCCGACTCATGTTCTTTTTTTTGACCTGGATACCCTTCACTAACACACTGCGACGACTCCACCGTGTAATGGCACTTCTAAGATTCAAGTTTCCATTCGAGAATCGTTGAACAATAAAGCTCTTTATTTCCTTTTATTTGTTTAATCGCCGACTCATACGATGACACTACTTGTTATATTTGTTACTCATGCATTTGCACACCAATGTTTGGTCTGCAAGATTAATGGCAATTGTTTCCCAGCTGATTTTGAGACTATATTTCTTGCGAGAAACAGAATCAATTTCACTCTATCAGTGGTGATATGTTACTAGCATTAAGACGAATCTGTCGGAAACGTAATGTCAAGATTAACGCCTTCCAAAAAAAAAAAAAAAAAAAGAGAGAGAGAGAGGCGAGAAACGATGTAATAGAATACCGGTATATGTATGTATCAGTGTACTTACCCTCCGTGGTTCAGGCGGCAGTATGGCGGCCTCTCACCGCTGTATACCGTGGTTCAAATCCCGGTCACTACAAGTGAGATTTGTGCTGGACAAAGCGGAGGCAGGACGGGTTCTCGCCGGGTACTCCAGTTTTCCCTGTCACCCTTCATTCCACCAGCACTCTCCAATATCATTTCATTTCATCTGCCAGTCATAAATCATTGCCCCAGAGGAGCGCGATACGCTTCGGCAGTCGGCACAATTCCTATCCTCGCCGCTAGATGGCGTATTCATTCATTGCATTGATGACCCGGTCGAATGACTGGAAACAGGCTGTGGATTCTTCATCACTGTAGTTATTTTTGTATAATCGTGGCTCGAATATTAATTCTGTTTTACTTTCCTCTGTTGCAGGTGAGTTCATCTCCTACTCACGTGCGGTACATTCTTCCGTAAGTACTGAAGTAAAGATTGCATTGCTCTAGTTTGTCTTGTTCATATTATACAAAGTGCAATACAATATATAGTTAAATACATTGTTGTATTCCTGTATCACAAAATGTTCAACATTTGCTCATTAGATCTATTCAGTACTCGGTCGATTTAGATCCAGGGGTGTTTTCGGTTTTGATATAAATACTGTATGTCGTATGGTTGTGGGTCACTTGAAAATTAGCGTAAAGGAAGTGTAACCGTAGCAACCGTGCAGGCTATGGTGTAAGGTACCGAGGAATGGCTGGACATAGTTACCTAGCAACCTGGTCTCAACCTCTGAAATTAGGAGCTGTTGATGGATGGCCGTGACCTTAATTAAGGTACAGCCTGGCGTGGAAACCATCTTCAGGGCGGTCGACGATGCTATTCGAACCCACCAGCTCCCGAATACAAGCTCACAGCTCCGCGGCTCTAACTCGCTCTGTGGAATGACACTAGTAGACGAATATTCTCTAATGCAGTTTAAAAAAGTGAAAGATCATACAATACGTAAAAAAAGTTGAAATTCAAGAGGGCAAATTGGGGAAAACATTCATTTATAAGAAGAAGAGTTATTGATGGACATAATTTACGAAAGGAAATGTTCGAAAAATTTCCAAGTTCCTTGAGAGCGTTTTAAGAAAAGACTAGGTACATAACTGATAGGGTATCTGCCGCTTGGCCGACAGTCGTAAATGATGATCAGTGGTGGTTGATTAATAGATTGATTGATTGATTGATTGATTGATTGATTGATTGATTGATTGATTGATTGATTTAGAAATGGGTTCAGAATGACTGAAAACGCATTCTGGAGGATGGAGCGGCCTGTTAGAACTCTTATCACCGATGTCAAGCGTGAAAAGTCTTATTGAGAACGTGTCAAAGTTAAGGCAGCCGAGCATCGTGAGGGGAGTTCTTCATAACTGGAGCCCCATCTACTGCCCCAGTGCTGGAAAACAATTTGGAATTCGTGATGTTGAAGATGTTAAATTTGTGTAGAATTAAGAAATGAAATGTCAGCAGGTATGTTTTTAATGTTAACAATTTGATTTACGTCGGACTGACAGAGATACTTCTTATGGCGACGATGGGATAGGAAAGGCCTGGGAGTAACTGTAAGATTTCACACCCAGACTGACTATATCCTTGACCTTAATATCACCTATCACGTGGTGCGTATTCTACATCTGGGGCCGCTGACCTAGATGTTAGGCCCTCATAAACAACAAGCATCATCATCATCATCATATTGCACATCAAAACCTGCAACCGTCCGTTACCTGGACCCAGCTCCGTTCACTTCACCGATATGGTAACCTTCCTTGATGTACCTCTGCACTGCGACTGCTTGCAACAAATATTGACGTCAGTGGCACGTAGTTCAAAGTCAGCAAACTTCAGTTCATTGTAAGGAACTTCTCCAAGGTCCGTGTATGTGAAGGCAAGACCGGTGATGTGTTACTGACATCCGCTGCTTAATGAATTAATTATTGTGACAAACAAGCGCGGGAGATAAGAACACGTGTCCGGCCTCCTCCACATTCATCATCTCCTACAGAACACAGCGGGCCAAGACGACACTTCTCTCTACCTAATTCTAGTAGTTGACTGTAGATGTCATTAGCGATCCAACAAGAAGCCATTCTCGTCATGGCCGACTTGATGCGTCAGTCTACAGTTCTAGTTGGCCGTGTTTGTGCTGTCTGGCGGTCTTTCGCTGTAAGGGTAGCCCCGTGGAAAAATTCCCCTACCAGGGACTGGAACTGATCCGCCTATCTCATTCGATGTCTTCCTTTCCCTCCACGGTGTCTTTTCCTCTGCCTGGCTGATCCGCTCGAGAAATCTAGTCTCGATGCCTAGTTCTTCGAGCAAGGACGTATTGGTCCGATGTTCATTTCAAGATGTGAACAATGTGTCCGTAAACAACATCTCAAAATTCTATTTTCCGCTTCTTCTACTTTGATGGTCCGGGTCTCAGCTGCAGTTTTGTGTTCTCTGTAACTGTTCCGTCCTTCCATAGTCTGCTCAACTTTATGGTGGCTGCCGATTTCGCCGGTACATCCTTCTTTATCAGAAGTCATGCCCATGAAGACATACACTACCGAACGAAAGTTTAAGACCACCAGCAAAAATGAATTAATTAACTTCTGGCCATACATTTATGTACGAATTGCTCTGTTAAAATAGCGGATGATTTTTTAAACATGTTGAGAACCTATAAATGTACCCCACTTTCAGGTGTAAAGGGCACCCTTTTCACTAAACTACAGAAGGTATTATGGCTACTTTTTTCTAAATACACAGAGTGTATATTTACGTAAAAGCTGAAAGATGAAACTATCTCAGGATCGTTTATTCCGTATTCTTTACGACACTCACTTTCCACTTCGGACGGTGACTGTAACCTCAAAGATAAGACGCCAGTTAGCGATACTTCTCCATCTCTATAACACACTTGCGATCTGTTGAATGAATCCTGTATTACGTGAGGATTGCATTTTCGGTGACGGTAGCTCATTCCAAAGATTTGTCAAGCATTTCTAAATACGATATTAGTTTTGATTATTTAAGTATGAAATGTCAAAATGAACATGTCCGGGAAAACGACCCTGTGATACTTTAATCTTTCGGGTTTTATGCCAATAAACACACTACTGAATAGTTATTTAGAAACAAACAAAATAAATAGCCCTATACGTTCTGTAGTGTAATCTCAAATTGTTTGTGAAAAATTGTAATTCTTCATTCGATATTTCAACGGTTGTTTTCCATAATGTGTATGCCAACACGAATAAGCCACAAAACACTTTGTAAACCAATTCATACAACAAATGTAAGGCCAAGAGTTCATTAACTGATTTTCGCTGGTGGTCTGAAGGGCACATGTCTGTGAAGAACACTGAAAAGTAGTAGAAAATAACTATTTTTGCCATCATAATTTGAATAGAAATACTTATTTCAGGTGGACAAAAATTATCGTGTGGAATGAATGATCATTTGTAAATTGTTATTAGCTTATGACAGTTTATTCCTTGCGATGTTTTAAAGGTGCAAATTTACTCCAAACTGTCGGAAGGGCAGCTTCGGAAACAACTCATGTGACATTTTTACAGCTACTACCCAGCAACATGTAGGTAAAAGGTAGACTACAATCACGATTTTTTGTAAAACAGAAAAGTTCAAATATTGGTATTCAATTTTTTTATAAATGTTGTTGAAAATTTTTTTGCCCATGTTTTCATTAATAAGGTAATAAGGTACATTCATGATCATAGTCCAGTTTTAAGATAATTGCAGACTAAAACAGTGCGCCGAAATTCATTTCTTTGTGATTAATGGTTACAAAGATAGTAAACTTAATATACTTAAAAAATACACTTCTACAGAAAAGCAGTACAAAGTAAAAAAAATGCCCAGTTTCTCAGTAACTATTAATGATAGGCCAATGTAATTTGGCACACTGTTTTAGTCTGAAATTGTCTCAACCCTGAATCATTAATGTAGCTCTTTATTTATGAAAAATACGCCATAAAATATTGAACAAAATTTTAATATCACTAATTAAAATTTTCCTACAAAAAATATCATGATTGTAGTCTAGTTTGTTCCTACTTGCTGTGGGTAGTAGGTGTAAAACTATAATCCATGTCACATGAATAGTTTCCCAGTTAACCCTTCCAAAACTTGCAGTGAATTTGCAGCCTTAAAAATCATCACAAGGTATAAACTGTCATTTTAAAAAACGTGAAATACAACCAGTATCTAATAAGCTATTAACAATCTACAGTATTTATTCATTGCCAATGATAATTGTTGTCCACCTAGAGTAAATATTTCTGTCCAAATTATGATGGCAAAAAGTGGTGATTTTCCACTACTTTACTGTTGATCTTCAGAGATATGTGCCCTTAAACTTTGGATATGTAGTGTATTTCTGGAGAGCTCGAAATCGACTACCTCCTTCACACGGGGTTGGCTGACTTTTCGTCTATCGATAAAACCCCGGATTATTTATGCAGTAATAGGTTAGAATGCAAACTAATTTTGTTAGTAGGAGGTATCGACTAGCCCGTTCTTCCTCTTGGTAGCTAGAGTAACATATATTGTAGGGTTCTGGCGGGCCGAACCTCTATGTTTATGCAAAACTCATAGCATAACCGTTGTGCTGGATAGTCTATAATTGTTACCCGCTTTATTTACTCTGCATTCTAACCTATTACTGCCTAAAAATCCAGGTCATATTCCATGCTAGACGATATCAGCTTCTAGTTGAAGATGTGTATGCCGAACACTAACAGCAGGATCTGTATCAGACACAAACACAACCAGTGTCAGCGAACGGCGATCCTGCCAGTATTCAAACACCTCCCCTGGAGAAGTTTTATTCTTCGACTTAATGCTAGTTTAAGCCTTGTGCAGATTTAGCAACACCGCCTCGCAAACTTCATTTGAAGTGATCTCGTTGGCTAACAGCGCGAGATATCGAATTATTTATCAGTGTGACCAACCCTCTAACGCTCATGTACCCGGTTCACCCTGTATACTGAAGGAGATGGGTGAGAGAATGCAGCGCTGTCTAGTAGTTACCGTGTTGCTTAATCAGTCCAAAATGACAATTCTGTTATCAGCAGGCCATGCATTGGAAGCCATATTTGTCCACGTAGTTCCAGTAGTTGGCACTAGATATCAAGCTGATCGGAGTGCATCGCGGCTTGGCTGCTATTTTTATCTTTTGATGAAGCAGTTACTATTCCTATTTATTGAATATGATTTATTTTACAGTGAATCATGAGATGTCGGCTCCTACCTACCAAGTGAGGACTGGGGAGCGGATAACCAAGGACAGTTTCCTACATCGCTGCTCTGACAGCCTCTAGTGTACGTTCGATCGTACATATCACATTTTTCTTCTTCTTTTCCCTGGCCCTTCTGGCACAAAACACGTCAGTAGTTCTGGAAACGTGAGCGTTCGAAATCATGATCATTTTGAAATAGATGCATTAATTCCACTTAAGTACTGACTAATTACGTGGATCTTCTATAGTCCTAAGTTCTATTTTAAGTTTTTTTCTGGCTCTCATTTTATTTTCTCCCCACTTTCGCCTGGACCGAAATTCGATGAAGGAATTGCTTTTTGTTGACCAAGCTCAAGCGAGTAATGCAGGAGTGTACCACTAGATTCCAAGCTCCCACTGGATTTTGACAGTGAAGAGAGACCACAAATCAAATTATCATATGTGTCCTCGTCATGGTCATCCATCAACGGCTGCTAATCTCAGACGTGCACCAGCTATAAGACATAGCCTGCACGGTTGCTAGGTAACATTGTCTGGACATCCATCGATACCTTAAATCACAGCCTGCACGGTTGCTAGGTAACATTGTCTGGACATCCATCCGTACCTTATATCACAGCCTGCACGGTTGCTAGGTAACATTGTCTGGACATCCATCGATACCTTAAATCACAGCCTGCACGGTTGCTAGGTAACATTGTCTGGCCATCCATCCGTACCTTATATCACAGCCTGCACGGTTGCTAGGTAACATTGTCTGGACATCCATCTATACCTTACATCACAGCCTGCACGGTTGCTAGGTAACATTGTCTGGCCATCCATCCGTACCTTATATCACAGCCTGCACGGTTGCTAGGTAACATTGTCTGGCCATCCATCCGTACCTTATATCACAGCCTGCACGGTTGCTAGGTAACATTGTCTGGACATCCATCGATACCTTACATCACAGACTGCATTGTTGCTAGGTAACATTGTCTGGACATCCATCTATACCTTAAATTACAGCCTGCACGGTTGCTAGGTAACATTGTCTGGACATCCATCGATACCTTAAATCACAGCCTGCACGGTTGTTAGGTAACATTGTCTGGACATCCATCGATACCTTACATCACAGACTGCATTGTTGCTAGGTAACATTGTCTGGACATCCATCTATACCTTAAATCACAGCCTGCACGGTTGTTAGGTAACATTGTCTGGACATCCATCCATATCTTACATCACAGCCTGCACGGTTGCTAGGTAACATTGTCTGGACATCCATCCATACCTTACATCACAGCCTGCACGGTTGCTAGGTAACATTGTCTGGACATCCATCCATACCTTACATCACAGACTGCATTGTTGCTAGGTAACATTGTCTGGACATCCATCTATACCTTAAATCACAGCCTGCACGGTTGTTAGGTAACATTGTCTGGCCATCCATCCATACCTTATGTTACCGTGTTTTTGTGGTAGTTAAGCATGAAAGAAGGTGCTGGGTGGTGAATAGGTCTCAAGCTACTAAAGAGAAATTAAATTTTAAAATTTAACAAGGTTATATTTTCTTTTCAAAATTAGGTAACAACAAATAGAACAGGTACTTAGTAGCCGAAATACAACTTGAAATGTACAATTACAGGGATTAAAGAATTTGGGCTTCGAGCCCTGAAAACACAATTCTTGAGCAACTAGCTCAACTTTACGATATACCAATTTCAACAAAAGGGGCAGAAGACCCCAATCAAACCCTGGAGCCCTTGCTCCAAATTACACAGCAAAGCCTGCTCGAGGCATACAACTCTCAGTTTTAGAAAAGAGCCACTCGCTCTTAAAGTTAAGCCTCTCCCAGGCCACACCAAACTCAACTTTCAAGTTGTCCTCAAAGGACATATACACAGGGGTAAAATACCCAACCTACTGAGGTCTATTAGGTGAGAAAAGATTAATACATGACCTCTAAAATACAACTTGAGAGGAGGCGAACTTGCACTCCTAATACACTTTGTTTTTAAAACCTATTCTGGCTCTGGGCCACTAACGCAGGGGCTAATCCCATACTACAGAGGTGACTTAGAGAAGAACACTTTACATTACATAAACGAAGAATAGTTTGAGAAAATAAGTTCACCTCAAAACAAATGTGAGTGGGAGCTCGAGAGGGTTAGCACTCTCTATCCCAATATGTAGCTTTACAAAAAAAGATGAAAAGAGTAATTACATTTTAGGAAAAGGTTACATGATGGAAATGCTTCGAACCCGCCGCGAGTGTTAAACTGCCGACCTAGCAAGAAAAGAAGTAATTAATAGGCCATTACCTGGTGTTGAACGGCAGAAGAAGAAAGAGGCGCTTCCCGCCTCCTGCTATGTACTTAATACACTGAAAGATGGAACAGAAGTGGCCCGGAGACCCCAAAATCAGCAGTTTATAACCTCTCGCGGAAGATTCTAGGCGTTAGGGGAAATAAAACACCCTCCCTCAAAGTCTTTATTGGTTCGGGAAAAGAAACCCCTACATAGAGGAAAAAGAAACACGTTATTGGTGGAAAATTAATTAAAGAAATTCGGGATTGGCTAGATCCAAACTAAGGGGAAAAAGAGGGGTATACAGCCAACTTAAACAATGACAGAAGGAAATTTAACAAAGAACAAACTCTTGAAATAAAAATTTCTCCAACAAAATAGTTCTTTGATTCCGCACTAGGTCGCACTATTGTTGATCTTCAGTAGTGTCCTCTATAAGAGAAAGTTCACACTTCTTAATACAAGCAAAACAAAAGTACGTCGAAAATGACACAGTTCACAAACTCAAAATTTTCCAGGTAGTGACATCTACTGAGAAATTTGGAAATTAAGACCGTAGATAAAGTTCAGACTTCCTCCAGAAGAGGAGTATTAACTGGCGCAACTTTTAAATAAACGGTGTGGAGGTGTACCGCCCGGTACAGACCTCCCCCCCCAAAAGTTCCTCCAAGGGGTAACACAGAAGAACATAAACGTTTGTTTGAAAATAAGTTCCAAGTTTTGATGTTGATATTAAGATAACTTGCAGAAGTTTTTGAGAAATTTCGTAATTCAGTTCCAAAATTTTTGTTGTAGTTGGTAACGTAAGGTTTTTATATTTATCGAAGTTGAATTTCTGAAGATAAGCTTTTAATACTTAAAAGTGAAGGAAAATTTTGCAATGTCCACCAAATATTGTTGTTAAATTCCCAAATGTAATTATTGCTTATGGTGACTGTCCATGTAGTTGATGTAGATTGAGTAGGATGGCCAGACCGGCCGTTGCAGCTTGCGTCCAACGGAGGCCGCTCGGACCCCTTAAGTACCCTGAGATACCGCTCGCCCGCACTATGAGGGGAGCAGAGGTGTTGAAGTACGCCGCGCCCGCGGTGAACAGATACAGGCTGCGGGCATGTAGCAGGTCGTGCGCCGCACATCAGCCTTGGCCGGGAGGAGAGCTCCGGTTCGCCGTGCACATGTCGTCTTCGCTGGAGAGGAGGGGGCCCATCCCCCTCCCCAGTCGCTGCACGGCGCTGCGCGGCTGCGGGGGCGCTGAAACATTAAAGCTAGGCGGCAGAATTGTGTTGGACTATCATCTTCTTTGAGGGTACAGGCTTGTGGAGAGGTTGAGGGGCCAGCGGCGTGCAGATATTCATGGCATTTACTATTATGAAGCCACAGTGTAAGGTGAAGCAGGAGACGGGAGCGTGGTAATGGCCGTGGCAAGAACAGGATGGCAGTTTAACGGGTCGGGGCAGGTTTTACACAAGGCTTACATCTAAAACCAAAATATTACAGAAGGGGCAGAAAGCCTTAAAAGTGAAACTCAAAAAAAAATATAACCTTCATATCCTTTCAAAATGATATGAAGCAAGTTAACACAAAATTACACCGGTTTCACCTGGGACAGGTGAACCCTAAATATCCTCTCGGTGGCTGGATTACTTAACAATAAGGTAACCGGCGTAAGAAAATCGAGAATGATACAAGGCCCATGAAATCTGGGGGCAAGCTTGCCCGCGGGAACAAAATTTTTGACCATAACCTGGTCACCTACCTTCAAAGGGGTAGGTCTCCGTCCACGATCATACCTTTCCCTAACCTTTTCATGAGACACTTTAAGATTGGCTTTAGCCTTCTTCCAAAGATCTTTGATGTTGTCCGGATCTATTGTCTCGGGCAGAATGTCACTCAGAGACCAGAGGTTAGAGAGCGGCGAGTTGGGAACAAACTTAAACATCAAAGAAGCTGGAGTAAACTTGTGAGATTCATGAACCGCCGAATTCAAAGCAAAAGCTAACCAATGCAGGGACGTGTCCCACCTGGAAGGATCTTCATGATGATAAGCAATGAGAGCGGACCTGAGATTACGGTTAACTCGTTCAGCCAGAGATGGTTGCGGGTAATAAGCAGAAGTAGTTACATGAGATATTGATAAGTCAAAACAGAATTTACGAAATAAATTAGATGTAAAAGCCTTAGCATTATCAGATACAATATATTGACACGGACCAAAAGAAGCAAAAATAGAATCTAAGCAGGTAATGGTGGACTGAGCGGTAGCCAGCTTAGTCGGAAATAACCAGGAAAATCTAGTAAAACCATCTACACATACAAGGATAAACTTGTTGGCATTGCCCTTTGACTGGGGGAAGGGTCCCACATAATCAATATACAGGCGTTCCATGGGGCGCGACGCTTGATGAGAAGACAAAAGGCCTACTTTAGTGGACATGGTGGGTTTACTGATCAAACAAGATTTACAAGCTTTTACAAGTTCCCGAATTTCACCGTCCATACCTTTCCAGATGAACATTTCACGAATCTTTTCACGGGTTTTAAAGATTCCAAGATGCCCCCCCAATGGGGTCTCATGATAGTATTTGAAGATCATAGGCACGAGAACAGCTGGAACGACAACTTTCATCAACTTATCATGCCTCGAAGGGCAACATAGAACACCATTCCTTAGAACATAAGGGACAGCATGTTCCCCAGAAGAAAGGGTTTCCATTATCGGAGCCAGCGTCGGATCTTCACGTTGGTATTTCTCGATATCCCTAAAGAGCATGGGGGCATCAGTTAAAATGGCATTAACATCAAATAGTGTGGACTCGGGAGGTGATGAACGGTCGACCGGTTCATGGTTCTCAACGTCGTTTGAAAACATACGGCTGAGTCCATCAGCAACCACATTTTCAGTACCTCTGATATGCCTGACATCGAATTGGAAGGCAGAAATACGGATAGCCCAACGGGCTATACGACCAGTACGACGCGGCCTACCTAAGACCCAGCTTAAGGCTTGGTTATCTGTCTCCAGGTCGAATTTGACATGTTCCAGATAGAGACGGAACTTTTCTAAGGCAAATAAAACTGCCAAACCTTCGAGCTCATAGATGGAATACTTGGCTTCTTGAGCCGACAAAGTCCTAGATGCATAGGCGATGGGGCGCCTCCCTAGTTCAGTCTCTTGAAGAAGGACTGCAGCTACCGCTGACGACGACGCGTCCGTTTGGACGATGAATTTCTTCGAGAAATCAGGCATAGCAAGTACAGGGGCATTACAGAGAGCTAATTTAAGATCTTCGAAAGCGGCTTGTTGAGAAGGTCCCCACTCGAATTTGATGCCTTTCCTACGAAGAAGGTTTAAGGGCGCCGCTCTATTAGCGAAGTTAGGAATAAACTTCCTGAAGAAATTCACCATACCAATGAATCTAGCGATACCTTTGATGTCCTTAGGAGGTTTAAAATCACGGATGGCCTGTGTTCTAGAATGATCGACAGCTACCCCATCGGGTGACACAATATGCCCTAGGAATGACATAGAGGGCTTAGCAAAGGCAACCTTGGACAACTTGACAGTTAACCCAGCCTTACGAAGGCGATTCAGAACTTCTCGCAGATGATCTAGATGTTCTTCAAAAGTCTCGGAAAATACGACGACATCATCCAAGTAGTGATATAAGTACTCAAATTTGATGTCGGAGAAGACCCTATCTAGTAGCCTAGTGAGCACAGCTGCCCCGGTGGGGAGCCCGAAAGGCACGCGGTTGTATTCGTATAAGTTCCAGTCCGTGGCAAACGCTGTAAGATGTTTAGACTCCTCGGCAAGGGGAATTTGATTATAGGCCTGATTCAAGTCCAAGATGGTGAAGAACTTGGCCTTACGAAACCATGAAAAGCAAGAATGTGAAGGTCGGGAAGGGGCACTGATTGCAACACCACCTTCCGATTGAGAGCCCTGTAATCAATGACAGGCCTGAAGCCTCCTTGGGGTTTCGGGACTAGAAAAATAGGCGAAGAATACGCTGACTTAGAGGGCCTAATAATACCATCCTTCAACATCTGATCGATGATTTCTTTCAGAGCCTTCATTTTAGGTGGAGATAGCCTATACGGTGGAAAACGGACAGGAATCGAGTCCGTGACCTCAATTTTGTATTCAATAAGGTCAGTAACACCAAGAGTATCAGAGAACACCTCGGGAAACGACTGACACAGTTTGCGAATACTATCAGCCTGCTCCTCAGGTAGATGTCTAAGGTCTAACAACATCTCATCCTGGGTAGGCGAAATAGATGAACATGATACAGAATTACACTTTAACAAGGGAATTCTACAATTGGACGCAAATTTGAATGTGCACGACCTACTCTGGAGATCGAGCACAAGACCAGTGTGAGAAATAAAGTCCGCTCCCAATATAATGGGGCAAGACAATTGCTTGGCCACAAACAATTTAACTTTCCATGTAAACTTAAAAACACGAATTTTGACCAGTAAGGAACCTAGAATTTCTAATGGAGATGAATTAGCCGAAACGTATTGAACAGGAGAAGAGACATAGTCAGGGAGTTTACAAACAGATTTCAATTTAGAATACCAATCAGCCGAAATAATGGAACAAACACTGCCTGAATCTAAGAGAGCTGTTATAGGCTCGTTATTTAACTCAATCTTAAGAAAAGGAACAGGTGCGGGGGTATCCGTCGCAATCCTAAGACACTCTTTAGGGCATTCAAAAGATGAATTTGAAGGCTGGTCGTTCTCTGCATTTACAACCTGTTTACTAGGGGCTGAGTCTCGGGAATATGGATTAGTCGGCTCAGCCGACGCCACTAGTCACTTTTTATTATTGGCATAGCTGGAATTTGCACCAGAAGTTGAGCAGGAGGGGGTGCTATTTGAGTTTGGGCAATTCTTGGCGATATGTGAGAAGGCCCCGCACTTAAAACAGCCTTGTGATGACCCTGCTCCATTCCTTGTCCCACTTGACTTGATCAGAGGACACTTATTCCGCAGATGGTCAGGCGACCCGCAAGCATAACATTTACGGGGACTGACTGGTCGGCGAGGTGGAGGCCGAGTGTTACTAAAAGAAGGCGGGGGTTCTTTCGCGACACGCAAAGAATCGGCGTATCTAACTCCTTCCGCTGAAACGGCCAATGCTTCAAGTTCAGAGAAAGTTTGCGGGCACGCCGCGAAACACAAATATGACCTATAGGGAGGTGAAATTCCCTCTACAATAGCTTGTACAATTTGATCCTCAGGGAAGTGAAGAGCAAACACCCTAGTATAAAACTTAATATCTTGGATGAAGTCAGCCAAGTTTTCATCCAAGCGCTGTACACGGTAATAGTATTTCTGAATCAGAGATGACCTCGCGCGGGCAGGAATGAAATTTGCAAGCAAGTGTGCGTGAAAATCTTCAATAGATGACTGTTCAGCAATGGCTCTTACTATTTTATCTGAGAGAACACCAATAGCATACGGATAGATAATTTGCAAAATCTGACAAGGGGAAAGAGAAAACACAAGAGCGTGATCCTGAAATTCCACTAAAAATCTTAAAAATGAAATTACGTCACTGGTGGTATTAACGGAAAACTTGGATATACCTCTGAGCAACATTGCCAATGGATGAGGCAAGCTGCTAAACCCGGGCGACATAGTAGGTAAAGGTTTCAATGGCAAAGAAGTTAATTCAGCACGTACATTGTTCAACGATGTGCGGCGTTCAGACTCGTTGTCCAATGGGGCAGAGATAGTTTGAGCAGCAACGGTTATCCTATTAACTTCTCCCTTGGGAGGCGCTTCCTCACTGCCTGCATTCACTATGGTGGGTTGATCAGATTTGGGAGGAGCCTCCCCCGTTAACAATAGAGTGACTTTACTAGACAATTCAGAAATAGTTTCAAGGAGCGTATTAGCTTCCTTCCTCTGAACGTCATTCACCTTTAGAGACAACAGATCATTAACTCTATTTGAAAAGTGATACAGTCTGCCTTGCACACGCTTAATTTGATTAGGAGATGGATCATTTTCATCAAAAAAACTAACTACAGAAGCTAGCCCAGTAATATTCTCCGTGATCGTGGAAAGAGAGTCGTCAATTTCTTTCTCTCCCAAATTGGGGACGGAAATGGGCAAATCAAGGGACTCTCTAAGCTTGTTAGTGTCTATTGCAACCGTGCCTCCAGACTGAACGTTTCTGATAGTTAACTCATATATCAACTCCTCTTTGCGCAAGTAGTTAAGGAGGAGAACATCGCGAGGGCCGGGCATGATGACAGAACAATTTTGAAAAACTCAAAAAATTCCAGCAACTGAGAAAATTGTTAGAGTTCGAATCAAAGCAATGTTTAGCCGTCAAAAGGGGCTAAATTGAGACCCATTCAACCACGCTCTGCTACCACTTGTTACCGTGTTTTTGTGGTAGTTAAGCATGAAAGAAGGTGCTGGGTGGTGAATAGGTCTCAAGCTACTAAAGAGAAATTAAATTTTAAAATTTAACAAGGTTATATTTTCTTTTCAAAATTAGGTAACAACAAATAGAACAGGTACTTAGTAGCCGAAATACAACTTGAAATGTACAATTACAGGGATTAAAGAATTTGGGCTTCGAGCCCTGAAAACACAATTCTTGAGCAACTAGCTCAACTTTACGATATACCAATTTCAACAAAAGGGGCAGAAGACCCCAATCAAACCCTGGAGCCCTTGCTCCAAATTACACAGCAAAGCCTGCTCGAGGCATACAACTCTCAGTTTTAGAAAAGAGCCACTCGCTCTTAAAGTTAAGCCTCTCCCAGGCCACACCAAACTCAACTTTCAAGTTGTCCTCAAAGGACATATACACAGGGGTAAAATACCCAACCTACTGAGGTCTATTAGGTGAGAAAAGATTAATACATGACCTCTAAAATACAACTTGAGAGGAGGCGAACTTGCACTCCTAATACACTTTGTTTTTAAAACCTATTCTGGCTCTGGGCCACTAACGCAGGGGCTAATCCCATACTACAGAGGTGACTTAGAGAAGAACACTTTACATTACATAAACGAAGAATAGTTTGAGAAAATAAGTTCACCTCAAAACAAATGTGAGTGGGAGCTCGAGAGGGTTAGCACTCTCTATCCCAATATGTAGCTTTACAAAAAAAGATGAAAAGAGTAATTACATTTTAGGAAAAGGTTACATGATGGAAATGCTTCGAACCCGCCGCGAGTGTTAAACTGCCGACCTAGCAAGAAAAGAAGTAATTAATAGGCCATTACCTGGTGTTGAACGGCAGAAGAAGAAAGAGGCGCTTCCCGCCTCCTGCTATGTACTTAATACACTGAAAGATGGAACAGAAGTGGCCCGGAGACCCCAAAATCAGCAGTTTATAACCTCTCGCGGAAGATTCTAGGCGTTAGGGGAAATAAAACACCCTCCCTCAAAGTCTTTATTGGTTCGGGAAAAGAAACCCCTACATAGAGGAAAAAGAAACACGTTATTGGTGGAAAATTAATTAAAGAAATTCGGGATTGGCTAGATCCAAACTAAGGGGAAAAAGAGGGGTATACAGCCAACTTAAACAATGACAGAAGGAAATTTAACAAAGAACAAACTCTTGAAATAAAAATTTCTCCAACAAAATAGTTCTTTGATTCCGCACTAGGTCGCACTATTGTTGATCTTCAGTAGTGTCCTCTATAAGAGAAAGTTCACACTTCTTAATACAAGCAAAACAAAAGTACGTCGAAAATGACACAGTTCACAAACTCAAAATTTTCCAGGTAGTGACATCTACTGAGAAATTTGGAAATTAAGACCGTAGATAAAGTTCAGACTTCCTCCAGAAGAGGAGTATTAACTGGCGCAACTTTTAAATAAACGGTGTGGAGGTGTACCGCCCGGTACACCTTACATCACAGCCTGCACGGTTGCTAGGTAACATTGTCTGGACATCCATCCATACCTTACATCACAGCCTGCACGGTTGCTAGGTAACATTGTCTGGACATCCATCCATACCTTACATCACAGACTGCATTGTTGCTAGGTAACACTGTCTGGCCAACCATCCGTACCTTACATCACAGACTGCATTGTTGCTAGCGTTACACTTCCGTAACGCATATTTTCATATGATCGTCACCCAAAAGACATATTTATATGAAAAATGCGCACTTGCAAAACAACAATTTTGCTTGTGGGGCAAACCCGATTTTGTTCGAGAAGATTGAAATTATCCTTAATTACAAATTGATATGCTGTTATGTTTAAATAATCAGACCCTACTTGGACCTAGGATTGTTCGCTTGCTGATCACTTTGCCACACTGCACAGTTAATGCCATGACCTGGAGAGCTGCTATATGATCGCACGAATCTGTGGCGTGATGTTGCTGCCTTCGTGCCCTCGTAAAGTTTAAATTTCAGTTCCTAGAACCTTGGCTTATCATCGACTTTCTAGGGTATAGTGATGGAGCGATGGGCTAGCTTTGAAATACTGTATCTAAAGAAGTGAAGGATGAAAATATTATTAGTTACATTAATCGGTGATTTCATGGCGAGCGGTGGGGGTATTGAAATGGTGGAGGCGGGGGAGAGGGTTGCACTCGAACTGAGCGACTTGCTACTGGCCAAGCTAGACTTTCCCCTCCCCCGTTCCTTAGCTGTCTGTCAGTCCTGTGGGGTCACACTTGCCATTGCTGTCAAGTCAGTTCAGCTTGTTTTAGTTGAGTTAGTATCATTCACAAGCGTATCGGTTTAATACTACCTGGCCAATCACAATGCATTATCGAAAAAGTACGCCCGCTGATGGTGTCTGCCTTTTGCGAAGGTGCTGCCATCTGGTATGATTTGTATTAAATGTGAGAGTTGATTTGCAATAATTTTTTTGCGTAAATTGAGGGGAAAATTGCTGTTTGAATTGCGTTAACACGTGGTCAATAAGTTCATTTACAAATGTTTAATAGATTTAAGAAAAGAAAAAATGACAGGCAATCTGCCACCTGAGCTCCAACACTACATGCAGGTCACTTGATGGAATCCTTCATAATTCAAGCTTGAAACGTCTAACAGCTTGCATAAACTGCAGGTTATGCAAAACTAAATGTGAAGTAATAAAGGTATTGACTCGGATTTCTGAGTAACCTGAAATCATTTATAGTATCTTAAATACAAAAAAAAAAAAAAAAAAAAAAAAAAATCACGTATTTTTTCGTATTCTAGTTTTATGTATTACTTGGATCAATTTCATTCTTCTATTTTAGGTTATCAAACTTATATACAGTAGTATGGGTGGCATAAGGAGGCTGGATTCGATCATAGATGCGCTCAACCGAAAATGTGATAAAAATACTTTTATACGATATGTCGTTATAAGCGATTTTTTCAATACAGTGTTTACATACGATATGTCGTTATAAGCGATTTTTTCAATACAGTGTTTACATACGATATGTCGTTATAAGCGATTTTTTCAATACAGTGTTTACATACGATACGTCGTTATAAGCGATTTTTTTCAATACAGTTTTTACATACGATATGTCGTTATAAGATATTTTTTTCATTACAGTGTTTACATACGATATGTCGTTATAAGCGATTTTTTCAATACAGTGTTTACATACGATATGTCGTTATAAGCGATTTTTTCAATACAGTTTTTACATACGATATGTCGTTATAAGCGATTTTTTCAATACAGTGTTTACATACGATATGCCGTTATAAGCTATTTTTTCAATACAGTGTTTACATACGATATGTCGTTATAAGCGATTTTTTTCAATACAGTGTTTACATACGATATGTCGTTATAAGCTATTTTTTCAATACAGTTTTACATACGATATGTCGTTATAAGCGATTTTTTCAATACAGTGTTTACATACGATATGTCGTTATAAGCGATTTTTTCAATACAGTGTTTACATACGATATGTCGTTATACGCGATTTTTTCAATACAGTGTTTACATACTATATGTCGTTATAAGCGATTTTTTCAATACAGTGTTCACATACGATATGTCGTTATAAGCGATTTTTTCAATACAGTGTTTACATACGATATGTCGTTATAAGCGATTTTTTCAATACAGTGTTTACATACGATTCAGATGGAATTTCGCCGTCATATCCAAGTGAACGGTTTCGGCTCTAAATCTTGGCGCGTTATGAAAACTTCTGGAGAAGGGTGTTTGGAGGTAGACTAAAAATGAAAACAGTGCTAGGTTTTTTTACTGCAGGAGATAACATGACATTTTCTCGAGCTAAAGGCGTCCATAGTCATGACCATATTACTGACGAGCTTCTTGTCGGAAATCGATATCCAACGCCATAAAACGGAAAGCCGAGGGTGACTAGACGAGAGGCCATCATAGCTAATTCACAAGGAAACTGAACAACCACCTCAAACTGTAAACTCTCTTAAACAGGGTGTTTAATAAAAACAACATAACTCCTGCAAAATTACAAAGTTTTCCTAAGATTCCGCCATCAGAATAAGAGGCCCATGAAGCACTTAATACGATGGCACTGGCAACAATGAAAGGCTTAGATCTTTTTATCAATAATGAAGAAGAAAAGAAGCCCGCGCGTGTAGAAGATTCTCTGAATGGAAGCAGTTATGACAGATGATGACACAGACAGGTCAGCACTTGCCTGGTGTGAAAATCGGAATCCACGGGAAACCATGTCCAAGGCTGCTGACAGTGGGGTTCGAATCCAAACTCACAGCTTCGTCTCTCAACTCACTCAGTACCTCGTCTATGGGTGGAATGTAGAGATGGGGAGATTCTAAACGAGTGATTCAAAATGAACGAATCATTGCACTGAACGATTGAATGATGATTCAGTGAACGAAATGAATCGACTCGTTTGTGAATCGAAATCTGAATGGGAGAGATGGCAGCCGCAACTCGTTCCTTGGTTCCTCGTTCGTTCTGATTCATATCGCCAAATCGGGTATCCACCATTTTTTAATCAATGACTACTTGTGAAGAACGACTCTGTTATTTTTTATTTAACCTGAACTAAAAGTCCAGTCCACAAGTCAAATACTCCTAACCTAACCTTACACGAAAAAATATTTTTTTTTAAATTAGAAATCATCACGTAGTTTCAAGTCACACACTTCTCGGAACTTTAATATAGACTCAACTTCCAGCTCGTTGCGAAATGTTAGGTTAAGTTTACTTCACGGTTCCCGTTCACGTTCTTGTTCTCGTGAACTAACGCGTGAAACATGGCCACAAAGATGTTCATATCTACTATAAATTTCAAATTCGATTCTCGTATAGTTTCGAATGGTAGCTACTTAAGTTTGGAAAGGATTAATCAGACAGTTGTGTAGCATTTTTCGACTGTAATCTCTAAAAGGGATATTACTCTTGTTAAAATGCTATCAATTATTATTATTATTATTATTATTATTATTATTATTATTATTATTATTATTATTATTACGATGTTTTGTGGATTTGCAGAGGTGAAAGAAGGTGCTGGCTGGAATAGGTCTCAACTTACGAAATTAAAGTTAATTTAAAACTTTAACAAAGGTTATATTTTCAACAGACAACAAGGTTTAACAATTTTCATATAGACTTTCAAAACTCAACAAATAACAAGTCAGCAACAAGCCAAAATCAGGTACAAAGAAATTACAAGATTTCGGGGGTCATTACCAAAATCTGGGCTTCAAGCCCCAAGTATAATTCCTGAGCTCTCAGCTCACAACTACCATTGCTGAAGGGCATAAAACCCCTAAGTACAAGGAGCACTTGCTCCTAATTACAGTGTTAAGAAAAAGAGCAGACCCGCTCTCAATTTGACAAGCCTATCAAAGGCTACAACAAACTTCATTTCTATCTGCCCTTAAGGCACACCAAGAAACAGGGGTATTTGATACCCAACCTACAGGGCCTTTACATGAGGAAAATAAAACATCAGGTTAAGTTACTGGCCCATAATACAAAATAGAATGGAGGCGAAACTTGCACTCCTAATACACTCTTGAAACCTACTTGGCACTAGGCCGCTTACGCAAGGGCTAATCCCATACTAAGGAGGTGACACGATAAGAAAACTTTATTACATTACGAAGAGAAGAAAAACGGTTATGAAAACGTAGTCACCTCAAAACAATATGAGTGGGAGCTCGAGAGGGTTAGGCACTCTCTATCCCAATTTATAGTTAAAGAGACGAAATTTTACCAAATGTCTATTACATTTTAAAGATAGGTTACTTGATGAAAGTTTCGAACCTGCCCCGAGGGTTAAACTGCTGAGCTAGCAAGAAATAAAGTTATTAAACGGCCATTACCTTGTGGATGAACTGCTGCCCGAAGAAAGAGGCGCTTCCCGCCCCCTGCTACATAATCACACACTAAGTAAGATGTCGATGAAGTGGCCCCGAGACTAGAAAATCAGCAGTTTATATACCCTCGTGGAACATTCGAGACCTTTCAAGAATGAGTACACACACCCCCCTCAACTTTATTGGATAGCTTAAAGCAACATATCCATATCGGAGAAGACATATGTTATTGGTCAAAAATGAATTAGAGAAATTCGGGATTGGCTAAATTCAAAACAAGCGGGTAGAAATGATTAATGTTGCCAACCCACAAACCACAGAACAAAATTTAGTAAGGTCAAAAACTTATGAACACAAAACTTCTTCAAGAAGGTTCATTCCTTTGCAACAGAGTGCGTAATCCTAGTTTTTTCTCTGTAGAGACATCTAGAAGAGAATGTCCACACTTCTTGATACGGAATAAACAAACACAAATCAAAATAGACACAGTTCAGAACACTTCAAAATTTACAGTAGAGACATCTTCCGAGAAACCTTTGATTTAATACAGATTTTAAAGTTCAGAGTTTCTCCTGTAGAGAGGTTTCAACTGGCGCAATATTTGAATTCGCGGCGTGGAGGTGTACCGCCCGGTACAATTATTATTATTATTATTATTATTATTATTATTATTATTATTATTATTATTATTATTATTATTATTATTATTATTATTATTATACCTTGAACATTTCACTTCTTGTAACGTGTAAAGCAGTAGCAGTTATAAAGAACATAACGGAACGGTTCATCTGAGTCCATGGTTTCGCTTTCGGCCTTCCGGCATGTGGTATTGGAATGAACGAAACAAATGAACGAATCATTTTACTGAATCGGTTCTTCTAAAAGAATCAGATTCCCCATCTCTAGTGGAGTGGAACAGACCAGTGCTTTGAAAACCACTAGACAAGAAGAACGTCTGTGTCCGTTCTCCAGAGAACCAAAGGATGGCCTTGGTTCAAACAGCATCCTGCTGGCACCAGAATGACGTGACCCGTGATACTGCACATGATTTATATCGCTCAGATAACACTTCTCATCCCGGTTGTTGTTTCAAGCCGACAGCACCAATAGCGTCTCTTCCACGAGCTTAAAAATATCTAATACTGTCGGGGTTAGAAAAAGATTTGACCTAGAAGAGGCTTGCGACAGCTAAGCGAATTTAGTGTCTCGTTGTCAACTCACGCTTCCAAATTCTGAGCACCAGAGGTTATCCTTCATAGCCGACTCGTTCGAGGTTCCTCTTAAAACAATAATCATCCCCTTATTAGTGTTAATAGAGGATGGTCGGCTGGTTGTACCTCCTTGTAAAGTAATAATTACCACCACCATTTCCCCTTCTCGTAGCATCTTACAGGAGGCAACAGATACTGTGAATTAATGATATATGTCCATGGAGTGAGTGGGGCTCTGAATCACCTGGGGCCTGCTCACCCTTCCAGGTCTTTGCCTCCACTCACAGTTCGAGTAAGGCTATCTAGAAGTTCTTACTTCCTGGTGACAAAGAATTGACTTTTGCCCCGCGCCACGTGAGCACGTGTGTCGAGGACATCACGTACGGGCGTGAAATTATGCACGCAAGTGTTGCATGACAGCATCAACAACAGTCAGATATGATGAGGAAATTGAGACAGGCAAGCAAATATTTGTAGTGCCGGGGACACCGACTGCTTATCGCGGGGACGTGAACTTTATGGAACCGACAGAGGAAGCCGGACTTATTGCCCTGTTATATTTGGGGTTTATCGCGGAAAATCCTTAAAATCTCGGCATAAACTCTGCTAGTCCGCCTCTGTGGAGCAGTGGTCAGTGTGATTAGCTGCCAGGCCCAGAGACCTGATCTCGATTCCCGGCTCTGCTACGAAATATGAAAAGTAGTACGAGGGCTGCAACGGGGTCAACTGAGTAGATTCCCACCTCTGCCATCCTCGAAGTGGTTTTCCATTTCTCCTCCAGGCAAATGGTACCTAACTTAAGGCTACGGTCGCTTTCTTCCCTCTTCCAGTCTTATCATCCCCTCACAAGGTTCCTGTACAGCATAGCAGGTGAGGCCGTCTGGGTGAGGTACTGGTCCTCTAGCCCAGTTGTATCCCCGACCCAAAGTCTCACGCTTCAGGACGCTGCCCTTGAGGTGGTAGAGCTGGGATCCCTCGCTGAGTCCGAGGGAAAAACCAACCCTGGAGAAAAAATAGATTAAGAAAGAAAGAAATTAACTTTGCTCTTGACAGAAACTACGTCTTACGGTTTTCACATAAATATGTCTTAGAACTGAGGAGTCGTCCGAAAATGTCTGTAACAAAATGTTTTGCGGAAGTGTAACCTAGCAACCGTGCGGGCTTTGGTGTAAGTATGAATGGATGGCCATGACCGAAAGACATATTTATGATTATTTGATTTTTTCCATAGGGAAATTTGATACCATTGTAACCATGACAACCACTGGGGTCGGTAGCGCCATCTTCTCACTGTGCGCTTCCTTCTGTAATTAAGAGCTTGAGGACATCTCGTGTCAAGTGAACTCCGTTCTACTCCTCAGTCAAGAATTAAAATCCTTGAACTGGCCGGAAAACGAACTCAGGACGTTGGAATAAGTGACAGACAAGCTACCTCTACACTACAGGGCTGAATAATAATAATAATTGTACCGGGTGGTACACCTCCACGCCGCTAATTTAAATGCGCGCCAGTTAAAACTCCTCTGCTGGAGGAAGTCTGAACTTTATTGACGGTATTAATTTTCTACCTTCTCAGAAGATGTCACTACCTGTAAATTTTGGAGTTTTAGAACTGTGTCACTTTTGATGTGTTTTTGTTTCGCTTGAAGTAAGAAGTGTGAACTTTCTCTTCTAGAGGACACTACTGAAGATCTACAATAGTGCAACCTAGTGCGGAGTCAAAGAACTATTTTTTTGGAGAAAATTTAATTTCAAGAGTTTGTTCTTTGTTAAATTTCTTTCTGTCATTGTTTAAGTTGGCAATATTTACCCCTTTCTTCCCCTTGTTATGAATGTATCCAATCCCGAATTTCTTCTATTAATTTCTGACCAATCTGGTGTATCTTCCCTCAACTTGAATCTGTTGCGGGGTCCTACCCAATAAAGAGTTTGTGGGAGGGTGTTTTCTTTCCCCTAACGCCTAGAACCTTCCGCGAGAGGATATAAACTGCTGATTTTCGGGTCTCCGGGCCACTTCTGTTGCATCTTTCAGTGTGTTAAGTACATAGCAGGGGGCGGGAAGCGCCTCTTTCTTCTCCAGCCGTTCAACACAAGGTAATGGCCGATTAATATCTTCTTTCTTTGCTAGCTCAGCAGTTTAACTTTCGGGGCGGGTTCTAAGCGTTCAACCATGTAACCTTTTCCTAAAATGTAACTACTCTTTTCATATATTCTCTTTTAAAACGACATATCGGGATAGAGAGTGCTTAACCCTCTCGAGCTCCCACTCACATCGTCCTGAGGTGAACTTATTTTTCTCAACCAATTCTTCCGTAATGTAATGTAAATTGCTATTAAGTCACCTCTGTAGTATGGGATTAGCCCTTGTATTAACGGCCTAGTGCCAAGTAGGTCTTAAGCAAAGTGTATTAGGAGTGCAAGTTCGCCTCCTCTCAAATTGTATTTTAGAGGTCATGTATTAACTTTCTTGTCATTTAACAGACCTCAGTAGGTTGGGTATTTTGCCCCTGTGTATATGTCCTTTGAGGACGGCTTAAAGGTGGAGTTCGGAGTGGCCTATGATAGGCTTGTATTTTAGGGGGAAGTTGCCCTTTTTGAAAATTGTGTTTCTGCCTCAAGGAGGCTTTTGGATGTAATTGGAAGCAGATGTTTCTGGCATGTTTGGGGGTTTTCGGCCCCTTTGTTGTATGGTGTTCATTGTAAGGTTGGGCTCATTGCTCAAGGATTATGTTTTTGACTTTTGAAGCCCCAAATGGGGTACCTATGTAAATGTATTTGTCAATCGTGTTTCGGCTACTAAGTACCTGTTCTATTTCTTGTTATCTAATTTTGAAAAGAAAATATAACCTTGTTAAATTTTAAAATTAATTTCACTTTAGTAGCTTGAGACCCCTTCACCACCCAGCACCTTCTTTCATGCATAACTACCACCAAAACACGGTAACAATAATAATAATAATAATAATAATAATAATAATAATAATATACATTAAATTGACGGCGATTCCCTTTACTAGTAACTCTGTATGCTTAGACCATCTCTTATGCAAAGAGCTGAAAGTTGGGACAAGAGAAATGTGCATCAGGCAACACACCTCAAGCAAAAGCGCTTGTTGAGTGCGTAAACAATTTACGAATGGAATTGTTTGTGTATCTCCAATCAAAGCCAAACTGCTGCCAAAAGAAAATGTATTTTTTAATTTTATGGATTTATTAAGGAGGGAAATTTTTTCCCAAAGCAATTTCCTGTAGTTCAGACTATTTATAAAGTAACTATAGTTTCTGAAGTTTAGATTTTCATCCGATTCCACAACTATCTAATGACACTTATTTTTGATGTGTTTTGAGAATGTTTAAGTAATATATTGAATAAAAGAAGTAAGTAGGCATATTAGTGTTATTTTGAATACTGAGTCCTGTAGTTCATCATTTATTCGACGTATTATCGTGATAAGTGAACCTACAAAGTTTCTCTGTATATGAGCTTCGAAGATTGAATGCTCTACTACCCATAAACTGAACTGAGGACGCAAATGTATAGATCACCAGGAGGATGCGATGACGACATCTACCTGCCACTGGTTGAACTGATCGCTGTCAAAGTGCACGTTATTCTGTGTAGATTATCGCCATATTTAAACAATGGTACTTCCCTAATTATTCTGGTATTTTAATGGCAGGGGGTGCAGTTTTTGTAGTATTTGTTATTAATTTCCATTACAAATTTTTTCTTTTTCTTTCGTTCTTTTTTTTACCGGGCGAGTTGGCCGTGCTATCAGGGGCACGCAGCTGTGAACTTGCATCCGGGAGATAATTAGTTCGAACCCCACTGTCGTCAGACCTGAAGATGGTTTTCCGTGGTTTCCCATTTTCCTACTAGGCAAATGCTGGCCGCTTCCTTCCGACTCCTAGTCCTTTCCTATCCCATCGTCGCCATATCTGTGTCGGTGCGACGTAGAGCCAATTGTAAAAAAAAAAAAAAAAAAAAAAAAAACCTGTCTTTCTTGTTTCTTTCTTTTGAGTTTTTGAGTTCACAGTTTACATTTTCTGAATTTGATAAACATACTTTTAACATATTTTTCATACGTTAGATACTGATGACAGCAATACGTCTGTCAGCTGGTATCGCACTCCCACCCATTTACATGGCATAAAGTTAACCACACTTCTACATTTTCCGTTCCTTCTTTATTTACTTCCAACCTGAGTAATAGTTTTTCACTATATATTTCGCAAAATCTACGGAATTGTTGGAGAACATCTACGGTATTACATGTTATAAACTTCATATTGGTCCGTAGTGGAATTTTAGTATGAAACTCAACTAACAAGTTTTTTAAAAAGCAAGTGACTTGTTGAACGCTTTTTTCCTGAATAATTGTATATGCAGTAGTTGTAATTCTTCATTCTTCACAAAGTCATTAAGATAACTTTCAAGACAAGAGATCAAGTGGATTTCATGTGAAACGAACAAGATATGTCGCATGCTCCAAGACTCAAAGATTCATAGTTTTTAAAGCCTTTTTTCTGTGAAACCTGTACTTTGTGTGTATTTTAATCTTGAACTCTGAACATTGCTGAAGATGAACGAAACATGTACCGTTTTTAAATAGATTAATGATCTTTTAGTGTAAGAATAATCAAATATTATTAAAGTGGTGAAAAGGTGGACTTTTAAACTTGTTAGATGAGGTTTTTTTTTTTACAAACATCTATGGGTTTTCGCAGCAAAGTGGTGGTACTCATTTGGGTGTAGACTGTAAGAACTTGTAGTTCCGAGTAGTGAGGAGGCTGGAGTGTCGGATGATTGATGGTGATCAAACACTCTATGAGATAAGGTGATAAGGGTGCGGCCTTGTCCCAGCCCAGGTATGTGAACGTTAACTACTGGCACTCAGACCAGCGTCTGTAGGTTTGGGAGTTCGTGACAACAATGCCCGGGGTAACTCGGACTTGAAAGTGAAATGAGAGACACGTTAGATGTTGTTAGTGTCATCAGTCCATAGAGGGGTTTGGTGCAGATACCTTGGTCTACCGCTTACACTTCCCTCAAAAACCAACTTAAAATGAACCCTATCATTGTATCACTTATTCTGGTCAAATTTAGCCAAATCGATCTCATCTCACCAGTTCGATTCAGAATCTCTTTATTCATAATTCGACCTATCCATCTCACCTTCAGCATTCTTCCATAACACCACATTTCTTTCAGAGCTAGTTATCGTCCATGTTTCACTTCCACACAGTGCTATGCTCGAGACGAAAGTCTTCAAAAGCGTCTCTCTGATTCCTGCTAGTCTGCATTTTATGTCCTCCTTACTTCTGCCATCGTTAGTTATTTTACTACCTAAGTAACAATATTCATCCACTTACTTTAAGACTTCATCTCCTAACCTAATATTTCCTGCATCACCTGCCTTCGGTCGACTGCACTCCATTACTTTTGTTTTGGACTTAATTTATTTATATCCAAGACTGTGCCCACACCATTTCTCCAGGTCTTTTGTAGACTCAGAGAAAATAATATCATCGACTCTATACCAACATTGAAAAGGAGAGGGGACATTCTGCAGCCTTGCATCACCCCTTTCTGGATTGCGGCTCTCCTAAAGGGGGAGGCGGGCCTCTTAGACGATGACCCAGTCTCTCAGGCCGGGAGATTTGTTACGCTGAAGGAGATGCTCGGAGAAGGTGAGGGGGTTGGCGGCCGGCATTCGCCTTAATGCAGGAGAATGGAAAACCACGGAAAACCATTCTCAGGACAGCAGACGGTTGGGGCCAGCCCTGTCCCGTCTCCCGAATACAGAGGCGTAGAGCCACCGTTAGAGGTGACCTTAACCGATATTTGAGAATATCGGTGACAAGCATATCTGTGTCACAAAAATATTTGTGACATTTATCTGTTGTTCAATCACAGGAAGCACGAGCATATGATTATCGTCACGGTCACTCTTTGGTCGCGGGTGGCCAATATGGAAATACGTCTAGTTGATATGATGACAAAGTCGGGTTGTACTTTTCGTAAGATTCAGAACATTAGAAGTGGGAAACATTTATAATTTGAAGTATTAATAATGCAGAGGGAAAAGGTTGTTAACATGGTGCGCAATAAATTAAAAAGCGGAACGTGATTACCCGTGTCGTGTCTCCGAGATACCAATTATTAATGAAGGTTTAAAAATAATATGAACTTAATACAAAGATCCCTCCCATACACAGTGCTTTGAGCAAACTTGTCCACCTCAAATAACTCGGGAACGGTTAAAGATATTGAAGTTTTGTTTTCACGTTCACTATTGGTACCGAAGGGCTAATAAAGTTTCAAGACGTTCATATTTTCTGAGATCATGGTACTAACTTCGCTTTTTTAAACGGCACCACACTATTTTGTACTCATAGCCTTAAATCTAGAAATATTAGAAATTCAGCACCGTGATTATTTTGAAAATCGGACAAGTAATTCTCGAAAAAATAGTATTCAAAGTAACTGTTCGATTCGCGCTACGTATGAAACACAAGCTAGTTGTTGACTATAGAGTTGCTAGATAGGTATTCTCTCTACTGTGCTCGTAAATACACTATGATAAGGTAACTACTAAATGAAAAACGGATATAGACCTTGAGCAACAGCAGATAAAATAGCTCTGTGAACGTGATCCAAGGAGACAACTTAAACGATATTTTGTCACAGATACTTCCATGACGGCGTATCTGATATATCGGTGACAAAGTAACAGGCTCTGATTTATCGACCATCTCTAGCCAGGGTAGAGTCGAGGCCACTTCTCTACTCGGTTGGCCGGTCAGAGTGCACAGCTGTTGGACCTTGGACTAGCCGTGGCTGCTTATGGGCAGAGACCCACTCTGTATCTGCTCAACGGTTATGTTATGAGCTTTGCATAAACATTAGGAGTATGGCCTATTAGAACGCCTTGAATTTGTGTTACTCTCGCTACAACACCGAAGAACGGGCTAATCGACACTTCATAATAATCAAATTAGTTTATATTCTGATCTTTTATTTTCTAAAAATCCGCGAACTAGTGAAAAGTACTGAGTGAGACCTGTGGCATTGTATGTATGTTCAGTCTTCAGCCCTAAGGCTGGTTGGATCCTCAACAGCTCCGCCATCAGCTGTCATAGATGGCCTAGGCATCACTGAAGAGGCGTACTAGGGAAATGAGGAGCGAGGTAGTTTCCCGTTGCTTTCCTCACCGAGCCAGAAGTTGCAATTACATATCAGTCTGCCAAGCGCACTGAAATGCATGCACCAACCGACCCTATGAGCAACATTTCGATACCATTTATAGCAGGGACCGGCTGCAGAAGGAATGGCATTATTAGCATCACTCATACCTCAGTCACTTTCGTTATCGTGAAAGCCAAGGGTAAGACACAGACAGATCAATGAAAGTAATAAAATTACTCTAGCCCATACCAGAAGACATAGTAAACACTACTAGGTCCTGCCAGCAAAGGCATTCTAGTGGGGAATTGTCCTGTCAGTCTGTGTTTATAAGATAGTATTTCTGTTTCTACTTTTCTGAATATAAACTTGATGCTGTTTTTCTTACACCTCACAGGACAAATAATAGCTTATGTGGGTTCATTTTTTTTTAATTTTTGTCCGTAGAGGAATTTTTATGAAATTCGGTATTAAGTTAGTAACGATGGGATCTTAGCTATACTTTGTTCAGAAAATTCAACAAGAGGAAGTTTCCAAGCGGGGTCTTAAACATAAAACTCCCGAGGAAAATTGCCCATGGGAAAGTTGATTTAGAATATTACTTATCAGTGGCGGTGTTGTGAAAATTTCATTACAAAAGCCGATAACAGACTCCGTGACTGCAGGTGTGTTACTAAACGAGGTGGTAGTGATTATTGTTTTAAGAGGAAGTACAACTGGGCAACCATCCTCTATTAACACTAATCAGAGAGAGAAAATGGAAGGGGTCGGACACTTCGAAAAATGTAGATATCGTCCAAAAAGGAGAAGGGGGCATGAAGTGCGTAAAAATGAAAGCGCTCTAATTCCGTCGAGGTCGGAAAAGAACAAGAATTCACGAAAGGAGGTGGGATGGGATAGATGAAAGTGAGGAGCCTCACACAAGTAAGTGGAATTAATGGCCGGACTCACCTAGAGCAACCAAGGTTGCCAACCTTCGTTCCCAATTTGAGAGTACTTCATACGTAGATAATGCCTTTATTTGTGACGAAATTAGGGCTCGCGGCCCTCTCTTCCACTAGAACAGTATACAGTACATCACATATAGGTCTATAGCAATAACCATAGTGTCCGCCTCAGTGGTGTAGCTGCTATCCTCGGAGACCGGGATTCGATTCCCTCCTCAGCCATCCTCGAAGTGGTTTTCCGTAGTTTCCCACTTCTCCTCCAGGAAAATGCCGGGATGGTACATAACTTAAGGCCACAGCCACTTCCTTATCTATCCCTTCCAATCTTCTCATCCCGCCACAAGGCCCCTGATCAGCATAGCAGGTGAGGTTGAGGTACTGGTCCTCCTCCCGAGTTGTATCCCCGACCCAAAGGCTCACACTCCAGGACACTGCCCCTGAGGTGATAGAGGTGGGATCCCTCGCTGAGTCCGAGGGAAAAACCAACCCTGGAGCGTAAACAGATTAAGAAAGAAATTACGATAATAATAATAATAATAATAATAATAATAATAATAATAATAATAATAATGTCCGCCTCTGTGGTGTAGTGGTTAGCGTGATTAGCTGCCACCCCCGGAGGCCCGGGTTCGATTCCCGGCTCTGCCACGAAATTTGAAAAGTGGTACGAGGGCTGGAACGGGGTCCACTCAGCCTCGGGAGGTCAACTGAGTAGAGGTGGGTTCGATTCCCACCTCAGCCATCCTGGAAGTGGTTTTCCGTGGTTTCCCACTTCTCCTCCAGGCGAATGCCGGGATGGTACCTAACTTAAGGCCACGGCCGCTTCCTTCCCTCTTCCTTGCCTATCCCTTCCAATCTTCCCATCCCTCCACAAGGCCCCTGTTCAGCATAGCAGGTGAGGCCGCCTGGGCGAAGTACTGGTCATACTCCCCAGTTGTATCCCCCGACCAAGAGTCTGAAGCTCCAGGACACTGCCCTTGTGGCGGTAGAGGTGGGATCCCTCGCTAAGTCCGAGGGAAAAACCGAACCTGGAGGGTAAACAGATGATGATGATGATGATAATAATAATAATAATAATAATAATAATAATAATAATAATAATAATAATAATAGTAGAATCCTTTATTTTAAAATAAGTAATAACTAAAGTAGACTTAAATGAAGTAGGTACACTAATCAGCAAGGCACTTACGATTAGCGATGAGAGGGAATGTGCGCAAGTAAAGAATTCCATGACCTGGGCGCAGAGATTATGAAGGAGCGGTTGTAAACGGCAGTGTGGTTTGCGTGTTGCGGCAAGAGGGGTGCCAGATCTTGTTTGATGGTTATACAGGACGAGGGGTAAGAAAACATTCCTGTGTATTAGTATGGGGCTCCGTCAATGTATGGTCGCCTACCACCTACAGGGGAGGGGAGCGGGGGACAAATGGCTGAGTTTAAACACCAAATGTGTTACTTGCGATCTTAGAATCCACGGCTACCTTATACCAGGGTCGAGCTTCAGTAAACCCACGATGAAGTGAACGAATGCGGTTATCCTAACATCACCAGCCCGGTAACACCTCTATTGATTGCCAGACCTTGCAGCTCCGTGACGTCATACCTCCTGCACCTTTTCAATCAGCGAGTATTTACACACCACTTTCCAAGTACAAGGACGAATACAGGACTGTACAAGAGAAATTGCACTTTTCATAGCCATGACTTCATTCCTTAACGATAAACGAGTTCATACACTAGGAGCGTTCATCAATCTGCCAGTCATCATCCAGCGCTGCCACCTAGTGTGTTCTTAAATGATTTCAAAGAACCTGGAAAATGTATCAAACATTTCCCTAGTTATTTCCCTGTTCAGTCCCGACTAGAAATTAAATATCTTCCGAGTTTGTTTACTATGTCTTCTGGTATAGGCTAGAGCAATTTTGTTACTTCCATTGATCTGTCTCAGTCTCATCCTTGGCTTTGACAATATGAAAGTGACTGAGGTATGAGCGATGCTAGTAATGCCATTCCTTATGCAACCAGTCCCTGTTGGTGTATGCATTTCAGTGGGCTTGGCGGACTGAAATGTAATAGCAACTTCTGGCTCGGTAAGGAAAGCAACGGGAAACTACCTCACTCCTCATTTTTTCTAGTATGCATCTTCAGTGATGCTTAGGCCATCTATGACAGCTGACGGCGGAGCTGTTGAGGATCCAACCAGCCTTTGGGTTGAAGACTGAACAACAATTCACTTAAGTATCAAACAATACGAGAGAAGAGATTATTTTCTTTCTTCATACATAAACAAATATTTCCCCGATTTGTCCCCTATGTTCCTTCCTCATAACATTCTGATTAAATACTTTACATCAAGTAATGTAACATTTTAAATGAAAATTCGTTTGGGTTCTCTGTTTATTTATTTCTTAATCTGTTTACTCTCCAGGGTAGGTTTTCGCTCGGACTCAGCGAGGGTCCCCACTTCTACCGCCTCAAGGGCAGTGTCCTCGAGCGTGAGACTTTGGGTCAGGGATATAACTGGGGAGGAGGACCAGTACCTCGCCCAGGCGGCCTCACTTGCTATGATGAACAGGAACCTTGGTGGAGGATCGGAAGATTGGAAGGGATAGACAAGGATCAGGGAAGGAAGCGGCCGTGGCCTTAAGTTAGGTACCATCCCGGCATTTCCCTGGAGGAGAAGTGGGAAAGCACGGAAATCCACTTCGAGGATGGCTGAGTGGATCCAGTTTTAGCCCTCGTACCACTTTACAAATTTCGTGGCAGAGCCGGGAATTCAACCCGGGACTCGGACGTGGCAGTTAATCACACCAAACACTACACCACAGAGGCGGACATTTATTTATTTATTTATTTATTTATTTATTTATTTATTTATTTATTTATTTAATTATAATTAGAGATTTAGCTGGCCGGTTTGATTACTTTAAAATGGCACTGGCTACACCACTTGAACTTCAGGTGCGAGTCAAGAGTTCCCCGCACCTTTACTAGCCGCACACAGGAGCAGCGAAACGGAAGCGAGTTTTAAAGTCTAAGCTCGTTTTTTAAAACTTTTTACATAAGTTAGGTAGAGTAATTGATCAGTTGGGTGACTGTGACCAGCTGGTCAAGGACAGGAGAACCTGTTGCAAATAACCTTGGTTCACAACCAGGTTAAGATCAAGCTGCTATGATTCACTCACCTGTTACCCTGAGCTTGTGTAATGCTGCCAGTGCTCAAGGGCTGTCTACCCTCGTCACTCTCTAACCACTCTTCTCTATCTAAATATAGAAAATAACATGTCCTGACTGATTCATCATCACCGAGCCAAAACTACTGGACGTAAAGAAATGAAAATTTGGGGATATATTGATAGGTAGGTGCTCAGTAAGGAAGAATTCTTGGATATTCCGTCGCTAAGGGAATAAGAAGGGGAGTGAATTGTTTAAGGGGATACACGGAACCGCCTATCTCGCCAATGTTAAATTTTTCGTTTTCCTCAGGATCTAATAAAGTTATGATAACTTAACATATTAAGACAGCCGTTATTTGATTGGGTTTCAGGTGAGTCAGAAAATAACCTTTTTAAAGTGTCAAATGTCAAAGACTATCGCTAAAATAAAGAAATCCCTCCGTTTTAAAATGTGAATCAATATAAGAAAGTTTGATGGTGAAAATTACACAGCTCTGTGATGAAATGGCGTATGGCTTTTAGTGCCGGGAGTGTCTGAGGACAAGTTCGGCTTGCCAGATGCAGGTCTTTTGATTTGACACCCATAAGCGACCTGCGCGTCGTGATGAGGATGAAATGATGATGAAGACGACACACACGCCCAGCCCCCTCATCAGCGGAATTAAGCAATTATGGTTAAAATTCCCGACCCTATCGGAACCCCTGTAACCAAAGGCCAGCACGTTAACCTCTTAGCTATGGAGCCGGACTGAGAAACTGAGAAAACTGCACTTAAAACTTTTCTCACATGTGTTCATATCTCATTGCATCCCTGTCCCTGAGCCATTCCTTCAGCTTGTCATAGTCTCTCTCGGTCCAACTTCTTCATGGCATTCACACAATTCCTTCCTACTTTTAGTCCTAACTCATGTAATACATGACATTTGGCAATGTTACCTTTATTAAAATTGCACACTGTATCCAGAAATCCAAATCTTAATATTTTATGCCCAGAAAAAGTGTCTTTAGGAATGCGAGACCATATAACATTGTTTACCGATTCATTGGAGTTTCGACTTTTACCATGAAGATAGAAACTTTTCGAGGTAGGACATATCTCTAAAAAAAGGGTTTATTTCCTTCATACAGGCAAGAGGAAGATGTGTGTGTTTGGAAAGGACACAGGTAATTCTTTCTTCTTTTGCTATTAAATATGTGCACCAGTTATGGCAATGTAATTCATTTCGTTTTCACTGGCATTGCTGGCAATTTTCTTATTGCTAGCGCATGTTTAAATTAAATTTATGGCAATTTCTAATGATTAATTATCATGATTGTATTATACATAATTTTAAAGGGCAGATTCATAAAAAATAAAAACAAAAAATATAACGATTTTGACAATTTTAATCGTTCAGTATGCCCTTAAATGTCTGTTAGGTCATCAGCCCAGAGGCTGGTTGGATCCTCAAATAGCACCACCAAAGGTTATGCGGTTATAAGGAAACCGCAAAAACCAATGGCAGCACCAAAATGAGGCGTACTAGGCAAGACGAGGAGTGAGGTAGTTTGCCATTGCTTTCCTCACTGGGTCAGAAAGTGCTATTGCAGCACGACTGACCCTATGAGCAACACCTTTCATAACACTCAGATGCACTAGTCGTGCTCTGAATGTCATTACTCAGCACCACCCATACCGCAGCAGCTTCCATATTGTCACAGCCATGGATGAGACTGGGACTTCGGTGGAAGCCACACTTTGCTCTGGCCTGTGCCAAGAGATGGATACAAAAGTACTGTATCCACCAAGAAATGGCAGCAGGCAACTGCCCTTAAATGAGTACATCTAAATCTCGAAAACTTAACAGTTTACAGATGTGGTATTTGGAATCCTTTAAAAATAAAGAAACGCGTATTTTTTGCTTTCGAAAAATCCGCTTAAGGGGGGCTGAAAAGAAATGAAAAAAGGAATTGAATCAAATTTAAGATGATACTTATATCTCAAAAACTGAAGATGTTACAGACGTGCAAATTGGTATTTGGAACTTCTTTTAAAAAATTAAAGAAACACGAAAGCCTATTTTATTATTTTCGACTTGAGAGAGGACATGTTTCTCACATGTACAGTTCTGTGTCGCATGGTCATCTTAGCCCTAAAAGGCAATACCACAAACGTGGTTTACAAAGAGGTTCTGGGGTAAGTGAAACTCAATTTTTCGGTGAGTTTTTACATTTTAGGAAATTTTCAGATTATGTCTTAGTGCTGTACGGAGGAACGATTACTTCTATCAAATTACGAAATCCATGCGAGCGAAGCCGCGTGAAATTGTTCGTTTATAGATAGATAGATAGATAGATAGATAGATAGATAGATAGATAGATAGATAGATAGATAGATAGATAGATAGATTATGGCCAGCCCCGTTGTGCTGGGGTCCTTTGGTTCTAATACGGTTCTTGAGACGCGAGTCGGTGGTGATGGTAATTAATATTATTGTCGTTTTAGCGCATACGTTATCGTACAGCGAACTTTTATTAAATTTAGAAATGAAGAGTTTAGAACATCAAAGGCAGAAATATGAGGTAAGGTTCCTTTACAGAATAATAAATTCGCAAATTGGTAATCCTAGAATTTCCAAGTGCCTCGCGCAGCTTCAGGATTTCTTTTAACACTTTTCAAATAAAAATTTAGAACATCTGCCAATAAAAATCCACCACATTATAGACTATGCACTGTCTGTAAGAGGGTATCTCGGGAAAATAATGCTCCTGGTTTCACCACACATGAGAGTACTTTTAAAAGAATTCATGGCTGGCATGCACAGATGACAGTTATGATACGACACTGTACGTACAGTATATTAAACTATGCTGGAACAATGACTTGTATGCCCACGCCCATAATGACAAGTTAGATTAATTATATTAGATTAGATTTTTGTTATGCCTGTTGCTCACGGTCAAATTTAAGTTTTATAAAACCTTTTATAAACCTTTTCGTAAAATAGGACATGTTCTATTCCTTAAAATTAATTTTATGAAACGAACCAATCAGCGAAGCTGACATCACGATGATACTAGCGCTACGTCGTGAGAAGATTGTGAAGCTCGATTGTAAACAAACACTTCTTTCTAAAATGGCAGGATCCGGGTGGACTAAGGAAGCTGTTAGTGTTTTACTGACGAATACCAGAAATATCCTTGTTTGTACGAAGTTAAAACGCCACTTCACCACAACAGAAATGCAAGAAGAGGGCCAGAAAACACAATCGCCGAATTCTTATATGAATGCTGGTCTTCTAACCTCAACTAATTTTTGACCAAGGACAGCAATCCTCTACCTTCTTCTCTTCTTTTGATCCAAACTGACTCCAGCATTTCCTGGCATTTCTTTTCTTCCTTTTTACCACTGTACAACATATAAGTGCAGCTAAAGCAGCAAGTTTTGCTTTGTTTGTTGGAGCCATACTCTCAAACACACTGTAAATTGAACAGCTCATTCTTGGTTTAAAATTTTATCGATAGATGGCAGCACATGCACATCCTAGTTCAGGAGTGAGTTCATAGATGGCCATCTTGATGCTTCAACGGATTTTATAAAATAATTTTACCGTGAGCAACACAACTTGTTTTCACCAAATTTTTATAAAATTAATTGTACAACAAATTTTACGAAACATTTTTCCGTGAAACTAGGCAATATTGCGTAATCATTATTTGAAATTTAACTTTGTGTCACAAAAAAAATGTTGCTGTAATTGCGATGGAAATCCTGTAGAAAGTAATAAATTAATTTAAATTAAAACCGATAAAGTTGGTAGTGATTATTGTTTTAAGAGGAAGTGCAACTAGGCAATCACCCGCTATTAACACTAATCAGAGAGAAAAAATGGAAGGGATCGACACTTCGAAAAATGAAAGTATTGACTAAAGATAAGAGCCACGAAAGGCGTGGAAATGAAAGACCTCGTAGGCCTCCGTACGTAAAACCGCCCGGGTCGGAAAAGAACAAGAGTTGACCAAGGGAGGTAGGATAAGATAGGTGAACGTGAGGAGCCTGGCACAAGTGGAATTCATGCCAGGGCTCAGCTAAGGGCCGTGTAGTCGCCAACCCACGTTCGACTACATCCATATCATAACAACTTGTCCCGATCGTCAGAGGGCTGTCACATACAGCGCACATAATAGTGACTACAAAGTAGGTTTTGTGTGTTGTGTGTCAGGTTTTTTTCGGATACTCGTCGCGCTAATTCTTTCCGCAACTTTGAGCTCATGCTGTACAAATGGGGAAACTACGGAAAACAATCTTCACGGCTGCCGATGGTGCGTTTCGAACCTACGATCTCCAGGATACAAGCTACATCTGTATGACCCGTACAACTCATTCGGTTACACCGTACTGTAGCACTTGCTCGTAGGGTAGCAAGTCATTTCCATCGAAAGCGATATTCTTACCTGTAGGCAAGCAGTGCTCATGTTCAGCCACATTTGTGTAATGTTTAGGAAGACGACAGCTCACTAACGTTTGGCATGCGCACCGACCAATTTCATTGGTTGCGACAAGCAAAGAGTTGCCTGGAAGATACTTCTATTTCCATCTTCGAACAAATATTGCAACTTTAAACGATGTTTAGCTAAACACCGGCTGAACATGGTTTATGCAATGGAAGATCGTGATCGATTTAGACATTGTCTAAGACTTAAAACTAGTCATCGTTTCTGCAATCGGCTCTTATTTCCTTGTTTCAGGAACTGCCACTGTCTCCATTGTTACCGCTCCAGTAACGTGGTATTTTCTTGTTTCAGGAACTGCCACTGCCTCCATTGTTACCGCTCCAGTAACGTGCTATTTTCTTGTTTCAGGAACTGCCACAGTCTCCATTGTTACCGCTCCAGTAACGTGGTATTTTCTTGTTTCAGGAACTGCCACAGTCTCCATTGTTACCGCTCCAGTAACGTGGTATTTTCTTGTTCCAGGAACTTCTGTGCTGCAAGCGATGGCGTCCAGAGTCTGCAGTGTCGCCACCTCGCTCTTCGTGTGTCTCTTCATCCTCATTCACTTGGCACGATGTGACGCGAGAGCTACACATTCACACTGCGCTCCAGCCTGCCACTGCTACCAAGTGGATGGTCTACGCGCTGCCAACTGTTCGAGTCTGCACAACATCTCCGACATCGCCCATTCCGTGGAAGTGCTGCGAGTGGAGGAGTTCGGTGATCACTTGTCACTGAAGGACGGCCTCTTCTCACCCCTCGTTAACCTCAAACGTCTCTATCTCAGCCACTTGGGGCTACATAAGGTGTACCCTGCAGCGTTCTCGGGGCTGCGCCAGCTACAAGTGTTAGATCTCTCACATAACCGCTTCGCCGTCCCGTCAGAGCTCGCCAAGGCAGTCAATCAACTGCCCAAACTCGAACGGTTTCTCTTGCGAGGAAATCCCTTGGGGAAAGTGCCATTCCTGACGTCGAAACAACTCGCGTTTCTTGACCTAGGATCGTGTAAAATAAGTAACATTTCTGACAGTTCCTTGAAGAATCTCAGCGGTCTGAAGCACTTAAAACTGGATAATAACCGATTAACAGTTATCAAACCGAAATGGTTCCCTCAGTCGATCGTGTCCTTAGACTTGAGCAACAATTATATAAGACACTTCTCAAGACACGAGTTTCACAATCTTTCTCACTTAGAACATGTCGAAATTTCTGGAAACCCAATCCATTGCACATGTGAAACTTTAAAAATTCGATACGATTTCATTATGAACAACGTCGTGCTTTGCGTGTATCCCAAAGAGTACAGAGGTGTGGATCTCTTCAGCCTCAAAAAGAGAGATTTCTGCCCCAAGACTGACAGTGACAACCGTATCAGACGCCATATACCAGATGATGAGCAAGAGTACGAAGACGAAGATGATTATTATAACGATGAAGAAGGCGATGAAGAAAAAACCTCTGGAGAAGATGTTCACGGAACAGAACAGGGAAACGAAGGTTCGGCTAAATCCGATGTCAGCAAACCCGTAGAACCCGAAGACGTTCACACTCATAGCTCGGAACATGTTCAAGATGCTCCACCCTTGGGAGTTGATAGTCCTTCGCGTGATGAAGACAAGGAACAGCAACAAGACACAGATACATTTCCGGCGAGTGAAGAGGACAAGGAAATGGGAGAAAGTCCGTTAGCCGATGAGTCAACACTTGACTCCGAGGGTGACGAAGATAAAGAAAACACTGACAACGAAGAAGAAAACCACGAAGCAGAGAGTGTAGTAAGTGATTTGTCAAATAAGGACGAACACGTGGATTTGGCGCCGCATACCTCTGGGGACGACGGAGATAAACACGAAGAAGACACTGATAACTCTCCAGTAAATGAAGATGAAAAAGATGACGGAGAGAGTGTGATAGAGGACAGCAAGAACAAGGACGTTGACGCGGCATCGCATGCCTCTGAGGCTGACGTAGATAAAGACGGAGAAGACACGGATAACTCTCCAATAAATGAAGATGAAAAAGATGACGGAGAGAGTGTAATAGAGGATAGCAAGAACAAGGACGTTGACGCGGCATCGCATGCCTCTGAGGCTGACGTAGATAAAGACGGAGAAGACACGGATAACTCTCCAGTAAATAGAGACGACAACAATTCTCCGGCAAGTAAAGAAGAAACTGATGAAGCAGAGGATACGTCAGTTAAGAACGATCACATTCATGCGGCAGCACCTTCCACTGCGGATGACGGAGATAAGGATGAAGAAAACACGGATAACTCTCCTGTAAATAGAGACGACAACAATTCTCCAGCAAGTAAAGAAGAAACCGTTGAAGCAGAGAACGTGTTAGATGATACTTCAGTTAAGAACGATCAAGTGGATTTGGCACCGGATGCCTCTGAGGCTGACGGAGATAAAGACGGAGAAGACGCGGATAGCTCTCCAGCAAACGAAAATGAAAAAGATGACGGAGAGAGTGTGGTAGAAGACAACAAGAACCAACACACTGATGCGGCACTGCACGCTTCTGAGGGTGTCGTTACTAAGGAGGAAGAAGACAGCAATGATTCTCAAGCAAGTGTAGAAGAAGCAGATGATATGGTAGATGATAAGTCAAATAAGCACCAACACGGTTCTGCAGATGACGGAAATAAAGACGAAGAAGAAGACACCGATAACTCTCCTGCAAGTGAAGAGGTGAAAGAGATGGTAGGGGGTGCTTTAGATGATACGTCGTCAAAGAACGAACACGTTGATACGGCGCCACACAGTTCTGAGGATACAGATAACTCTCCAGCTAACGAAGAAGGAAACGAAGAGGCAGAAAGTGTGTTAGATGACACGTCAGCCAAGAACCAACACGTTGATGCGGCGGGTGAGGAAAATAAGGAGGACGAAGACACGGGAGACGAAAAGGAGGAAGCAGTCAATGTGTCAGAGAATATCGCGGTAGCAGAAAAAGAGGAAGACGCGACAAATAATGAAGAAATCAAGCATGAGCAGGTAGTCAGCACTTTGGACGAGTCCTCACCTCAAAATAAAGATCAGGATATTCCATCCCACGTTTCCGGGGGCGATTCGTTGGAAGAAACGAGTGAGGAAAATAAAGAAGACGGCGCCGAGGGTAGAGATGAAATGAAAGAGTCGCATGATGAAATAAAAAATGAGGATAATATGGAAAGCGAGCACCACAAAGAAGAAGAGGGTATCAGTGAGGTGGATGTTCCCTCACTGCTAGAGGAACACGCATCACATGCAACCGTGAGCGAAAATGAACCCAAGGAAACGGGTGAAGAAGTGGATGATAGTTTGAATGAGCTATCGAAGGAAGACGTCGCTGGAAACGCGTTTGAATCTTCAGGAGAAGTAGAAAAAGAAGGCCAGGAAGAGTCGGAGAAACATACGAACAATGACAATGAGGAGACTCATATATTGTTATCTCCGGCCGGTGACACTCGGAATGAAACCTCCGATGTGCACCACGCAGACCATTCATCTCGAATGGAGGTGTTTGGCAGTGATGAAGACCAAGTCGAATACGACACCGAGGTTGACGAGCTCCACGACATTTCTTCAAACGAGCACAAGCCTCAAGACAGTGAGGATGAAGATCACGAGGGAAACACAGACACTGAAGTAGACCAGCTACACAACATCAAAGATCAGGACAACGATGATAGAGGAGTAGAAGACAACGTTGATGACGAGGAAGAACAGGTATTGCATGAACATCATGAGGTAGACGCGAGTGAAAGAAATGAAACGCATACGACAACTTCATCAGAAGACGAAAAGGAATTTGATGAACTCATGAAATGGAATGCAGAAAGCAGTGGCTCTGTGGAATCTCAGGAAGAAGGAGAATACGAGGAAGAGATTGAGAATCACAATCAATTTTTTGGTCTTCCTCCGACTTCGGAAAACGCAACGGAGCCATCTGTTGTAGACGCGGTGGAGAGTCCCAGTAACGAAACTCACTTTGCAAGTGAGAGGAACGAGACGGCCATCTTCATGGAATATGAAGAATCCAAAGCAGCGTATGATTTAAGTGAGGAGCTTGAAGATATCAGTGGGAAACATGACTACATGTTTGAAGAAATAGAAGGTTCCGGAGTCCACGAAGACTCAACGCCTATTCTTCTCGAAGGTTCTGGGTTTGAAGAGTCTGTGACCGAATCATCGACGGAGGATACGTCAGAGAGCTCTGGATATGCTCCTCTGTCTATTGGCGTGCATTCAGTTATTCATACTTCAAATCAAGCACAGAATGACACCGAGACCAAAGTTGTGGATGACTTGGAGAGAACTACAGTGAGTGCAGTTGCTGACAACTCTCTTGAACTTGAAGAGGAAAGTTCTGGACATGGTTCCTTCGATGAGATCCCTATTATTCCACCCGTTGAACCACACGACCACGACTCGGATGTGACAACTGAGAAAGAACCCGTTGTCGAAGAAGAGATAGTTCCTCGAGTTAATGTGAACGTCGTAGAAGGTGCTGGTCCTCATCTCGTTCAAACAACCACTCATCAACCAGAAATGGAAGAGAGTTCAACGCACAAAGCAGCTGAAGTGGAGATAGAGGGTGGAAGCGGTGCAAATGAAACGCATGGCGACATAAAACAGGAGTCGGGTGTGGAACAAGAGGCAGCCCAGGATTCTGCGAGCAATTCCGCTGGATCTTACATCGTGTTAGGTGTCATCATGTGTATTATAGTGATCCTTCTAGGCTATGCGGTCATCAGAAGTCATCAGAAACGGAAACGTTCCCCCAGGAAGGATGTTGAAAACCCCGGGCGGGAACTGCAAGACGTGAGCAAGCCGTTGATAGACAGCAAGCCACCACCGGGCAAGGAGGAACCAGTGGACGAGACGCGAGAACCTCTCATGTCCAAGGAGAAAGAAGCGGCGTTGAGCAGCGAACTGCCAGACAAGGAGCCCCTGAAGAATGGCGATCTGAATCACGTCCCCGAGGTCGTGGTGGAGAAACAGCCTCTCACGGAGACGGATTCTCCTGCACCTGCGCAGAACAAGGATGCTAATGGGACAGCCAAGAAGCCTGAGCCAAATGGTACTCTGACCGCTCCTCTAGTCAACGGGAACGGTGTGGCGGCGCCAGTGTCTCCGAGTTCGGGCCGCGTCAAAGTGGTCGCTAAGGAGTTACCAGACTCGGTGGCCAAGAGGCCAATCCTCATTGTAAACCGAGGAACAGATCCTACAGTCTGAGAGACTCGCTCGACCTGCAGTTTTCCTCTTGTAACAGATATACGCCACTCTGGCCTTCATCTCCAAACCACATGATAGAAGACAATTGTTTTGGTCGAAACCCTTATTTGGAACACTAGTTTGTTGAATGTCGGTAGTTTTAACTATAATACTAGCCCTTTTTAGGGAAGTAAGAGCTATGTACGGCAAATGCGTAGGGAAGTCGAAAAGTAAGTCTTCCTGATGTTTTCTTCGGTGAACAGGTAAAGACGGATGAAAGTAAAGAACTGACCTTTATTTCGGCGGCTCTCTTTATCTTGTAAACATAATTACAAAGTTAGTTGTCTCTGCTTTCCGATTCAGAATTACTGTTCAGTTTCTCTAGGTTCTTCTGTAGATCAGAAGCAGAGTGTTGGTTTCAGGTTTCCAATATTGTAGAGGTTTGGGGTTTTTTTGAAGCGCGCGGAATAAAAGTCCATTCGACACTCCATGTCGGAACGTAAAAATATTTCTGGTATTACATACGGTTTTCAACCGATAAAATTAATTCAAATCTCGGCAACAGGTCGCCCAAGAGAAATCCAGTTTACTCTTCCACCTGGTAGTGTAAAATGGAAATTCGAAATTGACGCGCACGCAGCTTAGATGGCGCCAAATGAAAATGCCTGTAAATGGAATCCGAGGCCGTGCGGCTGTTATTACTAGTATAATAATCACTTTCTCTACGTAATAGAGAAAATTCTGCTCTGAATGTTGATAGGGTAAAAAGTGTTCTTGCCTGCAGAAAAACGGATCACTATTCAGACCTCCTCCCGTGACCACTCGTTCAGAAACTTCGCCATTTTGCAACTGTCACTGAATCAAGCGTCTGGTTTACCAACTGCACGCAATTTATTGGTGTGACTATCTTCTATCAGCTACAAGCTGTGTTTCTTTGGATGAAACAGGGAAACTTACTTCTTGACCTACCTTCGTATTTCTCCCCCTACAAAAAAAGTGGAACTGATTTGAAGGTTCCCGTTGTTTTAAAAACAAATGCCTTGCAAATTTTGAAACACAGGCCTTTTTGTTTAAATATTGTCGAGCGGAAATGAATTACTTTAGCTAACGTAGTTGTATCAACTACGGGACGTGTATACGGTTGTTAGGTTATTTTCAGTGGCGATGCAGTATTTAGCTTTTGATTATATTTATATACAAATGAAACATTTTTTATGTAAAAAAACCTATGATGAAAAAGAAATAATTTAATCAGTGGCAACGAAAATCTCGTATGGAAAACTGCAGATCTTGTTTTTTTTTTTAATTTCTAAAGCCGGCTGATAGAGCGAGACAATAAGTTGACATGTCGCTCCTCACTTAAGGGTACCTGAATGTGAAATCCGAACGTTTTAAGGCCCATTTTGAACCTTCATATCTCTGACATCAACTAGGGAAAAACCGCTCTATTACTATATTCTTTTAGTGCAAGTTAACAGTACTACTAGGTACAATGAAGACACAATTGTTTCCAAAAAAGTATACTTCCTATTAAAATGGGCTTTCAAAAAAAATATTTCCTTCAAAATGTTGAAGGTGTTTAGTGCCATAGGAAACTTTTAATATGTTTGCAAGTCTTCCCTGTACCTTCTACCTAGTTAGAGAATTGTATTCAGTTTTTGATTTCTCTGGAACGTATAGTTCCTGAGCAAAGTGTGTCAGGTGACAGCTGAAATTAACTTCTGTTGCAACAAGAAGCAAATGGTATATGTTTTTGGATTCAGGAATGCTTATTTGTTTCTAAGAAATGGAAAAACAAAGTGATAACATTTACGTCCAGGTACCCTTAAAAATTAAATCGCCAGCGAGATGTACGTAATTTACTAGGAAATGTTTTTCGTCTGCGCTGTGAATCACAGGACCAGTTCTCGGATGAGAGAAAATAAAAGTTAGGAATTTCCGTCTGCAGGAATGAAAGGTACTTAGTAGCTAAGACTTGGAAGTTGACTTGAATTTGTTTGGTGAGTTTTGTTCATGACAAGAAAAATTCAACTTTCGTATTAAAGACCTACAGTGCGGCATTCTATTTTTATAATCTTCTTTTTTTTTAAAAATATTTCTATAATGTATTTGTATGTGAAAAGAATCTTTGAAGAACATGACTTTTTAAATTATTCTTCTATCATTCCTTCAAGAGTTTTTGAATTGTTTATTATGACAAGACACATATCTAACATCATGATGCGGATATACAGGGAATATTTTCGCGAGTGAAGTGATCGTGAACTGAGCTCAAACCTTGTTGTAACATTGCTCAAAAGAAAAGTGGACGCGAACTGACAAGAAACTAAAATTGTGTGTGTTGTGCTGACAAAACTTTTTTTCACTCATTCCTACGCAAAAGAAGAAGAAACATCTATTTTTGTATCGATCAAAATAGATTCTTTTGTGCTCCTTCGAAAACTGTTACTTGCTTTTTTTTTTATTTATCTGGTCATGAGAACATTTTTGTATAGTCTGTGTAAAGTATGTTTTTTGTTTAACTTGAACAGGATATTCCGCAGGGAAATTGTGTGTGGTTCAGCACAGGTTATACCGGGAATTTTTCTGCATATAACATGTTGTTTTTAAAAGAAAACAAATTAAATTTAAGAGGAGTCGAAATACTAAAAACAGAAAACTTAAGACAATTCTACATTTTTGTTCTATAAAATTGTTTAATTTTTCATGATAAATTTTATGCATTGTTTATTACAAAAATTCGATCCAGAAACACGTGTCTAACGTTTATTAGAACCTCTTTACTCCCATGTGAGTGATATTGTAAGTACACAATGTCCGTTCCTCATTTTAAATTATTTTGTTTCTTATCAAAATCTTGATCATGTATTTGATTGATAATACACCTTTGGAACTAACTATTTACTTCACAGCTGAAGTCTTCATAAATACATTTTATGAGTGTATTCATCTAGTACTTGAATATGAAATAAATGCGAAGCAATCCCACTAAACACAAGCGCGCGTCAACCACGAGGCAAATAAGTTCTCACTATGGTATTCATTTGTTTCCCCATTCCGTAGCATTGAAACTTCTGGAGAGAAATAACGTTATCTTATACTTTGTCACTATGACATAAATTTAAGTAAAGAACCTCATATATACATCGTATATATCTCGATGTAAGAGTAAAAACTAGAGGCTGGTGTAGCAAATACTGTTAAACAAAAGCATGCTTCCAAGGTGCCTGGCCAAAACAGCTGTCGATCTTTGAAACACTTCGGGTTCAATTTCTCTTGAGGTGAGTCTCTGTAGGATCTACCAGACATGGCAGTGTGTTCACTTTTAATTAAACTGTATATAGCGAAGGTAATTCCTTAAGTTCGTACCGAGAAGGTTTCAGCTTCACGCTACCTTCTTAACAGTACTCTAACACTGGCGAGTCTGTGGCCACACCGTACGTAGCGAAAAACCTTGGAACTACTTGAAGAAAATGAGAAAAATCATGTAGGAAAATCTGTAATCCTATAAAAACTACTATTTTTCTGAAGACCTTTAGACTGCATACCTTAAAATGAGGGGTCGTTCACTAAAATTTGTTTAGCAGATTTTTTTCACAATTTCTTTTACCGGAAAATGTCGTTTTAATGAAACCTCTCGAATTCACAAAACAAAGTGATACAGAAGGTTTTGATTTCAACGAATTTGTAGAGAAAGTTTCATTCTTTACGTTGGTAGTATTGTTATGACAGTATGACCGCAACAACAGTTAAGGGCTTCATTGTATGAACATTCACGACGAATTATTTAGATCGCAACTTCTACCATTTCATGTTTTCATACAAAATATTGATCGGATGGTATTGAAACATTTTATCGGCTTCCTAAAATAACTGCCAAAAGCCACTGAATAAAAAACTTCCTCGGTTAAAAATTACTTTAATTTAAAATAAATCATAAATAATATTTAAACCATAAAAAACCACTTTATTTTAGTTCACTGAACTTCAGAAAGAAGCCAAAATCTGTTCTACAAGTGTAAAGGGTCTCTGTGTAAAAATCTCAAAAATACAGTAACACAAATTAGGCAATTTCAACATTGACAAGGAAGGTCGCCTTAACTCCCTTAAAATATCCTGGGTATAAAAAGCGTAAGTGAAGAATATCCTGTTTAAGTTATTCGACTAATACCCCTCTCGAACTTGTGAAGAAAGAACTGTCTTAGGGCACGGCAGGTGCTCGTACCCTTAATGGACACGGTATTGTCTTCATTGTGTGGCAGTGATTCCCAATGTAACTCTCTCCTCTAGGAGGCTTTGTTCCACTTGTCCCTGTATTTCAGAACTGACAAACAGGGACCAAATTTAAACTGCACTAGACCTAGCAAAACCTTTGAGACACGTAATTTAATCTCAAATAAAGACTGATTATAAACACAAGGTGGACCACATGAAAATTTATATTGAAAAAACAAATTTTGTAAAAAAAAAATGTACAAAGTTTTGCACCTTGTTTCCTTATATGTTTTTTTAGTTCTATTGCTACATACAAGATCTGTTCATAAAGTAATCAAACTTCAAAAATAACTCTTGAAGGGGTTCAGTACTCCCCTTCTCTATTAATAAAACGCTCGCAGCACCCTTTTCACGAACGGAGGCTGTCCTGGGAGGCAATGTTGGGGATCGCGCGCATTCTGCCTTCTGTTTCAGTTGCACTTGACTCAAATCGTCAACCTTTCAGGATGAATTTCAGTTTAAGAAATGGAAAAAATTTCTCTCTGGCTGAGTGGCTCAGACGGTTAAGGCGCTGGCCTTCTGACCTAACTTAACAGGTTCACTCCTCGCTCAGTCCGTTGGGGAACGTAAAGCCCATAACGTTATTATTATTTATTATTATTATTATTATTCTCCCGGTGCTATGTCAGGTGAATACGGTGGATGGGCAAGCAAAGTTGTCTCCGTGTTGTCAAAATTTCACGAATTAACGATGATACGTGAATTGGCCCGTTTCTAGGAACCGTTTATGTGGTCCTTATATTTCCTGACATCCCAAGACTCCGAGATAATACTAGTGGTTTACCGTTTGACCCTCAGGTAGAAAGTTATGGTATACAACACCACTGACGTTTTAAAAAATAAAGACGTCAACAATACTTTCATGTTCGAACTGACTTGCCGCGTGAATTTATTCCACACCATTATGTGTCTCCGTAAACATTTTTCCCAGCTTGGAGCAGAAGCTGCTGGCAATACTCAGACACCTCGCCAATCGCAACATCAGCTGAGCGCTAGCAAATTGTTTGAGAAATGTGCGACTAATGACTGTTTACTTAGGGGGATACTACTATACAGTGCTACTTAAAAAGAAACCGCTAGAACTTCTCATTTACGCGGTATTTTTAAAGTTCAGTTATTTTATGAACAGGACTCGTATTTTGTGTGCTATCATCTTTTATTGCAGGTTCCCTTCAACTGACTGGAAATGTCCTGATCCCTTAAGTGCCATAAATCATTCACAAGTGCTGCTTTTTAACTGAACTCTATTAATTTGAGTTTCACTTTGAGCAGAAACAGGTATAGAAAAGCACCAATCAATTGAACATATCAAAATACTGTGTTTGTACTTTTTTTTGGTAGCTTTCAGCTCTTCACCAACGTAGGTACAAAATTTAGTGCCTGAAAATAATTCGCCTCCGGTGGTTGTAGGTAGATGATCATTTGTATGTAGCATCTACATCGGTTTCACAAACTTTGCATTGGTTCTTGAACGTACCGGCAAAAAATCTGAGGAACTGGCTCGCATCGGACGCTGCATTACAAACTCACACTGCGTCAAACTGGTGAAAGAAGACCATCTACCAAATAGTAATGACAAATATCCAAAATGAAATAGGAGAGATCTTAGTATTGAGTGGTTTTTTTTTAGCAAAAATCTGTCAAATCTCGGGAAGTTTGCTTTTCTTGTGAGGGGCAACACATGGGCTAAGATGAAACAAATTGAAGTTGTTAACGAGAAAGCAGGAAAGTAGGTCTTGCAGATCAGGATCGCTTTAATACTTGAGCTAAGGCAAAGACGTTTAGTGCAGATAAAAATGCTGTCAGTTTTTGAGATCCCCTACTGGTTGGAAGAAGGGGAGTGGCCCTGCTCCACGTTAACTACAGGGGGAAGTTTGTTTCTGATAACTGTGATTTCGTTTGAAGCTAGTATATTTATGTTCCTATCTTTGTTTTGTGTGTCACTGTTCTGCGGTCACATGCAGCAGCAGTACGATCCATGCAAGAAGCTAAAGTCACGGTTTGTTTTATTCACAATGTACTGCGTCATACCAGGTGAAACACGCTCTTGAGTGCTTACTGTGCTCTTTTCAAATGTTTCAGACTTGACATCCTTTATCAGACTGTTGCAAGTGGAGAGAGTTTTCTGCAGAAAACTGGGGGAGCTTTTCGGAACATTAATTATTTTTTTAATAGGTTGGTATTATCGTTCACGAGTAGTAGAGTATAAACAAACAATGAAGGCTAATGTTCCACATCGTCACTAAGATGATGATTGTTAAAAGAAAACACAAACACTTATTCTACACACTCGCAAATTAACAGCTGCTGACCATTGAGAAATTATTTCAGAAACGCTGTGCAAAGGACTGGTTATTGTACGGTGTTACTTTCTAGAAACCGCTAAGACTTCGCATTTGCGCGATTTGTTTTTAAGTTCCGTTAATTTTTTCATTTTTTTAATTTGTTTTACGTCGCACCGACACAGATAGGTCTTATAGCGACGATGGGGCAGGAAAGGGCTAGGAGTGGGAAGGAAGCGGCCGTGGCCTTTATTAAGGTTCAGCCCCAGCATTTGCCTGGTGTGAAAATCGGAAACCACGGAAAACCATCTTCAGGGCTGCCGACAGTGGGATTCGAACCCACTATCTCCCGAATACTGGATACTGGCCGCACTTAACCGACTGCAGCTATCGAGCTCGGTTTAATTTTTTTTTTTCGAACAGGCCTTGTACATTTTCGAGCCGGACTGTTACACTCTGCTCTTGACAAATTTTGGTGATAATTGTGGCATCTTTGTCATAAGTGCCACTCGAACTAAAGATTCCTTCCTGTATCGAAGCTTTCTCCAAGTCCACAAGGAGGTTTCGCTATAACCTTAAACTAATGTTGACCACCTTGGTTTTAATTTTAGCACAATCGAACGGATTCTGTCCTTCTTCAACTCCCTCGTTGAAAAGCTGCAATTATTGGATTTGTAAATTTCGTTTGTTCTCTTCAGATCACAAATCTAAGTCATCAACCCAATTTTTTCCACTTAAAAAATCAGTAATCCTAACCAGGTTGTAAACTGCTGCTGCTTGTGACGTGTTGAGTACATTGGGAATCACTCGATACAAACCACTACGAGTACAGAGACATTTTGACTGATTTGTTTTGTCATTGTACATATGGTATATATATATAAATATATTAGAGTAGTTGGGTGATATTGTTGAGTTAAGTGTTGTATTTATTTATAAGATTTTTAAAGAATAAATTGTTCCTTTTAATATTTAGTTTATATTATATGTACTGTAAATGTATGTAAACAATAGAGAGTTACCAAGAAACAACATGTGCAAGGTTTGGTTTTTTTTTTTTTTTTTTTTTTTTTTTTTTTTTGTAATCTATGTGTCCTTCCTCTCCCACTCACACCTCCGTAAAATATGATCCAATACTCGAGTTAAAGTTTTTAGATTGTTTTCAATTCATCTCGGAGGATGGTAAGTACAGTACAGTACAAAAATGGCCAACTGGACACCACGAGCAGGCAGCGTACTCACAGTAGCTGAGACCATATTACTGATAAAAAGGTGCACACGGTCATGAGGTTCACTCAGCCCGTATTACCAGGTTAATTACGGGGAGGGGGGCAAAGGCGGCCGGGCGTAGAGCTAACCACTCTACCCCACTAAGTGCCTTTACTTTCCACCCCACCAAGGGCCTTCATGGCCTCTACATAGATGATTTTGCTTACTGATAAAGAGAGTGCAGTTTAAGATTTATTACTAGCCCAAAATGATATTTTAATGCAAAACCATAGAACTAGAATTTAACCTTCTCAAAATGAGTCGCAGTGGTTTAGGTGACAGTTCTAACCTGTGCTTTGAACGAGTGAACGTTCCGCATCGTGATCACTGTAAGGAAAGATTTTCAGTAACAACAATCGCTACTGATCTAAATTTAGGGCAGTCGCCCAGGTGGCAGATTCCTTATCTGTTGCTTTCCTAGCCTTTTCTTAAATGATCGCAAAAAAAAAAGTGGAAATTCATTGAACATCTCCCCTGATAAGTTATTCCAATCCCTAACTCCCCTCCCTATAAATGAATATTTGCCCCAATTTGTCCCCTTAAATTCCAACTATATCTTCATATTGTGATCTTTCCTACTTTTAAAGACACAACTCAAACTTATTCGTCTACTAATGCTATTCCACGCCATCTCCCCACTAACAGCTCGGAACATACCGCTTAGTCGAGCAGCTCGTCTCCTTTCTCCCAGGTCTTCCCAGCCCAAACTTTGCAACATTTTTGTAACGCTACTCTTTTGTCGGAAATCACCCAGAACAAATCAAGCATGCTTTTCTTTGGATTTTGCCCAGTTCTTGAATCAAGTAATCCTGGTGAGGGTCCCATACACTGGAACCATACTCTAGTCGGGGTCTTGCCAGAGACTTATATGCACTCTCCTTTACATCCTTACTACAACCTCTAAACACCCTCATAACCATGTGCAGAGATCGGTACCCTTTATTTACAATCCTACTTATGTGATCACCCCTATGAGGATATTTCCTTATATTAACACCCAGGTACTTACAATGATCCCCAAAAGGAACTTTCACCCCATCAACGCAGTAATGAAAACTGAGATGACCTTCCCATTTGTGAAACTCACAACCTTACTTTTAACCCCGTTTATCATCATACCAATAGCCTACTGTCCATCTCACAACATTATCGAGGTCATTTTGCAGTTGCTCACAACCTTGTAACTTATTCATTACTCTGTACAGAATAAAATCATCTGCCAAAAGCCTTATCTCTGATTACACTTCTTTACACAAATCATTGATATATATAAGAAAACATAAAGGTCCAATAATACTTCCTTGAAGAATTCCCCTTTTAATTATTACAGGGTCAGACAAAGCTTCGCCTACTCTAATTCTCTGAGTTCTATTTGCTAGAAATATAGCCACCCATTCAGTCACTCTTTTGTCTAGTCCAATTGCACTCATTTTTGCCAGTAGTCTTCCATGATCCACCCTATCAAATGCCTTAGATACGTCAATCGCAATACAGTCTAATTGACCTCCTGAATCGAGGATATCTGCTATATCTTGCTGGAATCCTACGCGTTGAGCTTCAGTGAAATAACCTTTCCTAAACCCAAATTGCCTTCTATCGAACCAGTTATTAATTTCGCAAACATGTCTAACATAATCAGAAAGAATCCTTTCCCAAAGCTCACATACAATGCATGTCAAACTGACTGGCCTGTAATTTTCAGCTTTATGTCTATCACCAGTTTCCTTTATACACAGGGGCTACTATAGCAACTCTCCATTCATTTGGTATAGCTCCTTCATGCAAACAATAATAAAATAAATACTTCAGATATGTTACTATATCCCAACCCATTGTCTTTAGTATATCCCCAGAAATCTTATCAATTCCAGCTGCTTTTCTAGTTTTCAACTTTTCTATCTTATTGTAAATGTCATTATTATCATATTTAAATTTTAATACTTCTTTGGCCTTAGTCTCCTCCTCAATATCGACATTATCCTTGTAACCAACAATCTTTACATACTGCTGACTGAATACTTCTGCTTTTTGAAGATCCTCGCATACACACTCCCCTTGTTCATTAACAATTCCTGTAAAGCCCTTCTTGGAACCTGTTTCTGCCTTAAAGTACCCATACATACCCTTCAATTTTTCACTAAAATTTGTATGACCACCAAATTATGCTTGCCATCATGTTATGCTTAGCTGACTTCTTTGCCAGATTGATTCAATTTCCTAGTAAGTTCCTTCAATTTCTCCTTACTTCCACAGCAATGTCTAGTTCTATTTCTTTCCAGTCTGCATCTCCTTCTCAGTCTCTTTACTTCTCTGTTATAATATAGTGGATCTTTACCATTCCTTACCACGTTTAAATGTACAAACCTATTTTGACATTCCTCAACAATTGCTTTAAACCCATCCCAGAGTCTGTTAACATTTTTATTTACCGTTTTCCACCCATCATAGTTACTTTTCTTAAATTTCCTCATGCCTGTTTTATCAGCCATATGGTACTGCCTAATAGTCCTAATTGTAATACCTTTCTTTCACATTTATTTTTAACTACGACTAAAACAGCTTCGTGATCACTAATACCATCTATTACTTCGGATTCTCTATAGAGCTCATCTGGTTTTACCAGCACCACATCCAAAATATTCTTCCCTCTAGTTGGTTCCATCACTTTCTGAATCAGCTGCCCTTCCCATATTAACTTATTTGCCATTTGTTGGTCATGCTTCCTGTCGTTCGCATTACCTTCCCAATTGACATTTGGTAAATTGCGATCACCTGCTACTATCACATTCCTTTCCATATCGTTTCCAACATAGCTGATTATCTTATCAAATAATTCTGAATCCGTGTCAGCGCTACCCTTTCCCGGTCTGTACACTCCAAAGACATCAAGTTGCCTATTATCTTTAGAAATGAGCCTTACCCCTAGAATTTCATGTTTGTCATCTTTAACTTTTTCGTAGCTTAAAAGTTCTTCTTTCACCAGAATGAATACTCCCCCTCCTACCAGTCCTATCCTATCTCTGCGATACACACTCGAGCTCCGTGAGAAGATTTCTGTATCCATTATATCATTTCTCAGCCATGATTCAACTTCTGTTACAATATCTGGTAAGTATATATCTATTAAATTACTTAATTCTATTCCTTTCTTTACAATACTTTTACAGTTGGGCACTTACATTTTTATGTCATGCCTACTTGACTTCCATTTCCCTGTACCCTTATCGTCGCTACCTAGGTCACACTGTTTCCCTGAATGAACCTCCTTATAAACCTTCTAAACAAATTTCCTAACTTACATGTACCACTGCGGTTTAAATGAAGGCCATCTGAGCGCACGTCCCTATCTCCTACCCACCCATTAGGATCTAGAAATCTCACTCCCAGTTTCCCACATACCCACTCCATAGTCTTATTTAAATCCCCAATCACCTTCCAGTCAGTATTCCTCCTACACAGTATTCCACTGATAACAATCTACGCTTCCTTAAACTTCACCCGTGCTGCATTTACCAGATCCCACACGTCCGCAACTATGTTGGTACTTGTACCGGCTGGTCTTACGTTGTTAGTACCAACGTGATACCCTTTCCCTCTTCCTTCTCTCCTACTTTCGTAAACATCTACCTCAATCTAATTCCTGGATAACACTCTGCCCTGGCTCCTTTTCCTCCACACACTTTCCTCACATGTCTAACCATGGAATCCTGCATGACCAAAGCCTGAACCCTCCCCTCCTGGTCAGGCCTATCTTCTCTCACTGCTGCAGACGCTACTTCCTCCTCCCTTTTCTTCCTCCCATGACCCTGTTTCACTTGTCTTTTCCTATTATTACCACAAAATAATTTAATGCAAATTCACAGAAGTAGAATTTAACCTTCTCAAAATGAGTCACAGCGGGTTGAGTGACAGTTCTAACTACTGTGTTTTGAACGAGTGGGCTAATCGCATTAAGGAAGTTCTAAATAAACGTTACAGCTCCCTTCATATAGTTATGAGGGCATTTAGGGTAATGATGTAAGGTGGTGGTGGTGATTACTGTTTTAAGAGGAAGTACAACTAGACAACGGTCCTCAACTAACACTAATCAGGGAAGGGATCAGACAGTTTGAAAAATGAAGGTATCGGCCAAAAAGACAAGGGCCACGAATGGCGTGAAAATGAAAAACTCCCTATGCCTCGACTGCTCTAATAGCGTCGGAGTCGGGAAAGAACAAGAGTTCACCAAGGCAGGTCGGATAGGATAGATGAAAGTGAGGAGTCTGGCACAAGTAAGTGGAAGCAGTACAGGGACTCATCTAAGGGCCCCGTGGCCGCCAACCCAGGCTCTTAAGTTGAGAACCCTAGGGCCCCTTTTAGTCGCCTCTTACGACAGACAGCGGACATCGTGGGTGTTATTCTAGCACCCCCACCCACAGGGGGAAAGGGCGAAAAGGACAGGACGTATAAGGTTCTGGTAAGAAGCCAGTTTGAGTATGGTACCCAAACAAGAATTACCTGATTGGAGGAGTGGGAGAGATCCTAATGAAAGCAGTACGATTTGTTGTGGGCGATTTCCGACAAAAGAGTAGTGTTACGAACTGTTACAAACTTTGAGCTGGGAAGATTAATAGGTAAGAAGACGAGCTGCTCGACTAACCCGTATGTTCGGAGATATCTGCGGAATGGCATCTGTAGACGGAAAAGTCGGAATTATTTCAAAGAAGTTGGAAATTTATCGAACATCTCCCTTGATAATTTATTTCAATCCCTAACTCCTCTTCCTATAAACAAATATTTTCCCCAAAAGCTCCACTCAAACTTATTCGTCTACTACTACCATTCCTCACCATCTCTGCACTGACAGCTCGGAACATACCGCTTAGCCGAGCAGCTCGTCTCCTTACTCCCAAGTCTTCCCAGACCAAAGTTTGCAACATTGTCGTAACACGCACGCTATCGAACTCTTGTCCGGCTCACTGTAGACTTCTAGGTGAATTTTATAATAATTTCTAAGTTGCTGGATAAATTTAGTGTTCATTATAGATTTATGATTTATATATTATTTGATTCTATAGACAACATTAATTCTAGTGAACGTTTCGACTTCAGCTTGCAACGAAAAGTATTCGCAAACAGGCCTACATCAAAGTTTCCAAGAGACTGATGGGGGGCTCACCCGTGCAGTTTCTCCTACTCTTTCAGAGTTTGGCAGGTAATTACGCTTTAGCATGTTACATTAGCGTTTCGATCGTCATCCTAAGAATAAAGATATCGGCCAACGAAAGGCAAGGCCCAGGAAGGATGTGAATATCAAAGGCTCCCTAAGCCTCGGTACCGACGGGGTCGGAGCAAGAGTTGACCGATGCAGGTCGGATAGGATAGATCAGGGGTTTCCAAATGGCGGCCCGCGAGAGCATTTTAATAAATAATGTGAAGAATAGTTACAAAATATTTTATACATCGTTCAAAAATGTATTAATTTTTATATTCGTTAGAGACCAAAGTCCGAACTACTTCATTCATTTTAAAAAATCACTTGATCTGAATGGATTATTTTTCATTTTAAAAAATTTAAAATCCAAATTTCAGATAATAATGATTAGCTTTTACGTCCCACTAACTACTTTTGATGTTTTTCGGAGACGCCGAGGTGCCGGAATTTTGTCGCGCAGGAGTTCTTTTTACGTGCCAGTAAATCAGTCGACACGAGGCTGACGTATTTGAACACCTTCGGAATGATCTAACATCGTGCCTGCCAAGCTGGCTTCAGAAGGCCAGCGCCTTATCAAACCTTTATTTCAATTGAATTATGCGTATTCTTTTTTCATAATGGTACTTCTGTAGGCCTACTATATGCATAATTTTGCGAAAATTGGCCTATTATTCAAGTGCGGCCCTCGAGCCCTTACAAATTGGAAACCCCTGGGATAGATGAAAGTGAGGAGCCTGGCACAATGACAGGGCTCAGCTAAGGGCCCGGTGGACGCTAACCCACGCTCCCAAGTCATGAGGCCCCCTTTAGTTGCCTGTTACGACAGGCAGGGTATACTGCCCTGGTATTATTTTGACAGGAGGAACTGGGCACTATTTCCTCCACAATATAATATAACATTTCACAGGTCGAACATGCTGAGTGTCGTTATGAATTCTCAGATAAGACTTCTCAACGCATAAAGATGATATATTATCGCTACCTCATATCCTTGATTTCACAACTCGATCACGGGTTTAATAAATCTGTCGATTGTAGCGAAAGTTATCAGAACGGAACATGGTCATAAATAATCGCCTTTCGCTCGCAATAAGAGCACGCCAGTGGTGGAGAGTTCCCACGTACTGTTTATACATGAACACCGCTGTGGGGGGCGAACCGTCTCGGACAAGTGGTCGGGCCAGAAGCGCCGTGTTCATGAACCCCATTCCCCTTGCTCATGAGTAGTGAAGGGATTTTAAGGTGCAACGCTTTTCCAAAACAAATCAGCTATGTTCATACTGACAGATTAGTTATGTGTATCTGGGGACATGAACTGATGCGAAATAAAATTTGTTGCACTTTTTTTGTGAAATCCAAGGGGGTTAGAACCCCCTCCCCCAAAGGAATTTTATAAACAATGAACAGAAACCGATAATAAACAAGTGAAAGTCGACTCTGGCTTTTCTGAACATTCACGGAAACATAATTGTAAAACGAACAGATCTGTTTCCTAAGAAGCATTTCAGGCGGAGCGGCTTTCAACCTTCTTCAAAGATGGCAGGACTTCCGCCAGTCTATGTAGTATAATATGAGTCGTTGAGTGGTAACCAGGCAACCATCTTCTTCACATTATTACCACAACTCTGTCTTCTATATACAGTAGGTACAAACGGCGCCGATCTTCCATTGTCTTTGAATGGCGTTAGCTTACACACGATAACGGGACCGAAGGCTTCTCTCACAATAAGTATCTTATCGCCATGCAATAGCGTGCTAAATCAGCGGCCATTTTGTTGGACGTAGATCTTGATACTTGGGGCTGACTTGTGACATGGCGTGGGAACGTTGTGTGTTGGATCAGCTGCCATCATGATGCTACATATTTCCTACGATTTATCGGAACGCTTTACGTCCCCTATGGGTGGAGGCTACTGAGAGGGGCACAACTAAACAAACTGTACTCAAACTCTCGTCTTCTAAGGCCAAAAACATATCCATGATTCCTTACTTTTCCGTGTAGCGGAAATTTTATAGATGCCATTTTTTTATTCAGAAAAGGTTACTTAATTCAAGGAAGAAATACATACAGCGAATCAAGGGCTGCACATCCAGATACATTGCCTCCTTAGAGTGTATGGGACCCTCACCACGATTACTTGATTGGAGAACTAGAAACATTCCAAAATGAAGCAGTACGACTTGTTCTGGGTGATACCGACAAAATAGTAGTGTCTGCAAACTTTGGGGCTGGGAATAGTTGGTGGTAAGGAGACGAGCTGCTCGACTAAGTGGTATGTTCCGAGGTGTCAGTGGAGAGTTGGCGTGGAATAACAGTAGTACATGAGTAAGCTTGAGTGGATTTTTTAAGATAATAAAGACCACAACATGAAGATAAAGTTGGAACTCAAGAGGATAAAGCGGGTTAAATATTCGTTTGTAGGAAGGGGAGTTTGGAATTTGAATAATTCACCAAGGGAGATCTTCGATAAATGTCCAACTTTTTTGCAATCACATAAGAAAAGACTAGATAAACAAGTGACAAGATAATCAGTCACCTAAATGCAGATCAATGATGATAGATTTATGATGATGGAGTGTCAAGGAGACTGCTGCATTGTTATTAATGTTAATTCCTTAAGAGACAGCGTGACGTGATCGGTGAAGTGCGGAGGTCGCTCCATTCAAGCTTAGCTCCTTTCAGCCTCACTGTTTACCGTGTTTCAAGGCGAAGACGGCTGCAGCTTTGACACTGTCTTGCTGTTGAACCCTTCGCTTTTATAGAGTCGCAGCTGTATTTGCATCTAGCGGAGATGTGTGACAGCCGAAGAGATTGTGGGCTCGGAGATGTGACGGCATCCGAGTTCCACCTCCCTACATGTCTTCCTCTTCTCCTATTATTTTTCTTCGCGTTTTCCTTCTCATTTTAATTGTTTTCCTCAGGAGCGTAACGTTAGGGCCTGCAGAATCCTCCCAGCTTAATGTTGACTTTATTCTAGATGACTCACTGTTTTGTAAGCTTTGCCGAGACGCAGCCTTGAATTAGGAATTCATAACATACAGTACACTGTATATAATACGACTAAAAACTTGGAATCACACAAGAGGCTTTCTGTAGATGATGTTATGCTGTATGGAGCAATAAATAAGTTACACGACTGTGGGCGACTGCAAAAACTGCGGCAAATATTCATGTGATAGGAAGAGGAATTTGGAATAATTTATCAAAGGAAATGTTCAATAACTGTCGAACTTCCTTGAAATCATTTAAGAAAACACAACTTATATGGAATCTGACAGCTGGCTGACAGTCCTAAATGCAGATAAGTGATGATGGATGATCTCACTGATCAATCAGTCACCACTGATCTGCATTTAGGGCTGTCACGCAAGTGTAAGATTGAAAGATTCCCTATCTGTTCTTTACCTTGTCTTTTATTAAATAGTTCCAAAGAATTTGGAAATTCATAGAACATTTTTCTTGGTAAATTACTCCAAATTGCTCTTCCTATCACATGAATATTTGCCCCAATTTGTCCTCTTGAATTCCAACTTTATCTTCATATTGTAATCTTTCCTACTTTTAAAGGACACCACTCAAACTTATTCGTCTACTGTTGTTCCACGCCATCTCTCCACTGACAGCTTGGAACATACCGCTTAGTCGAGCAGATCGTCTTCTTTCTCCCAAGTCTTCCCAGCCTAAACCTTTCGAAAAAATTTGGATTTTTTCCACTTCTCGAATCAACTACTCCTGGTGAGGGTCCCATACACTGGAACCATACTCTAGTTGGGGTCTCACCATATGCCCTCTCCTTTACGTCCTTACTACATACAACCTTTAAATACCATCATAACCATGTGCAGAGATCTGCACCTTTTATTTACAATGACATGGAGATCTATTTATCTTAATACGAAGACTTTCACGATCACGAAATGACATCATAATATTAATTTGGGGATACTAGGTCGCGTAAAGTTTATAATCTGTTGACGTGTTTCGATCCTGCCACCAGGATCAACTTCAGGGCAATAAGAAATAATGCGTTGGCAACTGTCACTCCATAGTAACCAGACTCAAGACAGAGAGCCCCTGTTAGAAACATAGTTCACTCCAGGGCCTCTAGTCAATGAGAAAGATGTTGACGAGTTAATTTTGGAGGGTGGCCATGATCTACTCAGTATACACGAATGATTCTAGGTATAAAATGTTTAACTTTATAAATGACAGAAGTTGTATAAAAAATGATTTGATGGTCATTATGTATGCTCTGAAACTCGTCAGCAGATTATAAACTTTATGCGACGTAGTATCCCCAAAATAGTATTATAAGATCTTTCCTTATATTTACATCTACGTACTCGCAGTAATCCCCTTTCACCCCATCAACGCAGCTAATATTAAAAACATGTCTAGCTAGAAGATGATCCAGCCATGGGTTCCATCATGTATCATGCATATTTTTCTGAGGATGCAGCTTTCTGAATGACATCTTCATCACATTTCATTAGTACCTAAAAGTCATTCAGTTGTAATCAAAGTTAAATTTAATTTTCAGCAATGATTTCACACTTTCCATGTAGTACTATCTATATTAATTTTTTTCTCGATGGAGTTTAGAAACTCGGCAAAAATACTTAGTGTATGAAATCTGACCAAATCACGCAAAAACTGTAAATAAAAATAATGAAATTGCACGGGATAACAAACACACAAACGAAGCTGTTGTTGTGTGGCGGGTTGCTGAAAGAGAGCCACGTGGCGCCCCTCCGTATCCATGACAACGGGAGCGAGAGCTGCGGGAAATAAAATATTTGTATTGAAATGAGGTTTAAAGCCGCTCTCCCGATGGCCGCGCGCGACACAGCCTGGGATTCTACATCAAACATTCAAACAGCCGCAATTTACGACGCACAATGCGAGTATCTACTCTGTAGGGGATTTTACTTTTAATGATGACTTTGCATGAATTTCTCGATTCTAATCCAATTTTCACATCTTCAAGACCAAGAGTTCCAAATCATTTCCTTCCACTGGGACAGTAGATGCTTTGACCCTCCGCATTGGTGATATTGGACGTTTTGAAATTCTGAAGTTCATCTGCAACCTTAATTACGCAGACCATGTGTCATCGTCCTTCAGCAAACTCGGCTGGTTACGTCTACAACACCGAGCTCGATAGCTGCAGTCGCTTAAGTGCGGCCAGTATCCAGTAACTGTCGGCAGCCCTGAAAATGGTTTTCCGTGATTTCCCATTTTCACACCAGGTAAATGCTGGGGCTGTGTCTTAATCAAGGCCACGGCCGCTTCCTTTCCATTCCTAGGCCTTTCCTATGCCATCATCGCCGTAAGACCTATCCGTGTCGGTGCGACGTAAAGCAAATAGCAAAAAAAAAAAAAAAAAAGTCTACAACACAACACTGCCCAACCCAGCGACGGCAAACCTTTACCGACTATACTGGGAATGGTGGTGGTGGTGGTGATTATTATTTTAAGAGGAATTACAACCGTGGAACCATCCTCTATATAACACTAATCAGAGACAAAAAGCGGAAGGGATCCGACACTTCGAAAAATGAAGGCATAGGCCGATGAAAGACAAGGGCCACGAAGGGCGTGAAAATGAAAGACTTCCTAAGCCTCCATGCCTAATAGCGTCGTCGGGATCGGAAAAGAACAAGAGTTGATCAAGGAGGACGCATAGGATAGATGAAAGTGAGGAGCCTGCCAAGTTCCAAGTGGAAGCAATGCCAGGACTCAGCTAAGGGCTCCGTGGTCTTCATCCCACACTCCCAAGTTAAGAACCCCTGGAGTCCCGTTTAGTTACAGGCAGGGGATACCATGGGTGTTATTCTACCGCCTCCACCCACAGCCAAGAAGCCGGATAGCCTAATAATAAGGTGTATTTGTACAGTCAGACTTAAGTGCCCCCTCCTTTGCTTGTACCTGAGCCTTCCAGGAAGGACGGTATCACCGCGCAAGAAGGCTGCGTTACGGTAAGCTTAATATTGGAACCTCAAAATCGGCAGCTCTCGTAGCGAAAAGCATATAGCTGAGCTAATACGATGTAAAAATACTACTAAATAATGACCGTATCGTATTAGAAAAGGGAAGGACCATCAAAGATGTGGAGATAATTAATTTTTTAATACGAAGTACGATGTCCGCCTCTGTGCTATACTGGTTAGTTAGTACAGGTAGAAAACTGAGAAAATAATACCTATTATTCTTCTTCTGAAGAGCAACAAGAGAAAAAGATACAGAAGGGTCTTAAAATTCTCCTTCGTCCTCCTCTTCTCCTCTCTTATTCTTCGTCATCTTCTAGTTCTCCTTCTTAAGGAAGACTGAAAAAGAAGAGAAAAATGAGGAGAAATTCGGTACCTTACTGTACATAACCTGTCACGCGTGGAGGCTCCGGTTCGATTCCGGACTCTGCCACGAAATTTGAAAGGTGGTACGAGGGCTGGAACGGGGTCCACTCAGCCTCGGGAGGTCAACTCAGCCATCCTCGAAGTGGTTTTCCGTGGTTTCTCACTTGTCCTCGAGGCAAATGCCGGGATGGTATCTAACTTAAGGCCACGGAGGCTTCCTTCCCTCTTCCTTCCGATCTTCCCATCCCCCACCAGGACCCTGTTCAGCATAGAAAGTGAGGTCGCATGGGCGAGGTACGGGTCGTCCACCCCAGTTGTATCCCCGACCCAGAGTCTGACGCTCCAGGACAGGTGGTGGTGGTGATTACTGTTTTAAGAGGAAGTGCAACTAGGCAACCATCCTCTATGCAACAGCAATCAGAGAGAAAAAATGGAAGGGATCCAACACTTCGGAAAAATGAAGATATCAGCCAAAGAAAGACAAGGGGCACGAAGGGTGTGAAAATGAAAGACTCCCTAGTCCTCGCAAACTTAATAGCGTCGGGGTCGGAAAAAACAAAGTGTTGGCCAAGGGAGGTCGGATAGGATAGGAGAAAGTGAGGAGCTTGGGACAAGTAAGTGGAAGCAATGCGAGACTCAGCTAGGGGAACATGGTCGCCAAATCAGCCCCTAGTCCTCCTTTTTTGTCGCCTCGTACGACAAGGAATACAGCCCCCTCCCAAACGGGAATACACACTTCTTCATTACAGACTATTATACCTTTCAGCGTTCAGTCTGCAAACGCCTCCACGATCCTCCATTTCGTTTATTTACACAATCAAAGAATTCATAAATACATGTATTACTCTATGAAGCCATATCATCGCTGACTTCCCACTGTACTGTCTTTAATGTATTCCTTCTGCTTTATGAGAACAGTTTATTTACCTTCATTTCATTTCTTAAACGTATTTTTACTGTCTTATTGTTCTCCTCTCCGTAACGTCAGCAGATATATTTCCTTACGCTGAGAAGATCTTCAAAATACAGTATGTCTTTCTTTTGTCCAGCGATTTCCTGGGAGACACGCGTGATCCACGCATAACACTACTTGTTTCTCTTTCTAAGATTCTATGTTAACTCATAAAAAGGTTTCTCTGCTTCATGAGTAAGAATCTCCAGGTTATTGCCGAAATTTTCCCACGATTTGTTCATGAACTCCACAATGATTTGTTTCGCTCTGTTTCTTTCATTTACGTGCAGTTCCCTGTAAATATCAGGTCAACATTTTTTGATACTCCTTCTTGCTACCTTTATGCTTTTTCCTCATCATTACAAACGGCTGTTCCTAGGCATTCCCTTGACGTATCCCTGTGTGCCACCTATTCTCCTTCTATGTCGTGAACCTGCTGACTATCTATTCTTTCTAACTTTTCACTAATATTATCGATGTACTCCTATCTAATTTTCTTGTTCTGCAGAGTTTCTACCCTTATGCTTCTGCGGACAGATCCCATGCTCTGGTGCTATGAGCTAACGTCTATCACCACGATAAAACTTCCAGGGAACAGATGTTACAGAATTATCTTTGGAATACAACGACCTATCAGAAATTGAGAACGCCAACATTCAGTAATTCAATTTAAACGACAATTAGCACTCTGTTTTGTAATGGACAATAATCATGTACAGGAAGCAGAAAGGTCCTCTGAACATAAACAAGAAGCAGAAAAAATAATTTGAAGAGGAAGTATGATAAACAAGATGTAGATTATGCTGTCAGGCTTGTTCTGACGTTATGGACTTGTGGTAATGATATCCATCTAAAAAAGACATTGTATCCTAGAGCTAATGATATTTACTGTAGTTCAGTGTACATCAGATAAGTGGTTCTTATCAAAACATCCCAGAATACCCATATTCCTAACAGATTTTCCGAATTTAAAGTCAGTAATGATACAGTCTGTTATGAATTTGATCCCCCTATCCTGCCTTACGTTTGAGTAATTGATTCGCAACTGCTCCTTGTGTAAGGAAGAAGGAAATGAGCAGACACCCCAACTGCGACTGTTGGCAGGGGATGTGTTATTCCGGGCTGGCTGTCTGTCTGACGAGATCGGAAACCGAGTTGCTATGGCAACCAGCAGCTACAGCGCTCGCCGCAGGCAATCCCGTTGTCATGACAACGGTGGGTCTGATTAACACGAACTGCCATGACAACGATTATAACGTGAGTGGCCTTAAACTCACAAAGGGACACCACATCTGTGGGGTCACCGATTTCGTTTCCAACTTTGGGAGGCTGACGCACGTCAGAAATAAGCAGACACGTGTCCGAGGCTTTCTGCATTGATCCTTTTTATTTAACAACCTCCGTAACTGTTGGCGGGTTCCAGGGCGTGATTATCTCTAGCGTCCCTGATCCAGTGGTCAGAATCACTCACTTCCAGGCAGGAGTCCTAGGCTCGAGGCTCACCATCGCTTCTTTTTTACTTGTTACGGTGGAATTTCCCTCTAGTTTGGGAACCATACTTGGGTCGGTGAGCGGTACAGAAAAATGAAAGTTTTAATTTTATTGGGTCAGTTTATCGTCCAGAGTTGGTTTTTCCCTCAGACTCAGCGAGGTATCCCACCTCTTCCGCTGGAGCGTGTGACTCTGGATCGGGGGATACAATTGGGGAGTGGTGATGGTGGTGGTGGTTTGAAAAGGAAGAACAACTGGGCAACCATCCTCTATATAACACTAATCAAAGAGAAAAAATGGAAGGGATCCGACACTACGAACAATGAAGGTATCCGCCAAAGAAAGTCAAGGGCCACAAAGGGTGTGAAAATGAAAGACTCCCTGGGCCTCCATAAGTAATACCGTCGGGGTCGGAAATGAACAAAAGTTGACCGAGGGAGGTCGGATAGGATATATGAAAGTGAGGAGCCTGGCACAAGTAAGTAGAAGTAATGCCAGGACTCAGCTAAGGGCCCCGTGGTCACCAACCCATGCTCCCAAATTCAGAGTCTCAGGGGCCCTTTTAGTCGCCTCTTACGAAAGGCAGGGGCTACCGTGGATGTTATTCTATCACTCCCACCCACAGGGGGATCTCGAAGATGATGGGTCTATTACTTGGTGCTCTAGATCATCATCATCATCATCTGTTTACCCTCCAGGGTCGGCTTTTCCCTCAGACACAGCGAGGGATCCCACCTCTACCACCTCAAGGGCAGTGTCCTGGAGCTTCAGACTCTTGGTCGGGGATACAACTGGGGAGAATGACCAGTACCTCGCCCAGGCGGCGTCACCTGCTATGCTGAACAGGGGCCTTGTGGAGGGATGGGAAGAGGGAAGGAAGCGGCCGTGGCCTTATGTTAGGAGAAGTGGGAAACCATGGAAAACCACTTCCAGGATGGCTGAGGTGGGAATCGAACCCACCTCTACTCAGTTGACCTCCCGAGGCTGAGTGGACCCCGTTCCAGCCCTCATACCACTTTTCAAATTTCGTGGCAGAGCCGGGAATCGAACCCGGGCCTCCGGGGGTGGCAGCTAATCACGCTAACCACTACACCACAGAGGCGGACGGTGCTCTAGATACTGTATTTTAACAGTATCAACATCTAGCTCATCAGCCTGAAGACAGAAAAAATTAGAGCCGTAAGAATAAGGGTTAAAATGTGCAAGGTACAAATCAGAAAGGCTGCGTAAAAAGACAACAGTCGACGAAGAGAGAATGGCACTACGTCTGGAAGGAAGAAGGAGTAAGATACAGCTCTGTGGTACGTGACGAGAATGTACAGGACTCCGTCGAGCTGTCTGAGAATGCTGTCTCCGACAGACAGCGCGGAGCCGTCCGTGCTTGCGAGCGTTATACTGGTATATATATGAGGGGTCGAGATAGGCGCCAAGTTTCGTAAATATTTTTGGAGGGAATGTTGTGCTTATGGTGATGATTGCTGTTCTAAGAGGAAGTGTAATTGGACAACCATCCTCTATTAACACTAATGATGGTGGTGATTATTGTTTTAATCAGAGAGGAAAAATGGAAGGGGGTTCGACATTTCGAAAATTGAAGGTTTCGTCCAATGAAAGACAAGGGCCACGAAGGGCATGAAAATTAAAGACTCCCTAGGCCTCGCAACCGAATACCGTTGGGGTCGGAAAAGAACAACAGTTGGCCACGGGAGGTCGGACAGGATAGATGAAAGTGAGGAGCCTGGCACAATAAGTGGAAGCAACGCCAGGACTCAGCTACGAACCCCATGATCATCAACCCACGCTGCTCCAAGTTGAGATCCGCTAGTCTTCTCTTACGACAGTCAGGGGATACCGTGAGTGCATTGTATCGCACCCACCCACCCACCCACCCACCCACCCACAGGGGGGCCGCTAGCGACTACACACCCAGCAGCCATCCATCACCTCACCGTCACTGGGGGAGGACACACTACTCGAGACAGAGAGGCTGGCTAGACACTAAGAGACATTAAAATTGAGGTGGTTAGGATGAAAGAGGAAGAAATAGAAGTACAGAAACCTCACAGGTAACTAACTCTGTGGTCACGTCTGGCTCTACTCTGAGGCCAATGCAGCATGACGATTGGTTGAGATCCAGTTACATTAGGCTCCTTCAGGTGCATTTATCTCAATAGTTTTCATCCGAATACTATCTAATTTTCTTACACACACACTAGAAATGGATAATATCAGATTAAAGAACTCTTCTTTCAGTCACAATTTGATTTTTTTTTTTTTTTTTTTTTTTTTTTTTTTTTTTTTGCTAGGGGCTTTACGTCGCACCGACACAGATAGGTCTTATGGCGACGATGGGATGGGAAAGGCCTAGGAGTTGGAAGGAAGCGGCCGTGGCCTTAATTAAGGTACAGCCCCAGCATTTGCCTGGTGTGAAAATGGGAAACCACGGAAAACCATCTTCAGGGCTGCCGATAGTTCGATTCGAACCTACTATCTCCCGGATGCAAGCTCACAGCCGCGCGCCTCTACGCGCACGGCCAACTAGCCCGGTACACAATTTGATTAGATCGTACAGGGAAAAACGTTTTGGAAAGATATTACTATCGTAATTTTTGAAAGAATTGTCTTTTTTTTCTCTCTCTCAGACTGTCTCTTTTGGAAATATCCAAGATCTCATGTCATATAAGTTAGTGTAGAAAATATTAGTCATTTAACTCTGATAATGTTTGAATTACTGGTATCTAAACTTAGAAAAAGTACACTTACGGAAGACAACTTCTAAAGATAACTTCAGAACATCCCAACCAAAGGCATACTCTAATTCCCTTTTTTCTCTCCCCCCCTTCAGATTGTTCTCTCAGCGTCTCGCTTATATTCAGTGAACATTTTTGCTTCCTGTGTAACGATCTTGTCAATTACTCAGTGTCGTTTAAATTGTCTTTTACTGAATGACGGCGTTCTCAATTTCTGATAGCTAAGACATATTTCTGAAACATCTGTTCATTATTGACCAAAAGGATAAACAAGGTTCCCTGGAAACTGACGGTGACGAGACATGAGCTCGCAGCACCAGAACGCTGTGCTTGCCTGACATCTCTTGGGAATCGAGAGAACTAATTGAGAGCTCAATAGTTCGCAGAGAAGCTAATGAACAGCGCTTGTGTAGTGAACTGAGAACCAGCGGAGAACAACACACAGAACACAGGACAAAGATGATGTCAACATTCAATTGACCCGGCCGGTGATTGAAAAGTTAATGTCCTGACTTTCTGAACGCCAGTTCGATGCAGGCCGAGGTCGCTAGCGTTTAGACGAGGGGAAAATTAATATTACGGTACGTCGATATGGAGGTGGTGGTGGTGATTATTGTTTTAAGAGGAAGTGCAACTAGGCAACCATCCTCTATATAACACTAATCAGAGGGAAAATACTGAAGGGGTCCGACACTTCGAAAAATGAAGGTATCGGCCAAAGGAAGACAAGGGCCACGAAGGGCGTGAAAATGAAAGACTCCCTAGCCCTCGCAAACTTAATAGCGTCGGGGTCGGAAGAGAACAAGAGTTGACCAAGGGAGGTCGGATAGGATAGAGGAAAGTGAGGAGCCTGGCACAAGTAAGTGGAAGCAATGCCAGGATTCAGCTGTGGGCCCCGTGGTTACCAACCCACGCTCCAAAGTTCAGAGCCCCTGGGGCCCCTTTTAGTCGCCTCTTACGACAGGCAGGGGATACCCACTTTGGCGGATTTTTCGAAAACAAAAAGACGCGTATCGTTATTTTTGAAGAAGATTCCAAATACCAGTTTTTACGTCTTTAAACTGTCAAGTTTTTGAGATATACAATATAATCGTTTTAAAATTCACCCCCCATTTTCACTCCCGTAGCGATGGCATATCCAAAAATCCTCCCTTAGTGAACACCTACATTGTAATGTAAATGTATCCCCAAAATGTCATTCCTTCATGCCAGTTGTTTTGGCTCGGCGATGATGAATCGCATACCTTCTTTCCAGCCTCCCTTGGTTGACTCTTGTTGTATCGTGACCCTAAAGATATTAAATTTACGAGTCGCAGGTATTTTTATTTCACGTTTTTCGTGATTATAGTATTTTATTAGTTGTGCAACTACGACGTCTTCCTCTTTATCTGTGCATCTGCCGTTAAAAGAATACTCCAGTTTCAACTCAAGTACGGGAGTACACATCAGAGTTTATCTACACCAAGATCAACTTTCAGATTCCTGGGGAGTTTCTAGGAAGCGCTGCGGCATTGAATTTGAGAAGTGTTGAGTAGTTGGAATGTGTTCGTCTGAAGGCCAGCTCACTCGCGTAACCTAAGACCTAGGGACACACGATCTCATATTATTTTGTAAATGAAGATGCAACTCCAAACAAGTGTGGCGAGTGCTCAATAGCAGCCTCTCCTATCCCTATCTACAGTAATATGTCAACTTTCCAACTTCTAGAGATCACAAATTCTTTTGGTAAATTACCATTGTGGCGATGGTTACTGTTTTAAGAGGAATTACAGCTGGACTACCATCCTCTATTAACACTAATCAGAGGGGATCCCCATGTGAGTGGGGGCGGTAGAATAACACCCACGGTATCCCCTGCCTGCCGTAAGATGCGACTAAAAGGGGTCCCAGGGGCTCTGAACTTTGGAGCGTGGGTTGGCGACCACGGGGCCCTTTGCTGAGTCCTGGTATTGCTTCCACTTGTTTGTGCCAGGCTCCTCACTTTCATCTATCCTATCCGACTGCCCTTGGTCAACACTTGTTCTTTTCCAACCCCGACGCTATTAGGTTTTCGAGGGCTAGGGAGTCTTTGAATTTCACGTCCTTCGTGGCGCTTGTCTTCCTTTGGCCGATACCTTCATTTTTCGAAGTTTCGGATCCCTTCCATTTTTTCCCTCTGATTAGTGTTATATAGAGGATGGTTGCCTAGTTGTACTTCCTCTTGAAACAATAATCACCACCACCACCAATCAAAGGGAAAAAAATGGAAGGGATCCGACACTTCGAAAAATGAAGGTATCGGCCAAAGAAAGACAAGGGTCACGGAGGGCGTGAAAGTGAAAGACTCTCTAGGCCTCGTGTGCTCTAAGACCATCGGGGTCGGAAAAGAACAAGAGTCGACCAAGGAAGGTCAGATGGGATGGATGAAAAAGAAGAGCCTAGCACAAGTAAGTGAGAGCAATACCAGGACTGAGCTCATGGTCCCTGGGACCCGTTTTAGTCGCATCTTACAACAGGCATGTATCTGTTAACCTCCGGAAATGTGAACGAAATAGGTGACCGCACAGCTGAGGTCTCTATGCGTGCTGGTTGTTATGATGTCTTTGCCTTTTTTTTCAGTCACTACTGATCTGCATTTAGGGCAGTCGCCCAGGTGGCAGATACCCTATCTGTTGTTTTCCTAGCCTTTTCTTAAATGATTGCAAAGAAATTGGAAATCTATTGAACATCTCCCTCGGTAAGTTATTCCAATCCCTAACTCCCCTTCCTATAAACGAATATTTACCCCAATTTGTCCTCTTGAATTCCAACTTTATCTTAATATTGTGATCTTTCCTACTTTTAAAGACACCATCCAAACTTATTCGTCTACTGATGTCCTCCTACGCCATCTCTTCATTGCAGTCGAGAACAAAGTGAGCCATCAGTTTCTCAAGAGCTGCTTGACTAAGTCAATGACAAACAGGTTGAGAGCTGCATTGTGTTGGCACTTTTCATTATCGTACTTTATAGCTCTTGACCTCGCACACATGAGTGCGATCTCACACAAGTGCCGTGTCTTCATTCCTAGTCTTCAGAGGAACACTAAATAGAAAACCATTCCTTTGTGTCTTATTGTTACTTAGCTGTTTCCTATGTTACACTTAAAGACCTAACCTCACGGCGTAACGGCCCCGAAGATGGTGGTTGTAGTAGTCGTGATTATTGTTGTAACAGTCCTCGTCTTTTAACGCTGATCAGAGGGGAAAATTGGAAGGGGTCCTACACTTCGAAATATTGAGAGAATCGCTAGGCCTCGATTGCTCTAATGCTGTTGGAACAAGAGCTGACCAAGGAGGATCGGACAGAATAGATGAAAGTGACGAGCCTTACACAGGTAAGGGCCCCCTCGCCCCCAACCCACCCTCCCAAGTTAGTCGCCTCTTACGACAGGCAGGGGATACCGTGGTTGTTGTCCCACCGTCCTCACCCACAGGGAAAAGACCTTGATAGCTGGCCAAGACCGAGATACATATTTATGATCATTTGATTTTCGCAAAGGGGAAGGAGGTTTCTTTCTTTCTAATATTTCATTACGAGATAGTTCTCTAATCATAGAAGTAGCGCGGTTTAATTTTAAGGCAAACACTCACTTTTCTATAAAAAGGACTACACCAGGCTACCAACAGCCACACGAAATTTTAAATAATTATGCTCTTGCTGGCAGGACCTAGTGTTTACAGTGCACTGGTATAGGCTAGAGCAATTTTGTTACTTTCATCGATCTGTCTCCGTCTTATCCTTGGCTTTGACAATATGAAAGTGACTGAGGTATGAGCGATGCTAATAATGCCATTCCTTATGCAGCCAGTCCCTGCTATGAATGGTGTGAAAACGTTGCTCATAGGGTCGGTTGGTGCATGCATTTCAGTAGGCTTGGTAGACTGATATGTAATAGCAACTTCTGGCTCGGTGAGGAAAGCAACGGGACACTACCTCACTCCTCATTTCCCTAGTACGCCTCTTCAGTGATGCCTAGGCCATCTATCAGCTGATGGAGAGCTGTTGAGGATCCAACCAAACTCATGTGCATAAAGTACAATTTATGAAAACCAAGAAACGAACTCGTTGATATTTTGTAAATGATTGTGTTTGCCTTTTCCAGTAATTATGTTTAAGTATAAAGCACACTGCTTCTATCATTAGAGAACTATCTCATACTGAAATATTAAAAAATACAAAATAGGTAATTTGCAATATACAAATAAGTAAAACATTTCCTGAAAAACTTCGACAAAACAGCCATACAACAAGCAGAGAATACATCTGCTTCCTATCACTTAAGCCACCTGAAAACGATATCAACTGAAAATTGCGAGACGTAAGACAATAGATATGAGAACTCAAGGCGAACTCCACTTGGAACCACGTTCAAGCATACCTGAATTAATATCTGTATAAACTGTGAGAGAATGAGTACATATGTGTTCAGTGACGCCCAGTGCCATAGTGTAACGACATGCTGTGATTGGTTCTGTATAACTGTACAAGTCTTCATTTGATATCGGGCCGATGACCTTCGATGTTAGGTCCCTTAAAACAACAAGCAAGCAATCATTTGATATCAATCGCTCCTGTCTGTTACCTTCCTTTGTCCGACAGGTTTGGCAACTGTGTTGCAGTGTCTGAACTTTGCCCCTATACTCACTCTTTGCCCGGCTCCATGGCTAAATGGTTAGAGTGCTGGCCTTTGGTCATAGGTGTCCCAGGTTCGATTGCCAGCAAGGACGGGGCTGGGTGTATGTGTCGTCTACATCATCCTCACCACGACACGCAGATTGCCTACGGGCGTCAAATCCAAAGCCCTGTATCTGGCGGACACTCCCGGCAATAAAAGCCATACGCCATTCTTCTACTGACTGATGTAGACGCTCTTGGTGAGTTGGTATTCCCGGTCTAACTTCCTCATTCTCAAGTTAATTGCTTCCTCTTCTAATTCGTTGTGCTAGATAATTTCACCGAGTTATCTGAAATTCTAGAGTGGTCCCGTCTTTCCATAATTAGTGATCAAAATAACTTTTTTTCGTATTTACAAAGACAAATTTTCAGTTAAATATAATGTTTCTCTCCGTAGTTAAAGCATGTATTCGGGACATTACTTTAAAAAATGACTGCATATAAAGAATTAAGGAGATAAATACTTGAAAGGATTTCGCCATCGTATTGGATGCCTTTGTTTGAGATGTACTCATAGATATGTATATCATTACGTTCTGTGAATCTTGCTAAGAATGGGTACCGTAAGAATTATGAATACACATCACAAACAAATAATGAAAGTGATTTGATAGAATCGATAACGTTCTGTTAGGAGCGAAACATTTCTTTCTTGTATTAATAAAATGTTTTCTTCAGCCACTTCCTAAACGATACAAATCAAGAAAGAGCTTCCTCAACGTCTCTACCGCTTTACGCAAATCGCCAGCAACAGCGCGGAGACCTGTGGCCAAACACAGTGGAGACGATACGCGACACTTCCCCATTTAGCCTTGTTAAAATGGGAGACAATTCGCAAGTGGCGTGACCTGGAAATTCGCACCAAATTCAAATATAAATCGAAATGCATATACGGAAATGGATAAATAAACTACGCCTAGAAAGAAAGTGGTATTTTAAGATTTTAACTTCAAAGTTCGTAAAGCAATTCTGGATAAACGAATGGAGAATTATTTAACAGGTTATTATTTAAAGACTGAAATTAGACATATAATCAAGATGTGAAATGAACTGCTGTGAAAGGGCTTGATCTTTCATTTATGCATTACTTTTTTTAGCTTTAGAATTCCTGCCTGAACTTTTACGGCTAGATATGTCTTTCTTCTCATTTAAAAAACATTGTATCGTCACATTAAGACACTCGTCAATAAAAATATCGGCACATTCTTTACCCACATGACTCAATGAATTAACATTTAAGAGCTGGACAATTTTCCTCTTAACCCTAGAACACTAACCCTATTTCGCCACACATTATTACTAACCCTTCGTAAATTTGACTACTCAAATTTGTAATTGTTATATTTTCTACGTAACAGCTTATATTTGGCAAAATTTTGATTATGTGGCGTTCCTATAACGTCATAAACTTAACATGAATCAAAATAGGTAGATATTAAATAATTTTATGCGATTATTTATTAAATACAGAAAACTTGACACACACAAAATATTAAATTAACACGTTTTATAAGAAATGAATTTTATAACACAACATATTCAAATAAACCCTTAAAATTATGAATGTGGGTTATTTACATCGCAAAGAAAACAAAACTACCAAGAAAATAAATAAAATAAGTATACATGTAAAAAAAGGCATGAAGACACATTATACTTTTAAGTTCACACTATCACTAACCGTTCGTCAATATGACGACACCCACCCAATTATTACAAGAATGAGCAAAGATATCAACAATCGCACTTGCCACAGTCAATAGCTCCTCGAAAAATTCAGCTACACAAAATGGCGGCAGGCACGCATGCGCGGAAGGTAATAAACTATACCGTTCTGCTACCTACCATCGTAAAATTTACGAAGCGTTAGTGTTCTAGGGTTAACTTGAAGCGTACTAATGGAAAGAACATCTATAAATTTAGCCTCAAAATCATTCAAAATTTCCCTATAAGCAATACTTGCTATTACATTAGGGTAAAGCATATTTGCATCATGATTTTGTTTTAACAAAACATATAGACTACTGTACATTTCTTAAGTCATCCATATTTTCTTCAGTGCTTGACAACGTATTACGGCATTCCAAATGGGGTAACTTGGAACACAAGCAGCCACACACATATGCATATGCACTTTCTGAATTAAATCAAAACCCACAGATCGCACCTACAACACATCGGTATTGAAGGTTAACTGCTGCACTATACAATAAAATAAGTACATTATATTTTAAGACAGTTAAAATATGGGTCGCGCAGGTCAGAAATTTAGGAAGTACTATAAAAATCTCGTGTCACTTGAAGAATATACATATGCAAACACAATATTTACTTACATTTTTCTTATCGCGAGGGAAACGGAAGAAAGGCCGCGAATCCTTCTGCACTTCATAGTTACTGCAGCTAAATAAAGCACATATCTTTCCACTCACGTTGAGAGGAGATTTAAAGGAATAACACACTCTACTATTTACTTGTGTCAACTTACTGCAAACGCATAAACATCACCAAAAACTTCACAAACAAATAATACACGTGCTCTTATGACAGAATCATTAACTCCAATCCCTTCGCTAGACAGAGCTCTAATCGCTGTCCCTCGAAATCTCGCAGAGTATCGCGTTGTGGCGAAGTACACTGACTGAGCAAATGTCATGGGATAGCGGAGCACTCATACGCAAGTGTGTTGTCTGCGCACCATACGCTCCCTGTGCCAGCGGCAGTTGTATAGAGGACCTTGTGAGCAGTGGCTATAATGTGACAGGTGTAACATGGAACGTCGTCGTGAGGTGACACCGTTCGAATGGGATATGGTGGTCGGTGCCCGACAGATGGGAAGTGCGATTTCGGAAGTGGCGCGGGAATTCGGCTTCACACGATCAACCGTGTCCAGGGTGTATCATGAATGGCTGAATGCGGGTGTCACCGTCCACAACAGACGAATGACCGGCCGTCCAGCCACCTTCGATGAGCGTGACCGGCGACATCTGAGACGGATTGTAAATAGTGACAGACGGGCAACCGTGCAACAAATCACGGCTCAATTCAACACAGGCCGTGCTAGATACGTCTCCCAGTGGACAATCCGTAGGAACATGGGTTCTATGGGGGTATGGTAGCCGGCGACGCACACGGGTGCCACTGTTAACCATGCGCATTTGTCGCCAGTCACCCGGGATGGACACTGTAACGTTGATATGGTCGGACGAATCACGATTTCAACTGCACCATGCCGATGGGAGGCACCGGGTATGTCGCAGACCACATGAAGCGATGGATCACGCCTGCCTCGAAGGTGTGGTCCAGGGCGCTGGTGTGTCTGTCTGTTATGGTCTGGGGTGCATTTTCCTGGTATGGAATGGGCCCACTAGTTGTTCTGGAAGAGACTTTGAATGGTACACGGTATGTTGAGCTGCTCGGAAACCACCTCAACGCATTTTTGGCCTTCCAGCGCCCAGACGGTTCTGCGGTGTTTCAAGATGATAACGCACCGCCACATCGCTCCCACGTCGCCCGGGAATGGTTTCAGGAACATGCAGCGGAGGTCCAACGACTGCTATGGCCACCCAGGAGCCCCGATATGAACCCTATCGAGCATATCTGGGATGTCCTGGAACTCAGGCTCCGTGCCATGAATCCTGCACCCACGAACAGACCATCACTGGCGGCCGCTCTGCAAACGATTTGGTGTCAGCTGCGTCCAGAGGACTACCAGGGACTTGTTGACTCACTTCCACGGCGTCTCACTGCAGTTCGCAGGGCCAGAGGAGGCCCCATATGCTATTAGGTGACTATCCCATGACATTTGCTCAGTCAGTGTAGAATACAACACCTTTCGGAGTGGATGCTAGCTCATGAATCTCGACATCCTGGACATAAGGTCAGCTGGGCTACTTGGAGGTCACTTAACCGTTTCAGTAGTGGTACTGGAAAACGTAGGGACAATCTCAAGAAGTGGGGGTATTTAGGAAAACAGACAGAACTTTGTGATTGTGGAAAGTGGTGGTGATTATTGTTTTAAGACGAAGTATAACCGTACAAATATCCTCTATTAACTCTAATCCGAGAGAAAAATGGAACAGATCTGACACTTCAAACAATGAAGATATCGGCCAAAAAAGACAAGTGTCAAGAAGGGCGTGAGAAAGAAAGTCTATCTAGGCCTCGAATGCTCTTATACCGTCGAGGTCGGAAAAGAACAAGAACCAAAGAACCAAGGGAGGTTGGATAGGATAGATGAAAGTGAGGAGGCTGGCACGATTCTGGGGGAAAACAAACTAGCCCACACCGAACAATTAGGCGAAATTAATTTATCATCAGTAGTAACTTCGGCATCGGAAGTCTGCAACATCTTGAAGTCGATGGATACGAAGAAGTCTTGTGGTCCAGATCAAATTCCAGGAATTGTGTTACGTGAGTGTGCTGAGGAGCTGGCAACCCCACTAGCTACGATAATCAACTGGTCTCTTCGTACAGGCAATTTCCCGTCGGAATGGAAGAAAGGCTATGTTATTCCAGTGTTTAAGAAAGGTGACAGATCTTTATTTGTCAATTACAGACCAGTAGTTCTTCTTTCACTCATATCCAAAGTAGCGGAAAGAGTCGTATACAAAGCCGTGTACAGTGCAGTCAGTGGTTTAATTAATATTAACCAGAATGGGTTTGCCCAGAAACGCTCAACTACCACCAATCTTGCTGTGTACTCCCACTTCATATCTAAGGCTCTGGACAATTGCAAGCAGGTTGATGCTGTGTACACGGACTTTTCCAAGGCTTTCGACTCAGTGCAGCATAATGCTCTTCTGACTAAGTTGTCAGCATATGGCATTCATGGAAACTTGCTTGAATGGTTTAAATGCTATCTTTACGAAAGAAGGTATTCAGTAAAATACGAGGGTATCATTTCTCGCCCTTATCAGCCTATGTCTGGCGTCCCACAAGGTTCACTACTGGGACCTTTATGTTTCCTTCTATTTATTAATGATCTGCCATCACAAATCCATTCGAGTAACTACCTGCTCTATGCTGATGACCTTAAAATCTACAGGGTAATTGAAAAGATGAGTGATTGCGAATTGTTACAGTATGATATAAATATTATTAGTGATTGGTGCAAAAACTGGCATTTAACCCTAAATATTTCAAAGTGCAGTGCGATATCCTTCACGAGAAAAATGCAAGTTAATGTATTCAATTATAATGTAGGGAATCAAGAAGTGAAGCGTGTTAATAAAATTAACGATCTTGGTATTATTTTTAGTAATCCAAATGGTCTGTCTTTAAATGAGCATGTGTTAAATATCGTTAACAAGGCATTTAAAACGTTAGGCTTCCTCAAAAGAAATTGCAAGAGTTTTAAATGTGTTGTCCCATTGAAAACCCCTCACAGCAATACTTAGTTAATGCCTTAGAGCGAGTACAGATCAGATTCTCAAAATGGATTAGTAAAAAGTGTTTGGGTATCAAGCTGTCATCGACAGATTATGATTTGTTTGTACAAATATGTGTGTTGAGTCGCTTAGGACTAGGCGAAGGTATGTCAACGCACGTCTCATACACAAATGTATCGGTAATTTCCTTGACTGTCCCAATTTACTCCAGTTGCTACTAATTCATGTTCCTTCCCGCAATACCCGACAGGCTGTCACCTTTCACTTACCCAGGTGCAGAACGGAATCACACAGGAACTCTTGGTTTATGCAGGCCCTGAGATCCCTGAACGAAATTAGCGGGATAGTGGATATATTTCACTCGTCAGCTAGTGAAATTCGCAGACATCTTATGGACACTTCATAGACAGAGTGTTCCTTGTATCTTGTTCTGCCCATTTAGTAACTGAAAGTTATACTTCCTTCCTTCGGTCATTTCAAAACATGTCTTTTTTCCTTCCTAATGTGTTCTGTAAATATGTATATATTATATATTGCTTATTTATAATTAGTGGTAGTAGTAAGTTCTGTTAATATTGTTATTATTTGAATGTATTATATCATCTGTAATTGGAGAATCAATAACTCTGTTGATGATAAATAAACAAATCAAATCAAATCAAATCAAATCAAATCAAATCAAATCAGCTATGCCCTGTCCAAAGTACACTTCAATGCCTCGTTCAACCAACCAAAGACGGAATTACTGTCGCTGAATATTGGATTGACTCAGTGTGACCGCACGAATTATATCTGTACCTTGGTGTTCCTGTATTTTGTGTAATGTAATGTGTAATTTATGGTTTAAGAATATTTGAACTGTTCATATTGTATCAACTCTGTAACACGAAATAATAATAATAATAATAATAATAATAATAATAATAATAATAATAATAATAATAATAATAATAATAATGTTACAGGTATTTCTTAGCGTTTTCGTAATAATATATTACTTTCTACTTAAAGTTTATGTACCGTACTGAACTGTGGTCCGCCTCTGTGGTGTAGTGGTTAGCGTGATTAGCTGCCACCCCCGGAGGTCCCGGTTCGATTCCCGGCTCTGCCACGAAATTTGAAAAGTGGTACGAGGGCTGGAACGGGGTCCACTCAGCCTCGGGAGGTCAACTGAGTAGGGGTGGGTTCGATTCCCACCTCAGCCATTCTATATAGTGGTTTTCCGTGGTTTCCCACTTCTCCTCCAGGCAAATGCCGGGATGGTACTAAACTTAAGGCCACGGCCGCTTCCTTCCCTCTTCCTTGCCTGTCCCATCCAATCTTCCCATCCCTCCACAAGGCCCCTGTTGAGCACAGCAGGTGAGGCCGCCTGGTTGAGGTACTGGTCATTCTCCCAGTTGTATCCCCGACCCATAGTCTGAATCTCCAGGACACTGCCCTTGAGGCGGTAGAGGTGGGATCCCTCGTTGAGTCCGAGGTAAAACTCGACCCTGGAGGGTAAGCAGATTACGAACGAACGAACTGAACTGTGAAAAAACAAACAGAACAACATGAAATCTGATATATTGTCTTCCACTACACTTCACATGAGTTCATAGAGCCAAACTCTGAAGAGGAAATTCGCTTAACGATATATTTGGACCGGGAAATTTACAATCTGGCATAGAATCTTTGTGCTGTGTGCATGTACACATTGAAATATCTCGAACTTCCAATACTCGAATGTTCAGTATCTCTAAATAATTTAATTTTCCCCGCCGTCTGTGTTATTCTTCACGTGTATTTAATTCTCTGTTACTCGAAATTCTGTGGCTAAATGGTTAGCGTGCTTGCCTTTGGTCACAGGGGTCCAGGGTTCGATTCGGCAGGGTCGAGAATTTTAACCATCATTGGTTAATTTCTTTGGCACGGGGGCTGGGTGTATGTGTCATCTTCATCATCATTTCATCCTCATCACGACGCGCAGGTCGCCTACGGGAGTCAAATCGAAAGACCTACACCTGGCGGGCCGAAAATATCCTCGGGCACTCCCGGCGCCAAAAGCCATACGCCATTTCATTACTCGAAATTCGATTACAGGAATTTCTCCATTTCTCGAAACAAAAGCGTATGCGTACATAGCGCCCGCCGTATCTGTCCTCTGGCGCATTGGCCATAGGCAGTAAGAGCTGTTTGAACCCTCTCCTGGATTGTTAAGTGCACTAACAATTATTCTTCGATCCTACATACTCAGTCAGTCGAATATAAGTATTTTTACTGCAATAACTGTTGCTGAAAAGTATGTGGAAGAAAAGAAGCTTGAGGATGAAAAACAGAAGAAACCAACGGGTTTTTGCCAAGTTGTATGTTTCATGTTCCCCTACTGTATAGATTCTGTTTTCAACGTCTTCAAGTGTTGTACTTTAAATGACAAAATACTTCGAGTTTGTTTTCATACGGTCAAATACCACTTATGCCAGCATCAAGCCGTTACTCCACATGATTCTATTACGTGCAATCAAATACAGTAGAGACAATACGCGACACTTACGGATTTCGCCTTGCTAAAATGGGAGACAATTCGACGGTAGCGCTCCTAGTGACTTGACCTGAACAAATCGCGCTAAATTCAAATATCAATGGAAATGTATATACGGAAATGGATAAATAAATAAAGAAAGTGGTATTGAGATATTAACTTCGAAGTTGCTAAAGCAATTCTGGATAAATGAATGAATAATTATTTAAAAGCTTATTAATCAAAGACTGAAATTAGACACATAAACAAGATATGAAATGGACTGGTGTGAAATGGCTTGACCTTTCATTTATGCATTACTTTTTTAGCTTTAGCATTCCTGACTGAACTTTTACGGTTGGATTTGTCTTTTTCCTCATTTAAAAAACATTGTATGATCACATTAAGACACTTGTCAATAAAAATATCGGCACATTCCTTGCACACATGATGCAATGAATTAACATTTAAAACTGGACAATTTTCCTCTCAACATGAAGCCTACTAATAGAAAGAAAATCTATAAAATTCCTTCTTTAGTCTGGGAAGAGGGATTAAAGAAAGAAAAGTATGAAAATGTTGTCGATAGTGATGCTTTGAGGAATATTTATGTACAATTAGAGTAAACATGTAATATACCATTGGCTGTATAGTCGAGGATTTTTAAAGTCGCTGGACTGGAAATGATCTGAACAGATCTTATAATTCTTATATAAGCGTAACGTCCCTTCTTTCTTGTACACTTTATCCAAATCGCTTCTGTGACATTTCAAAACCCACAGTTCGCACCTACAACAACACATCGGTATTGAAGGTTAACTGCTGCACTATACAATAAAATATGCGTATTACATTTTATGCCAGTTAAAATATGGGTCGAACAGGTCAGAAGATTATGAAGTACTATAAAAATCTCTGTCACTGGAAGAATATATATGCAAACACAATATTACTTACATGTTCTTGTTACGAGGGAACCTGAAGAACGACCGCGCATTTTTCTCTACTTCATAGTTACTGCAGCCAATCACAGCACATACCTTTCCCCTCATGTTGAGAGGAGATATCAAGGAATGACACACGCTACTATTTAATTATGTCATCTCACTGAAAACGCATAAATAACACCAAAAACTTCACACAAAAATATACGTGCTCGTATGAGAGAATCAGTACTGTTCAGGTCTATCCGCTAGGATGAGTTGCAATAGCTGTCCCTCGATATCTCGCTCAGTGTCGCGTATTGTCTCTACTGTATTTGGTGCAATCCTCAAGGGCGGGAATTGTCTATATGTCGAAAAGTCGATAACTCGAAATAAAATTCAACTCGATATATTGAGGTTCGACTGTACTAGGAACAGTCACATTCCACTCCGAGGAGATTTACTCAGTGGGTGATGAGTCTGAAGTTTCAGGTGCTCTGAGACATGGAGGTTGATTACATTGGAATGAGGTTTCAGGATAAGTACAGTATCAGAGGGCCTGGTATCACCGATATGGCAGCGCAGTGGAAGAACCACGTGCAATGAATGCAAGTACCCTTTGTTATGACCATCAGCGACATTGTTTAAAGTTCAACGCCAGTTGAGGTCATCTCAGTGACGACACAATTTGGAATACTCGCACGTACAATGATATCACTGAAACCATGGGAGTAGTAATTCAGTATACTGTCAGACGACAGACATTGTTTGTTCACTTCTCATTTTGGTTTCGGAATTCGATTTTATCTCGAACTAGCTGTATTACCCGGCGCTTGATTGTTTACTTACAGGTATTTTACAAGCATACATACATTATCCTTATCCTTATAGACCGTTATGCCTTCCAGCGTTCAGTCTGCAAGCCTCTGTGAATTTACTAAACGTCGCCACAATCTTCTATATGCAACCAGTGCTGTACCTCCTATACCTCTTATTTTTAAATCGTTAGAAACTGAGTCCAACCATCGTCGTCTTGGTCTTCCTCTACTTCTCTTACCCTCCACAACAGAGTCCATTATTCTCATAGGTAACCTATCTTCCTCCATTCGCCTCACATGACTCCACCACAGAAGCCGGTTTATGCGCACAGCTTCATTCATCGAGTTAATTCCCAACCTAGCCTTTATTTCCTCATTCCGAATACCCTCCTGCCATTGTTCCCACTCGTTTGTACCAGCAATTATTCACGCTATTCTCATGTCCGTTACTTCTAACTTATGATTAACATATCCTGAGTCCACCTAGCTTTCGCTCCCGTAAAGCAAATTTGGTCTGAAAACAGACCGATGTAAACATAGTTTCATCCGGGAGCTGACTTCCTTCTTACAGAATACTGTTGATCGCAATTGCGAGCTCACTGCATTAGCTTTACTGCACCTTGATTCAATCTCACTTACTATATTACCATCCTGGGAGAACACACAACCTAAATACTTGAAATTATCGACCTGTTCTAGCTTTGTATCACCAATCTAACATTCAGTTCTGTTGAATTTTTTACCTACTGACATCAATTTAGTCTTCGAAAGGCTAATTTTCAAACCATACTCATTGCACCTATTTTCAAGTTCCAAGATATTAGACTGCAGGCTTTCGGCACAATCTGCCATTAAGACCAAGTCGTCAGCATAGGCCAGACTGCTTACCACACTTCCACCTAACTGAATCCCTCCCTGCCACTTTATACCTTTCAGCAGATGATCCATGTAAACTACGAACAGCAAAGGTGAAAGATTACAGCCTTGTCTAACCCCTGTAAGTACACTGAACCAAGAACTCATTCTACCATCAATTCTCACTGCAGCCCAATTGTCAACATAAATGCCTTTGATTGATTTTAACAATCGACCCTTAATTCCATAGTCCTCCAGTATAGTGAACAACTATGAATGTACCAAAAGTCTCCACAATCCTTTATGGATTCATTTAGTTCTACTCGTATATCTATTATCTTTAAATCACTAGAAAATGAGTCTAATCATAGTCGTCTTGGTCTCCCTCTACTCCTCTTACCCTCCATAACAGAGTACATTATTCTCCTACGTAACCTATCCATGTCCAATCGCCTCACATGACGCCACCACCGAAGCTGGTTAATGCGTACAGCTTCGTCATTCAATTCATTCACAACTTAGCCTGTATTTCCTCATTGCTAGTACTCTCCTGCCATTGTTCGCATCTGTTTGTACCAGCAATCATTCTCGCTACTTTCATGTCTGTAACTTCTCACTTATGAATAAGATATCCTGAGTCCACCCAGCTTTCACTCCCATAAAGCGAAGTTGGTCTGGAAACAGATCGGTGTAAAGAACGTTCGCCCGGGACTTTGACTTCTGACTTACAGAATAGTTGATCGCAACTGCGAGCACACTGCCTTAGCTTTACTGTACTTTGATTCAATCTCACTTACTATATTACGATCCTGGGAGAACACACACCCTAAATACTTGTAATGATCCACCTGTTCCAGCTTTGTATTCCCAACCTGACATTCAGATCTCTTGGATTTCTTATCTACTGACATAACTTTTGTTTTGGAAAGACTAATTTTCATACCATACTCATCGCACCTATTTTCATGTTCCAAGATATTAGACTGCAGACTTTCGGCACAATCTGCAATTAAGACCAGGTCGTCAGCATAAGCCAGGCAGCTTACTAGATTTCCACCTAACGGAATCCTTTCCTGACACATTATGCTTTCAATAGATGATCCATGTAAACTACGAACAGCAAAGGTGATAGATTACAGCCTGTAACTACCTTGAATCAAGAACTCATTCTACAATAAATTTCCATTGCAGCCCAATTGTCAACATAAATGACTTTAATAGCTTTTAATAATCCCTTAGTCCCTCAGTGCGCCTAACATATTTTCCCTCGGTACTCTGGCAAATGACGAAACAGAAAGCATAACTGTCTGTTCCTCTCGTAGCGTTTTTCAATTACCTGGCGCAAACTGAAGATCTGATGCGACAGTTAAGTTAGTAGTAATTGTTATTACATCAAGCTATTAGCATCATAATGTTTATTTCTACGTGTTAACTCATACTCCATTGTCATGATCATCATCATTAATATCATTAGAATACGTACTGCCCGCCTCTGGGGTGTAGTGGTTAGTGTGATTAGCTGCCACCCCCGGAGGCCCGGGTTCGATTCCAGGCTCTGCCGCGAAATTTGAAAAGTGGTACGAGGGCTGGAACGGGGTCCACTCAGCCTCGGGAGGTCAACTGAGTAGAGGTGGGTTCGATTCCCACCTCTGCCATCCTAGAAGTGGTTTTCCGTGGTTTTCCACTTCTCCTCCAGGCAAGTGCCGGGATGGTACCTAACTTAAGGCCACGGCCGCTTCCTTCCCACTTCCTTGTACGTACCTTCCAATCTTCCCATCCCCCACCAAGGCCCCTGCTCAGCATAGCAGGTGAGGCCGCCTGGGCGAGGTACTGGTCATCCTCCCCAGTTGTATCCCCCGACCCAATGTCGTACGCTCCAGGACACTGCCCTTGAGGCGGTAGAGGTGGGATCCCTCGCTGAGTCCCAGGGAAAAGCCAACCCTGGAGGGTAAGCAGATTAAGAAGGAAAGAATAATACTGTGATATTTTAATTTTTTAAAGCATGCTATAATTTGGAGACTTATTCTCCGCTGTAACTTATCACCAAAATAAAAATATCTGTACACTCGTTACCTAAAGCGACTCTTTCGCAGAGTGTGTTAGGTCATGGAACCTCCCCGCCTCCGTCCCTGTCCTGACATTAAGGATAAGGTGGATTCCCAAGGGTACTTACTTGAATCATCACACTGACTTGTGAGATGACCGAGGTGTGTGTGTGGGGGGAGGGATGTTTTCATGGACTATAATTACATATTACGAATAGTGCGCTTAGGGGCGCGCAGCTGTCACCTTGCATCCGGGAAATAGTGGGTTCAAATCCCACTATCGGCAGTTCCAAAGATGGTTTTCCGTGGTTTCCCATTTTCACATCACGCGAATTCTGGGGCTGTAAGGCCACGGCCGCTTCCTTCCCACTCCTAGCTCCTTCCTATCCCATCGTCGCCATAAGACCTATCTGTATCGGTGCGACGTAAAGCAGATTGGAAAACAAATCCTTGTGTTCGAAAATCTATTGCCTTGAACTTTGTTTTGTGTTTAACGATTACTTTAAGTAGCTGCCTTTCCTCTTGCAAAACCATCTCACGCTCTTCCTGTCAATCGAGCTATTCCTGCAAATTCTCCTCCTAAACCACATTTCCGCTGCCTCCAGTCGAGCTTTCTCCCATGCGTTCCTCTTAGTGTGGACGTTGAAGTGTTTGTTCAACGGAAAGTTCTTTTCTTTGTGGGAAGCGTTCTTGGCTAGTGGTATTCTTCTCTTGATTTCGTTAAGACATCTCTTGTTTTCCTCTACATCGCCACCGAGATAGCAAAATTCTGCTACTTCGTCTGCTTATTCTTGTGCCACTCCTTCCTCTACCTACTTTCTCGTCTATAACCATGACTTGAGTCTTCTCGGTATTTAGGGTTTAACTTGAGCTTCATTATCTCTTGATTTAACACCGTAAGCATTCTCCTTCTCCTAGACTGCCATTATTGCAATAACATCGACAAACCTGATGCGGTGAATACCATCACCACCGCTCTGCATTTAGCGCAGTCACACAGGTGGCAAATTCCCTACCTGTTGTTTTCCTAGCCTTTCCTTAAATAATTTCAGAGAATTTGGAAATTTATCGAACATCTCCCTTGATAATTATTTCAATCCCTAACTCCTGTTCCTATAAACGAATACATTCCTCAATTTGTCCTCCTCATTTCCATCACTTTATCATCTACTAATGTTATTCCAACCTTACATCCCCACTGACAGCTCGGAACATAGCATTTAGTCGAAAGTACGCAACATTTTCGTAACGCTACTATTTTGTCGGAAATCACCCAGAACAAATTGAGCTGCTTTTCTTTGAGTTTTATTTTCCAGCTCTCGTTTAGAACCTTACTACCACCAGTAAGTACCCTCACAACCAAATGAAGATAGGCCTACCTGTAACTTGTATTTACAATCCCGTTTGTGTGATTACCCCAATAAAGATATTTTCTTATATTAACACGTAGGTACTTACAGCGATCTCCATAAGGAAATTTCATCCGATCAACGCAGTAATTAAAACTGAGAGGACTTTTCTTCTTTGTGAAACTCACAACCTGACTTTTAACCCCGTTTACCATTTTCGACGTCTTTTTTTGCAGTTGCTCATAATCTTGAAACGTACTCAAAAAGCCTTATCTTTGATTGCAGTTCTTTACTAATATAATTTATATAGCGTCCAATAACATTGACTTAACGAGTTCCTTATCATCACAGATTACTGTGGAATTACCCGAAGTATTACAATTAAAATTAAGTGAACTAATTGGAAAAATTAATTGGAATTGTGATTCGAAAGTAGCCTACTGTAGGTACTACAAAAGTACAGAATAGCGTATGCAGATGTTGTTCCGGTGCATACATATCATTTCGATGTTCGATTCTCCATAAGGGGGGAGAACCTGCTTAACAAAGGAAAAAAATAGGTTAATTTTCATTCGATTCTTAAATATGCTACAATTGTTGTTGGCAAATGCTGCACATATCCCAGTATTGGCATGATTCCTGGCAACCAGAAGCAACTTCAATAATGTCAGAATTTTATTAATTTTAATATTTTAAAATAAAATATTCAAAATTTCCCGCCTTTTTAACAATATATCACTGTTTCCCTTATAAATTCCAAGTTTACAAGAATTTTAGTACCTTTCCTTTTTTAAAAGTTTGTATCAAAACTCCAGCTACAAAATGAACCTCAATCATTAACATAGACTGTGATTTGGATTTTTGTCGCGTTTTTATTCCGAGGACCAGAAAATATTAATAGCTTTTTAATTAACAATGTTATATAAAATATAATTTAAATCCTATTGATCTGAATGAGGTACAGATTGTAGTACAACACTATGGGAGGAAACTCTGAAAAATAATAATTATCCGTGAATCAGTAAGTAATATATTGTTAAAAAGACGGGAAATTTTGAACATTTTATTTTTAAATGTTATAATTAGAATTTTGACATTATTGAAGTTGCTTTTGATTGCTCTTAAGCATGCCAATCCTGGGGTATGTGCAGCATTTGTCAACAACGTTTGTAGCATATATAACAATCGAATGAATATTGGCCTATTTTCCCCGTGATGAGCTAGGTAACTTTGAGGTAAGACATTCTACGAGGGGGTGTTAATTTCTTGCATGTCGTCGCATTGTACTAGACAGCACAGAATTATGAAAATCAGTAGGGCATTGATCAAAATGACAGTTCTTCCATCACGCAACTGTAGCGTGCCGGTAAAGCAAAACAAAGCAAATAATATTAAAATAAAAAGTGAATTAATGTTATAAAATATTGAATGAAACAACATGTTCTTACTTCAACCACTGAATAATTTGTTAACTATTCCTGCATGTACAGCATTACATGATAATTATTATGATATCTGCACCCACAATATATACAAAGATGAGAGGGAAGTTTTTATGTCCAAGTTGAATGAATATTCTTCCCTCCCAGTGACAGATAACCACCAATTATTATTATTATTATTATTATTATTATTATTATTATTATTATTATTATTATAAGGCTATCACTCGTTAACGAGTATGATTGTCTTCGAAAGGTAAAGTTCAAATCACATGAGTTCTTCGATGGCTTTGTAATCCAATTCTGGGAGCACAAACTCTTCCACAATGTAGGCGCACGATGTCTTGGGTAACCACCGGTTTTTGAGTGTTGATACTTCTGCTATTCATTCACTCTTTCCTAGCGTTGCGTTTGTCGACGCGACGCCATTCTGGACGAGTGGTTGCCACAACCTCCCAAATTTCAGGGTCAGTTTGACATTCCTCTAGGTTCGCCTTCAGAACGTCTTTGTTGCCCACTGTGATTTCTCTGTCCGACCTTCAACTGACAGTACATGATTTGTTTTGGGAGACTTGACTCATGACCTGTCCATAAAGGTGGTGAGACGCTGTTTGTATTAGCTTGCTCCAAAACACTTACGTTAGTGCATCTGTCTTCCCATTTTATTCCTAGGATTTCCTTAATGCAGTGTTGATGGTACTTTTCCGGGCATACTAAGTGCCTTCTGCATGTAAGCCATATTTCACAACCATAGAGTTGGAACAACGGCTTGGTATACATACAGTTCAGTTTGAGTACTCCTGTTACGGTTGTCAAACACCCTAATTCGCATACGACTATAGGCTAGAGAATGTAGGAAACCTGATAGAACAGAAAAATATTCACCAAACGGTTCGATCTGAAACGCATTCTGGTCAACCGGACGAAGTGGATTTAGAGAAGAAGAGCATTTATGACCGTACAGTCTCGTATTATAAAGAAAAATATGGACTGCAAAATATATCAGTCACAAGCTTGATGGCGGGAGCCCGAGGAACAATTCCTAAATTCTTATCCCATTTTAGACTTCATTAGGTTTAAAAAAAAACATCTGTTCATAAACATAACGGTAGCTGCCATCCGCAGTTGAATATTAATTTTAAGAAACCATTTATACAGTCAACAGCATCGTGTGCGTACTTTTTGTACTCTAGGTGGAAGACATTTCATATCCCATGCTCATATGACTTATTTCATAGTAACAGCGATGGTATGTTTTGTATTGTATACTTTGACCTAGTGGCAACCCTATCATTAGGGAAGTTATAAAATAAATAATATACGTAATATTATCAGAGGAATTTGTGAAAAGAAATGTAAAAAAAAAGGTGAAAACAGAGAAAATTACATGTAGTTAGGGAGAGGTATCCTGAACTACATAAGTTAGTTAATATCCAGGAAATACCTCAAAAGGTAAGGTTGTCTAAATAACGGTGAGATAATATGTACTATAACAATCAATTATGGTTTAATCACGTGCTGTGACAGTTTGTTATTTGGAATAAGTTTGGTACTTTTTTTCAAAACGAACAAAATTAGTGGCTTTTGCTGAAAAATGTTTTTGCTATTTTCTAAAACCAAGAATACTGCTTGCATGTGGATGCAATGGTTGCGGCCGGAGGATGTTTTCTCTCCCGCGAATCGTGCTTATTCGAGACTGTGTGTGTGGTGGGGGGGACCATATTCTCTGTCAGAGTTAGTATAAATGTGGTTGTATTTTATTAGTAATTTAAGCCCACTAGGAAGTGCTTATGACGAGTTCTTTTCGGATGCTCGGTTTCGTTCCCAATACCTCTTGAGTCCTGCTATTAGGTTTTCCTTTCTTTCCTGCGAAAGAGGTTTGTGAGATTTAACAACTTTTGTTAGAGGGTATTAGGTTTATAATATTTATTGGGTATGTAACATATTCTTGTAACATTTCACAAATTGGAATATCTTTGGTACTAATGTTGAAAGAGTTTCTTACCAGACAAAGTAGGGGGCTCCGAAAAACGTAAAATTAAACATTTTCCTCAGTTGTGCCGAAAGTTGAAGGGCTAATGGGCCCGGAAAGCTTCAGACTGTAAGTCTTGGATATATGTATCAAACTAAGAAAACAAAAATTTCGAAAATCACTTTCGGCCTAAATGCAGTTTTGGAAAAACAGCCTAAAATCCCTTGTTTCTTTAATCCATGATTCAGATCCTAACCAAATTAATTTATTGACATAATTTTTTACAATGTGTTCCTTGGTTCAATAACCCCCAGGTGTTTTTTTTTTTTACTTTTTTCAAAAATTTCCACACCGAATGTAGTTGTAAGGACTTAAGTGAAACTCTGCATTCCCTCACATTAGCGCTCGTAGTGGTGCTTAAGTGAAACAATGCACTGACTAACACCAGCGCTCGTAGTGGTAGAAAAAGGCAAACTGCTAATCTAATCAATCGGATGACGATGATTAAGAAAGGATTGTAATTTTTAGGAAGAAATCAAGAATATATTCCCATACATTATTTACCTAAAATTCGTAGCTCATATCCCTAGGCTGTTTTCAACATTCAGTTGTTTGCCTGAAGGGACGTTTTGTAGTACTATCAAAACTCACTCCGTGTAATTACAATAAACGAACACTCTCTTCCCAGTTATGTCGAAGTTGGCATAAACCGGATCAGGTAACTAACTACTAAGGCTCGCTAAAAGATATGAAAATCTCGCTCAAATGATGTACAGGTTTTGGCGCAAATGACTACCTATCTTTTTCTTAAGCGTTCCATGAGCTTACAGGCGCAGGCTCCATGCCACTGATCCTGACAACCCCTCTCATAAATGTAATCCTTTCAAGTGAATTATGATTCAAAACTGGGCGGGCTGTTAACTGAAAGAGTTAGTTTAATTTTGATATAAGAGCTGGTGTCATCGCTCGATAACTGCGCGCGCGATCTTGTGCAACATTGTGTACGTGGAAAATTGTCACCACTTGTAACTGGACACAAGTCAAGTGTGCCAACACTCGAACACTGTATTGCGTCAACAAAGTCTTATAGAGGAACCTGGCGCCAAGTAATTGAATCCCCCTCCCTTCTCCCGGAAGAAGAGCCTAAAGGCTCAAAAGTCCGTTTGTGAGAAAAAAAGGGAAAAAGAATGCCAGTACTTCTGACTTTCGTTACTAAGGTCCTGAGGTCATTTTACCGAAATCTGAGAGATAACTGTGCGTTCCTGATCCCATTTAAAGCAACTATATATTGCATATAATAATGCATATTTCGGCCATTTTTATTGCTCTGGTCATATTTTGCTCCTTTCAGTGTTATGACGTCATATTTGTTCATATTTTGAGCATTTCTGTTTAAATTGAAGCGTCAAATTTTCAAACACGGGATTTCAAAATACGGTACTGTAGTAGATGAATTTTTCTTTCTTTTCCCGAAACAGGTAGCAGGTTTATACAGTATGATCCGAGAAAGAGATGCTGTACGAACGTACATCGACAGATACACGAAAGCATGCTAATACTTCATTTTTGGCATTCGAGAGATAGTGGTTCCCCATTTTCACACCGAGAAAATTCTGAGCTGTACCCTAATTAATTCCATGGCTGCTTCCTTCCAGCTCGTGACACTTTCCTATCCCATCGTCACCGTAAGACCTATCTGTGTCGGAGTAACTTGGCCTGCGGTGCAATTCTAAGACTAAAAGGATGTCCACTAGGGAAGTAGCCTAAGAGGACTGAATGGCAGATAGCGGACAGACGAGTCCAGAAAAAGGAAGACACTCTTTGATAGTCAATATTAATGGAACAAAATGACACACCGTTACAATACTTGCACAGAGATGTGTTCAAAGTGCTCCTCATTAGCAGCAAAACTGCTGACCGAACTACACCTGTCAGTGCTGCCGTCTCTCGTAGCTCGTTTGTATCTGTTGTAGGCCTACGTGTTGGCGGCTGAGTTCCGTACACGTTACGCCATTGCCCTTGTACCTCCATCATGTTTTCGCACCACTCCAACACCGCCTTGCGTTGCTCAAACGACAATCTTACTTCATTCATTGCTTCACTGTCATCTGCTGGAAAACGCCATTCACTTGACCATCATCTGTTGAGAAAACAATGTACTACGCTACCGTGCAACACTTGCAACGATATGTCATTTTATTCCAAAGATATTAACTATCGAAGAGTATCTACATTTTTCTGGACCCCTTTGTATTTAGGATATGCATTCTCCCAGGACGTTAAAAGTATTTGAATCAAGGTGCAGCAAAGCGAATGCAGAAGGCTCGCAGTATTCTGTAAGAAATAAGTCAGCTCTCGGAGGAAACAATCTTTACATCGGTCTGTTTTCAGACCAGCTTTGCTGTTCGGTAGTGAAAAGTGGGTGGACTCAGGATATCGTATAAGTTGGAAGTAACACACATGAAAGTAGCGAGAATGATTGCTGATACAAACAGGTGAGAAGAATGGCAAGAAGGTATGCGCAATGAGGTGATAAGAGATAAGTTAGGAATGAACTCGATGGATGAAGCTGTGCGTATGAACCGGCTTCGGTGTTGAGATCATGTCAGGCGATTGGAGGAGGATAGCTTATCTACCGTAGGAGAATACTAGCATCGATCACCGAGAGTAAGAGATGTAGAGGGAGACCAAGACGAGGATGGTTAGAGAGTTTCTGAAGATAAATTAAATGAGGCTACAGAGAGAGGCACTTTATTAATTCACAGAGGTTTGCAGACTGAACGCTGAAAGGCATAACTGTCTATAACAGTCGTTCTTTAAGTGTGGGGGGCCGAGAACGAATATTTAATGAGGGTATTATTTTATGTGGCACTGATGATAGAACTGCATTACTTATAAATTCGTTTCATCATTCTTGACAGTCTTCTTGACTTATTAAGCGGTGTTAGACCGTAAGTTTAAACTCAGTAATCACGGACAATTTAAAGTTTAATCATGAATTGTTGTTGGCTTCAAACGGTTAAAGATAAACATGATAACACTGATAAGCTGTTGGAAAGTTCATCTTGTAGTTCAGTTGCGTCTCGAGGTGTTCCAGTGAAAAAGAAATCAAGGGAATGTTGTGATGAGTAACTGCAGTACGGAATGGTGCCTTCAACAGTTAACTTAAAAGTGTTATGTATTTTGATGGTCTCTTGAAGGAATGTATGAAATCTGCTCAACTTCGAAGGCATCTAGAAGAAAGACATGCGGATCATTCTAGTAGCTAAAGTGATTTTTAAATGAAAAGTAAAGAAAGTCTACAAATAAGAAATATTATCGGGGAAAAAAAAAAAACAGGAATTGCATTGGGAAACAGTGATGAAAAAGAAACCCTTGCTTCGTATGAAGAGTCATTTTTGAACGTATTGCGTAGTTTAATTTGAATATACAACTGAATGAATTTTGTTCAATATAGCAGAACTTGCTTAGTATTAGCCGTTATGAATGCACTGTACATTCATTACTTTGAGGAGGCCCGCTCCGCTAGTGAGTTTAATGTTATAGGGTTTTATGTCTCACTAACTACATTTTTGACGGTTTTTGGAGACGCCAAGGTACCGAAATTTTGTCCAGCAGGAGTTATTTGACGTCCCAGTAAATCTACCGACACGAGGCTGACGTATTTGAGCACCTTCAAATACCACCGGACTGAGCCAGGATCGAACCTGCCGCGTTGGGGTCTGATGGTGGTACTGATTATCGTTTCATGAGGAAGTACAACTAGGCAACCATCCTCTATATAACACTGATCAGAGAGAAAAAATGGAAGGGATCCGACACTTCGAAAAATGATACCAGGCAAAGAAAGGCAAGGGCCACGAAGGGCGTGAAAATGAAAGTTTGGAGCAATTAGCTGCCCCACCGGAGTCTTGTGGGGGATATGGGACAGCTTCTTCTAAACCGGAACGGCATTTTTTTTAAATCGTACCCAGATGAAGCGAAGAACGAAGCCATATTAAGCCACGATAGTTCACCGCACTTTCTCAGTTCTGTCGTCGAGACCCAAAGTTATTTCCTTTGAACACTTTCTCTAATCCCTTTTGAAGAAAGGAAGGCTTGTTTGGGGTTGGGTGCTAGATAATGTGACCGCACAGGATGGGCTGGAAAATCCCCACAGGACAAAGGTGCTGGCCTGCACAAGAAATGCTTCTCCACCCAAAAGCCACTCCTTGGACCGAGCATCGTCACCGTTCCACTTGCGGCCCTTGAAACTTTAGAGGAACCAAGGGAACAAAAGACCGTTACTACTGGCTTTTGTGTGACTCTGATCTCGCTCTGTAAATAGGCTACACGTTAAATACTGATCACGGCGCTGGTTGGATCATTAACAGCTACACAATCAGCTGTCAAATATGACCTAGGCCTTACCGGAGGTGATGTGATTATTGTATTAATAGGAAGTACAACGGGACAACCCTCTAGTAACACTAATCAGAAGGAAAGTGGACGATCTTAGATAAGTTGAAGAATGGAGTTATCGGCGAAAAACAAAGGCAAATGTCATGAAGGGCATAAAAATGAAGACTCCCAAATCTAATACCATCGGGGTCGTAACAGAACGTGAGTTGATCAAGAGAACTCGGATAGGACAGATGAAAGTGAGGAGCCTGGCACAAGTAAGTGGAAGCAATTCCAGGACTCAGCTAAGGGCCCCGTGGTCGCCAACCCAAGCTCCAAAGTTCACAGCCCCTGGAGCCCCTTCTAGTCGCCTTTTACGACAGGCAGGGGATACCGTGGGTGTTATTCTACTGCCCCACCCACAGGACGATTGGAAGAGGAATTGGGGAGTGTTTGATTAATTTTCCAACTTCTTTGGTACATTTAAGAATAGGAACTGTTAGCGAATCTGCCACTTACGCGACAGCCGTAAGTGCAGATCAATGGTCATAGACTGATAGAGGCAATTACTACAACTAACCCGACAACGAGTACACAACAGCTAGTCCGATGAGGCAGACAGCTCTGTTCTTTACCTTATTATTTAGAACATTTCTGAAACCCACCCAAACATTTTTCAAAATCATTCAAAGCCTCGTGTGCCGAATTATTTTGTCAATTTCTTCTATAAACAATTGGCCGAGTCCATTTTCTGTTATGTTTAAAGTGAAGATTTCGCAGCATTTCAGCACTGAACTGCTGTCACCCACGTGGCAGATCCCTATGAGTTGTTTATCTAGTCTTTTCATTTCAAAGAAATTGGAAATTTATCGAATATTTATTTCCCGTGATAAGTTATTTTGACGTCGAACTCCTATGAACGAATATTTGCCCTAGTTTGTCTTCTACAATCCAATCTTCATAATTATTGTGATCTTTCCTACTTTTAAAATCTCCAGTCAAGCTTGTTCGTCTACTAATGTCATTCCACGCCATCTCTCCACTGACAGCTCGGAACATACCACTTAGTCGAGCAGCTCGTCTCCTTACTCCCAAGTCTTCCCACCCCAAACTTCACAACATTTTCGTAACGCTATTCGTTTATCGGAAATCGCTCAGAAAAAATCGTGCAGCTTTCCTTTGGATCTTTTCCAGTTCTCGACACAAGTAGCCCTGATGAGGGTCCCATACACTGGAACCATACTCTAACACGCCCTCTCGTTCAAATCTTTAGCACAACTTCTAAATACTTTCATAAACATGTACCCTTTATTTACAGTCCCGTTTATGTGATTACCCCAATGAATATCTGTCTTAGATTCACACCTAGGTACTTACAGTGATCCCCATGAGGAATTTTCACCCCATCAACACAGTAATTAGAAGAGAGAGGATGTACAACCTGATTCTTCATCCCATTTGCAATCATACCATTGTCTTCTGTCCGTCTCACAAATTTCTGGTCTTTTTCCAGTTGCTTACAGTTCTGCAACTTATTTATTACTCTATACATCCGCTAAAAGCCTTATTTCTGATTCCAGTTCTTTACTCATATCACTTCTTCTTCTTGCGTTCCGGCCTCCTGAGGACCACGTTACAATTTCAATTCTTCCTCCTTAGTTGTTCTTTCCTTTTCTTCCAGTATTCTCTCATTGTTTCACTGTGCTTCTTTTTCCTGTCTTCAGTCCACCTTGTGCCTGTTTTCTTTTCCTTCCTCCCTTGGAATCCTTCCATTTGTAAGACTTTCTTCCTAAAAATCTTTCTTTCCAATAATTCTTCTTCTCGTATGTTGTTCCTTTCCAGGTCTTTCTTGACTTCTTGAATCCAGGTGGTAGTTGATTTCTTTTCCCAAAGGTACTTGAAGATTCGTTTAGTTAGTCTGTTGTCATCCATTCCGTAAATGTGTCCAAGAAATAGCAATCTCCTTTTTCTTATTGTTTCTGATATGCTTTCTATGTTTTGGTAAATTTCATTGTTACTTCTTAATTTCCAAAACTGCAATTCTTAGAGGACCTAATATTTTCTTTATAATTCTTCTTTCTAATATTTCTAATTTATCAAGCTTGTAGTTCAGTGCTAGACATTCGCTGGCATTTATATATAAGAAAATACAAAGGTTCTGTTCTGCGGAACGTCACCTTGGATCAGATAATGATTCTCTGACTTGTATTTCTATCACTTTAGTCACACAAGACAGTGATGGCAGACGTATCGCGATATCTGATAAAATCAAAGCGATAACATCACACCTTCGAATGCGATAATACTCGTCAGAATACCGGTTGTTGATAGGCTAATGCCTGCAACATTTCTTAAACGTTATTGGTCTATACCAGGAGTGTGTAATATTACTGAACTGACCAGTAACTACTTAACGCGACGGCCAGAAACAGAACTAAATTTAGTTAGAAACCCACACACAAAGAAATTAGTCACAGATAGGAGCAGGCAACCGTAAAACACGCTCCAGACGTAGTAAAAGTTTATAGCGAGAGTGGCGCATGGGACTTAGCCTGGCGAGTCCCAGTTAGTCTCCGATTTCAGAAACACCATAAAAGTAACGTCTGAAAGAACAAAAACAGAGAAGGGATAGCTAAAGAAAGGTAAAGCCCATCAAATATTATCAATTATTACAAACCTTCTTGCGTCATCAACTCTACGATTGGTTCGCGGCGATGGAAGCAGCTCACCACTGTTTCCTTCTTCATAGTGAATCGGTCGACGTACTTCAAACTTGGTCTGTCTGTGGCATTCCTTGCCTCCACAGCTCCTTCAGCATTCCTTCGTGTCTGGCTTTAAACATGCACAGACCTTCTCTTGAAAATTACGTTCCACTAGCACAGCCTCGCCAATTCAATCCTCCATCGCGACTTCATACACCCAGAAAATTCTGAACATCCTCCAATAACACCACATTTCAAAGGCCATAATCCATTTCCTTTCAGCTTCCCCGTGGTCACACACCTAAAAGCAATGAAAAGACATTAACTCACCACAGAAGTTCTGGCATCTATATAAATAATAATAATAATAATAATAATAATAATAATAATAATAATAATAATAATAATAATAATAATAATAATAATAATAATAATAATAATGTCTGCTATCGAGACATTACACAGAATAGCATCACAGGCAGGTCTTCAGCTATCATTCGAGAAAACCACTTATATGCACAATTTTCAGCTAAAGTGCAAGAAAGATAAAACTGAAAAGGCATATGGGACAATTTCACAGCTTTCCTTTTTTAAATACGTTGGAAAAGTAATTCTTTCTGCGGGATTAGGCAGTTTAGGCAGTTTGGCCAATACAGAAAGGGTCTTAGGGCATTTAGACTGACATGGGATCACTACAATTAACGAGTAATGTCACGCAATGCGAAATTAGAACATTACGAAACAGTTATTCTACCGGGAACTCTATATGCATCAGAAACCCTAACTTCAGGAGGTAATTCTAAAATAATTGCGGACACTGAAAAACAAGAACGCTAAATTATTAGGAAATTTTTCAGCCCCACACAGGAAAATGGAATTTGGATCAAAAGATGAACTCCAGAACTTTATAGTCACACAGTAGTTTCATCAATACTGTAGTTCGGAAGAGACGCTTGAAACATTTTGGACACATTTTCAGAATGGATAATAATAGACTAACACGAAGATTATTCAATGTAATACATTCCCAAAACAGGAGAAACAAGACAGAAGCAGTAACGTAAGTGTTTTGGAACAAGCTAATACAACCAGGCCTACGGGCTGAGCAGCGGTTGCTTGGTAGGCCAATACAACCAGTATTGAGGCTCTCGTAATAAAACACCAGCTTCGATGGACAAGTCACGTACTTCCATGCCTGAGTCACGTCTGCCAAAACAAATCATGTACTAAAAATCACAGGAATAGAACCAGCTTTTGGGTGGTTAGGCCGTGTGCATTATGCAGAGTTTCGTCCAGACGTGCCATTTGGACTCATCAGCTGGAATGGCACTCCCCTCCAGGACTCTGCTTAGCAGTGGCAGACCAAACTGTGTGGCCCCGCCGTATTAGCAAATCAAGTTTGCTAACCTGCTAAAGGAGAAATGACTTCTCCGTTTAAAAAACTGCTCCCCCATTGGAGATACAAATTCAAAAAGGGCTTTCACGGCCGCAGATCTAAAAATCACAGGAATAGAACCAGCTTTTGGGTGGTTAGGCCGTGTGCATTATGCAGAGTTTCGTCCAGACGTGCCATTTGGACTCATCAGCTGGAATGGCACGCCCCTCCAGGACTCTGCTTAGCAGTGGCAGACCAAACTGTGTGGCCCCGCCGTGTTAGCAAATCAAGTTTGCTAACCTGCTAAAGGAGAAATGCCGGGAGTGTCCGAGGACAAGAACGGCTCGCCAAGTGAAGGTCTTTTGATTTGATACCCTTGGGCGTCCTGCGCGTAATGATGAGCATGGAATGATGAAGAAGACGATACATACAGCCAGCCCCGTGTCAGCGAATTTAAGCAATCATGGTTCAACTTCCAGACCCTGCCGGGAATCGAACCCGGGACCCTTGTGACCAAAGACCAGCAGGCTAACCATTTAGCCATAGAGACGGACACTGTCAGTTGAAGGTGGGGCAGAGAAAAACAAGGTGGGCAACAAAAAACGCTATAAAGACGTTCTAAAGGTGAATCTAAAGAAATGTCAAACTGACCCCGAAAATTGGGAGTGGTGGTGGTGATTATTGTTTTAAGAGGAAGTACAACTGGGCAACCATTCTCTATATAACACTAAAAATGGAAGAGATCCGACACTTCGAAAAATGAAGATATCGGCCAAAGCAAGACAAGGACCACGAAGGGCGTCAAAATCAGAGATTCCCTAGGCCTCGAGTGCTCTAATATCGTCGTGGTCAGAAAAGAACAAGAGTTGACCAAGAGAGGTCGGATAGGATAGATAAAAGTGAGAAGCCTGGTACAAGTAATTAGAAGCAATGCCAGGACCTCAGTTAAGGGCCCCGTGATCGTCAACCCATGCTCCCAAGTTGAGAGCCTCTAGGGCCCCTTTAAATCGCTCTTACGACAGGCAGGCGTTACCGTGGGTGTTATTCTACTGCCCCCACCCACAGGGGGCTGAAAATTGGTGGTGATCATTGTTTTAAGATGAAATAAATTAGGTAATCATCCTCTACTAACACTAATCAGAGAGAAAAAATGGAAGGGGTCCGGCACCTCGAAACATGAAGGTATCGGCCAAAGAAAGACAAGGGCCACAAAAGGCGTCAAAATGAAAGACTCCCTAGGCTTCGAATGCTCTAATTCCTTCGGGGTCGGAAAAGAACTACTGTTGACCAAGGGAGGTCAGATAGTATAGATGAAAGTGAGGATCCAGGCACAAGTAAGTAGAGGCAATGCCAGGACTTAGCTGAGGTACCGTGGTCGCCAATCCACGCTCCCAAGTTAAGAGCCCCTTTTAGTCACATCTTACGATAGTTAGGAGATAGCGTGGTGTTATTCTACTGCCCCCACCCATAGGAGGATCAAACCAGATTAACATCTCAGAATTCTTCACATTGAAATCAAGGGCTCAATACTGAATTCTTTAGAAATAATAGAAATAAGGTGGTGATTATTGTTTTAAGAGGAAGTACAACTAGGCAACCATCCTCTATATAACACTAATCAGAGGGAAAAAATGGAAGGGATCCGACACTTCGAAAAATGAAGATATCGGCCAAAGGATGACAAGGGCCACGAAGGGCGGGAAAATGAAAGACTCCCTAGCCCTCGCAAACCTAATAGCGTCGGGGTCGGAAAAGAACAAGAGTTGACCAAGAGAGGTCGGATAGGATAGATAAAAGTGAGGAGCCTGGCACAAGTAAGTGGAAGCAATGCCAGGACTCAGCTGAGGGCCCCGTGGTCGCCAACCCACGCTCCAAAGTTCAGAGCCCCTGGGGCTAATAGAAATAAAAAAGTGTATAAAAGTGTATAAAAGTAACCTAGAGAAACCTATAAATGAACACTCTGCAATTAATAAATTATACAGTTCCAGCAACGAGCTAGAAAGAAGGCTAAGGAGTGGCTACTGCCCGGCCATATTTGAATGGAATTGAATATCACACTGCCATCAATTTGAAGCTACTAATCAAGCGGCGAGGTGAGGAACAAATAAAGAGCGTTACACAGTTACACTGCTCAAAGTTGCATTGTCCTTTTTAAGGCCTATAAAATACAAGATAAGCTAATTGCATATTGCATGAAGAAGGAAAATACATTAAACACATTTCCAATAATTACCAAATAAATCAGAATACAATGCCATTAAATACATTTTCCAATACAGTATCGGTACAAGGGTATACGGAAAGCAATTTTTTGGGGGGGAAAAAAATGCTTGTTATTAAACTTTGTAATTTCCTCTTTAAAATGACATATAAATCTTAGAAAAATAATGTATATAAACATTTTAATTATTTAAAAAATATATTGTCTTACGCACGGCGAGTATTCTGCCATGGTGTAGCGGATTACTTGACGTTTCATTATTTGTTCGCATATCGCGCTGATCTAGGAATTATTATTTTGTTTGAAAGAAATGTTGTTTTAGATTAGTGTCCGTTGGTCATATTGTAACGACTTGCATTATTGATGGTCCGTTGTTTGCTGTTTATCAACAAGTTGAGCCGCGTTTTATTGCAAGTTCTTTCTGTGAGTTTATGTGAAGTTTGTGGAAGTTATATCTCGATTTTCGAACAAAGTGTTCAAGAAACGTGTGCCCTGGCAAAAGAAGAAATGTACTTCTTCACCTCTGCCAAAAAAACCCTCGTTTTGAACCTTCACGGTGTGAAGCAGATCCGAGTACACCTAATCTAAAACACGTGAGTGAAAATATTCGCGAAACCCCGTCTGGGACTGAGAACTCATCTAATAGAAAACTGCATGGTGTCGAACAGAAATACGATAAATTTCGTACTGGACGTGAAATTAATGAAGAGATAGATATATCAATTTTATCTGATATATGAAAACATAATGTATGTTGCAAAGAGTGCGGCAAGTGTGGAATTTCCTTGAAAACAAACAGACATATTGGCCTTGCTGCTGAATTAGAGCTTTTCTGTACATATTGTAAATACAGTGCCAAGTTATTTTTAATTCCTCAGCTGTAAATAGTTTACAACAAGACAAGGGCCTGTACACTGTAAACATTAGATTAGTTTATGGCCTTCGGCCAATATGGAAGGGCAGAGCAGCAGGTGTCATGTTGTGTGGAGTTATGAACTTACCTAGTCCACCTTCTAAGTTTCATCATTACAACTAAATGTTAGGATCTGCTGTAGAGGATGTTGCTCTGGAGTGTATGAGGGAATCAGTCGAAGAAGCTGTTGAGGAAAATGGCAACAGTCGTGACCTGGATGTAGCTTTCGATGGAAGCTGGCAAAAGAGAGGCCATATGTCTCCAAACGGTGTTGTAACTGCCACTAGTGTCGATACTAGCAAAGTTATTGATGTTGCTGTGTTGTCAAAACATTGTAGATGTCTAGACAGATTAAAAAACACACATGATGACAACTGCATAGCTAACTATTATGGTTCTAGAGGTGGAATTGAAGTAACCGGAGTGAAGATAATTTTCCAGCGTTCTTTGCAGTGGCATAATGCACGTTACATCAATTATTTGGGTGATGGGGACTCAAAAGCATCCAAGGAGGTTCTGGGATTGAAACATTATGGGGGAGATGTGGAAATTACAAAATTAGAATGTGTAGGACACGTACAGAAACGAATGGGTTCCAGACTAAGGAGGCTGAAAACAAACATGAAAGGCAAGAAACTGTGCGATGGAGAACATTGGATGCCAGAAACAGACTTACAGATCCTGTAATTGACTATTTACAGAGGTGTTATGGATTAGCTATAAGACAGAACACCCATAATGCAGAGGCAACGAGAAAAGCAGCCTGGGCACTGTTTTTGCATGTTGCTTCTACTAACGACAAACCACAACATGGTCTCTGTCCAGCTGGTGTAAATGCAACAGGGGGAAAGAAACAAATGAGGAATGTGATCATCATCATAGTTTACCACAAGCCATAATAGAGATCATCAAGCCTATCTTCAAGGATCTTGCAGACCTCAAACTTCTCAAGAAATGTTTGCATGGTAGAACTCAGAATCCCAACGAATGTGTGAACAGGGTCATATGGGACAGACTACCAAAAACCGTGTTTGTTGGGATTATTACACTTCATCTTGGTGTTTTTGATGCTATTGCATCCTTCAATCAAGGTAACATTACAAAATGCAAAGTTCTGGAGAAGCAAGAATTGTGTGTGGGCTCCCGAACAGTAAATGCTACGTATTCTATAGACATGGAGAGACTAAGATCATCTGAAAATGCTATCAAGTACATCATGAACTGTGGAAAAAATAGGAGAGCAACCAAGAGGAAGCTTGTTGATGAATTGCAAGAGGATGCTGATAATCCCAGCTATGCACCAGGCATGCATTGATGGTGAAACTTTGGAGGTGATTTCCCATAAATTTACTTTTTTCCCGCAAAAGGAACATTATCTCAAAAACTATTACATATATCAATATTAAATTTTCAGTACTCCTTTGTAAGAGTATGCCATACATTCTGAAGCAATAAAAACAAACATATTGCAAAATTTAAGAGGTGGGTTGGAAAAAAATCGTGAGAATATTAGCAAACAATTTTGCATTATTAAAAATATGTATATTTTCCAAAAAGTGATCTTTATTTTAAAGATCTTAGCATCAGTACAAAGCTAATATACCTGTTTATAATATATAAAAATTTCAAGTGTTTGTGTCAAACAGTTACTGAGAAAATGTTCCTTAAAAGTGATGTATTTTAACATTGTGAAGATAGGGCTTTCCGTATACCCAGAGAATGAAAATAATGGAACAGAAAACCTTGAACAAAATAATATGACAACATCGAGAAAGTCTTTGTATCGTTGGGAATTGATGTAATAAAACAATGTACTGAAATATCCCATACCGTAATAAAATAAGCAAAAATATAATTACAATTTTTTCTATTTGCTTTACGTCGCACCGACACAGATAGGTCTAATGGCGACGATCGGATAGGAAAGGCCTAGGAATGGGAAGGAGGCGGGCGTTGCCTTAATTAAGGTACAGACCCAGCATTTGCCTCGTGTGTGAATGAGAAACCACGGAAAACCATCTTAGGGCTGCCGACAGTGGGGTTCGAACTCACTATCTCCCGGATGCAAGCTCACAGCTGTGCGCCCCTAACCGCACGGTCAACTCGCTCGATATAATTACATTTATAGTAATAATTAAACAGTGTAGTACCATGATGAAAATTGTTTATATTCCTTTAATAATAATACTGATAAAAATGTATAATAATAATTATGAGGAACCTAGAGAACTCCTTCATTTAGACACCAACACTCCAATAAAAACACCACCAGAGAACATCAATCCCCCACAATAAAGGAAGTCTACCAAGCACTGAATAAATTTAAAAAAAAATTACAAACGCCAGGAGAATATCAGACCATTACGGAAATCTGGAAATATGCAGGAAGATCGGCAAAAGTTGCCCTCCATCAGCAACTTGTCTCTATCTGGATTAAAGAAGAACTACCAGAACACTGGACAACAGCCCTCATTCACCCACAGCACAAAAAAGGAGACAAAACCGACCCTAATAACTGCAGGGGAATCTCGCTCCTAGAGATAACATACAAAATCTTTTCAATAATCATCCTTAATAGGATAAGTTTACAACTTGAGAAAGAACTAGCAGAATATCAAGGAGCTTTCAGACCCTGGAGGAGCTGTCCTGATCAGATCATGAGTCTTAAGTTGATAATGGACTATAACAGGAGAAGAAACAGAGATATGGTGATAACATTTGTAGATTTCAATAAAGCTTACGATTGCATCCATAGAAAATCTCTATTTAAAATTTTAAGACACCTTGGACTACACCCTAAATTAATAAACATGATAAAATTGACTCTCACCAACACCAAATCAAAAGTGAGGTTTAGGGGTGAAACATCAGAGACATTTGAAATTAAAACTGGATTACGGCAGGGAGATGGGCTCTCACCACTATTATTTAATTGTACTCTAGAAATGGTAATGAGGGAATGGTTTGGGAAATGTCCCCCCAAAATAAAGATTGGCCGAAAAATCAAAACTAATTGCCTGGGTTTCGCCGATGATTTAGCATTACTAGCAATGGACATAAAAGAGCAAAAATCCAGATATCAGAACTTCAAAACGTTGCAAATGAAATTGGCCTCAAAATATCATTTGAAAAAACAGAAATTATGCCCCAAAACCAACACAACTAAAAGAAGTTATCTTAAATGGTAATACAATCAAAATAGTGACTCACTTTAAATATCTTGGAGAAGTAATAACACATAACCTAAATGGAAAAATCTCAATCCAAACAAGAACAAATAGATTAGCTAAAGCACAAAAATTAACATGGGACATCTACAAAAAGAAAATCTATCAATAAATGCAAAAAAAAATGTCCGACGCGTTGGCTGAACGGTCAGCGTACTGGCCTTCGGTTCAGAGGGTCCCGGGTTCGATTCCCTGCCGGGTCGAGGATTTTAACCTTAATTGGTTAATTCCAGTGGCACGTGGACTGGGTGTGTGTGTGTTGTCTTCATCATCATTTCATCCTCATCACGACGCGCAGGTCACCTACGGGAGTCAAATAGAAAGACCTGCACCTGGCGAGCCGAACCCGTCCTGGGCTTTCCCGGCACTAAAAGCCATACGACATTTCATTTTTTCAATACAAAAATAAAACCCTACAATACAGTTACAAAACCGGAAGCTACATATGCAGCAGAAACACTTTTTCACCTGAAAAAACAAAAAACTACAGGAGGATTTAAAGGACCTGCATCAACAAAAAATACCAGAAAGATGGACAGTGGTGGATAATACCTAACAAAGTCGTGTACAAAGAGCTAGAACCCATCAGGCCTACAGATACTTTGCGTAAGAGGAAACTGGGATTCTTTGGACATATCATGAGGATGCAGGATTCGAGACTTCTGAAACAACTAGTATAACACAATCTCGTCTCAAAAAAATGCCACAACAGGACGTAAATGGATCAGAGAAGTAAGAGAGGATCTGAAGCAAATAGGCCTTACAACAGAAGACACCACAAATAAGATAAAACTGAATCCAAAACTCAAGAATACAAACCTCCAATTTACCCTTACGTGAAACGAACAACACACATCTTTTCAAGCAAGGAAACGGCACGAAGATGGGAGCGTCTGAAGAAGTACTGGGAGGACCGCAAAGCCCGAACAATCTCTTCAAAGAGACCTGAACGATGGACTGACTAAAGTAATCCTATGTGGTTATATTATAATAATAATAATAATAATAATAATAATAATAATAATAATAATAATAATAATAATAATAATAATAATGTGGTGGTGATTATTGTTTAAAGAGGAAGTACAGCTAGGTAATCATCATCTATAGAACACTAATCAGAGAGAAAAAATGGAAGGGATCCGACACTTCAAAAACTGAAGGTATCGTCCAAAGAAAGACAAGGGCCACGAAGGGCGTGAAAATGAAAGACTCCCTAGGCCTCGCAACCTAATACCGTCGGGGTCGAAAAAGGAACAAGAGTTGACCAAGGGAGGTCGGATAGGACAGATGAAAGTGAGGAGCCTGTCACAAGTAAGTGGAAGCAATGCCAGGACTCAGCTAAGGGCCCCATGGTCGGCAACCCACGCTCCCAAGTTTTTTTTTTGCTACGGGCTTTACGTCGCACCGACACAGATAGGTCTTATGGCGACGATGGGATAGGAAAGGCCTAGGAGTTGGAAGGAAGCGGCCGTGGCCTTAATTAAGGTACAGCCCCAGCATTTGCCTGGTGTGAAAATAGGAAACCACGGAAAACCATCTTCAGGGCTGCCGATAGGGGGATTCGAACCTACTATCTCCCGGATGCAAGCTCACAGCCGCGCGCCGCTACACGCACGGCCAACTCGCCCAGTCGCTCCCAAGTTAAGAGCCCGCGGGCCACACCTTAGTCACCTCTTACGACTGGCTGGGGATACGTTGGGTGTTATTTACCGCCCCCACCCACAGGGGAAGACGAACGTGTAGTCGCTAAGCACACTCCCAACATTAAGCCCTGGGTCCCCTTTTAGTTACCTTTCTTTCGACTGCAGGGGATACCGTGGATGCATTCTACCACCCCTGACCTACAGTTGTGATCCTATCTGGAAAGCCAAGAATAAGGACGGAAGGGAATCGTCGGACTGATCGGGCGTCATCCCATAATCTGCTGACCTTTATGTTGAGCAACGGTCTCTTCAAGTCCGTAGCACAGTTTTTTCTCTCCTTTTAAAATAATGTGTTGTTCCCGTACATGGATCTACAGGCTACCATTTATTTCAGTTTTCGGATTTCGATCCACACCTCTTTGGTTCGCAGCTTTAGTTCCTGTCTTCGCCGGTAGGAGCTCTACCAGCACGCTCTCGCTCCAGCTACACTGCACTGCATACCAACCACTCTTGTTTTAGTGTGCAGCAGTTCAGTCTGTGTTCGAGCAGCTAGATAGTGTGTGTGTCAGTGACAAGAAGGCGCTCTTTGTTTAGAGCAAGTTCTTTTTTCATCAGTGATATTCACAACGCTTGTGCTTCAGGACAGCATTCGAGTGTTGCTCAAAATAAGGTAAGGCTCAGTTGTATGTATACTTTGTGCGCCTGTTTTAACAACAGGTAGTTTCTGCTACGTGGAATCTTCACAGTGCTCCACAGGTACGAACTAGCTTTGACAACAACGCCAGTTTCACAACTCAGGCTTATTGTAGGTTTCTGAATTATCAAATCTGACAACTGACAGTTCATCCAAGCAGGATAATGCCAAGCGAAGTATTTTACACAAAACTTCGGCAGGTCTCGATTCTCAAAGCACTTCGAAGTCGAAGATTATTTTCTTAGCAAGTTTTTGATAAGATGAAAGGAGGGTGGAGCTGTGTTGCTAGCTTAGGAGATAATGTATTATAATAGTCCTAAGTATTAGGAGAGGATTCTCTTTGATTTAATGCGGTGTTGTGTTTAACTTTCCAGACGGATTTCCTCTTCCAGAGTTGTCACTTTGTTGATATAGACTAATTACTAATGGCTGTCAATGTACGAAAGTTTTACAGAAGCTTCTTACCCTTTACTGTGGTTGAGAGTTTTGATTGCACAATTCATTGTTGTATGTCTCATGAAGCTGAGCAGAATTTTTACACATTAACTCATTCTTCATACCTGAAGGAACATATCTAATGCCATTTAAGGGGACTTCGACATGAGAACGTACTCGAACTTCATTTATTTTGAATCAGATTGTTCTCAAAAACATTTTTCAGAATAGGTGACACAGTTGTTGAAAAACGTGCTTAAAGTCTTTGCGTTATATATCATTGACGTACAATAAACAATACAGTTTTAAGATAATGAACATGTTCACTCACTTTTCAAGCCTTTTAGGCTCATATCTTTCAGAAAATCGTTAGTGAAACTGTATCAAAATTCATAGTTTATCCTATCAGAAGCATTCAGCTTAGTCATATTTATAGACTTAGAACTATAAATATTGCAAAAATTTCGCTGAAAGAGTTTTTACTGTCGGGCTGAGTGGCTCAGACGGTTAAGGCGCTGGCCTTCTAACCCCAAATTGGCAGGTTCGATCCTGGCTCAGTCCGGTGGTATTTGAAGGTGCTCACATACGACAGCCCCGTGTCGGTAGATTTACTGGCACGTAAAAGAACTCCTGCGGGACTAAATTCCGGCACCTCGGCGTCTCCGAAGAACTTAAAAAGTAGTTAGTGGGACGTAAAGCAAATAACATTATTGTTATTATTATTATTATTATTATTATTATTATTATTATTATTATTAGAGTTTTTGCTGGAAATTATTGGAAAAGTTTGACAAATACTTGCAATATTTTCAATCAAATACATCCATTTTGTTTCAGGAATTAGGAAATGCCAGTATCTACCTTCCTTGAAGATTATATTACTTTATCAGGAATAATTTGGGAGATAATGTGGGTTGTGGTGATTATTATTATTATTATTATTATTATTATTATTATTATTATTATTATTTACAATCTGTTTTAAGTCGCACCGACACAGGTCTTATGGCGACGATAGGATAGAAAAGGCGTATGAGTGTGAAGGAGGTGGTCGTGGCCTTAATTAAGGTACAACCCCTGTATCTGCCTGTTGTGAAAATGGAAAATTATCAACAGGGCTGCAGACAGCGGGGTTCAAACCCACTATCTCCCGAATGCAAGGTGGTGGTGGTGATTATTGTTCTAAGAGGAATTACAACTAGGCAATCATCCTCTATATAACACTAATCAAAGAGAAAACATGAAAGGGATCCGACACTTCGAAAAATGAAGGTATCGGCCAAAGGAAGTCAAGGGACACGAAGGGCGTGAAAATGAAAGACTCCCTGGGCTCGAGTGCTCTAATACCGTCGGGGTCGGAAAAGAACAAGAGTTGACCAAAGAAGGTCGGATAGGATAGTTGAAAGTGAGGAGCCTGGCACAAGCAATGTCAGGACTCAGCTAAGAGCACCGTGGACGACAACCCACGCTCGCAAGTTCAGAGTTTCTGGGGCCCCTTTTAGTCGCCCTTTACGACAGGAAGGGGATACCATGGGTGTAATTCTACCGCCCCCACCCACAGAAGGAAGTGAGTACCAGGATTCAGCTGAAGGTCCCGTGGTCGCCAACTAACGCTACAAAGTTAAGAGCCCCTGCGTCTGGTAGATAAGGGGTACCTTAGTTTGCCAAATATAAGACAATTGTTTGGCACTATTTACTCTTCAGTTGTTGGCTTAACCTAAAAGCTAGTTAAATGAACTTGGGAGGACGTTAATATATTTAAATTCCAGATATTCCTTTTCAAGAAGGTTTCCTGTACACATTGATGATGATGATGATGATGATGATGATGATGATGATGACATTTCGGCACTTTTTACAGTCAGGGCCGTCCTAAGAGTGCCTGCAAGAAAACTGGTCACGATCGCTCTCACCCGCATCTTATTTTTTTTCTCACCTGTTCTATCAGCCGCTATTTATTTCAGTAGTTTTGTTACATAAAAGAACATGTTTTGTTTAAAGCGGGTGTTTTAACTTGCTAATTTGAGTGTGTCAGCATCAGCTGCTAGCCACGGTAACACCTGGAGTACATTCCATGCGCAGACAAGGTTCTATTTTTTCCTCGTCGCCGCTGTCTGTTAGCTAGAGGCCCCTACCGTCGGCTCCTTTTCAATGCTATTCTTTTGTCCTCAGTTCACAAGGCAAGGAAGCTGGTAAAGACGAGTCGGTCTGTTTAAAAGACAAGGACAGCAATTGCGTGATCAGCATATCTTTTAATGGCGGTAAAGTTAACTTGAGTTGACATTTTGGGAGTAGAATCGTTATTTATTCGTGTCATGTACCTTAGGAATACTACCTCATACTCGAGGTCTCAGTTATTCCTGTCGGTGGTAGTGATTATTCTTTTAAGAGGAAGTACAACTAGGCGACCATTCTGTGTATAACACTAATCAGAGAGAAAAAAATGGAAGGGATCCGACACTTCGAAAAATTAAGATATCGGCCAAAGGAAGACAAGGGCAATGAAGGACTCCCTGGGCTCGAATGCTCTAACACCGTCGGGGTCGGAAAAGAACAAGAGTTGACCAAAGATGGTCGGATAGGATACATGAAAGTGAGGAGCCTGGCCCAAGTAAGTGGAAGTAAGGCCAGGACTCAGCTAAGGGGCCGTGGTCGCCAACCTACGCTCCGATGGTGAAAGCCCCTGGGTCTCCTTTTAGTATCTTTTCACGTCAGGCTGAGAATAATGCCCCTCGCACAGAAGGAATGATTGCTGTGGACGCAGACCTAATTCTGAGTGGCGTCAAATATACCGCCTTCTCTGAAGTAGTGGAATGGCGAACAAGCACGCCATCGGCCGTGGGCTTATCTGTGTACCCGTATAATATAGACAGAGTAAATAATGCGTCTTTTATTTCACGTTCTGTTTCCTCCAGCAATTTCTTTTTTTGAGCTTTTGAAGGTCAAAATATGTGCAAACGCCTTTTTTCCTTGTTCTCAGGCTTTGTCCCACGTGATGGCGAGTTTATGAAATATGGCGTTCCACTGCAGTGGGAGGTACATGGGCGACATGCAGCAGAAATGTTGTGAGCCTGGCTTGGAAACTGAGCGGATTGCAGGAGTGGTGGTGGTGATTATTGTTTTAAGAGGAAGAGCGACTGGGCAACCATCCCTTTCTTTACAGTTATCGGAGAAAAAAAAAGAACAGGTCCGATCATTCGAAGAATGAAGGTATCTGCCAAAGAAAGGCAAGCGCCACGAAGGCCGTGAAAATGAAAGACTCGCTAGGCCTCGACAGCTAATAGCGTCGGGGTCGGAAAACAGCAAGAGTTGACCAACGAAGGTCGGCTAGGATATATGAAAGCGAGGAGCCCGGCACAAGTAAGTGGAAACAACGCCAGTACTCAGCTGAAGGCCCCGTGGTCGCCAACCCACATTCCCGAGTTAAATGCCCCTAGGACCGTTTCTAGTCGCCTCTTACGACAGGCAGGGGTTAGAGTGGGTGTAATTCTACCGCCCCCATCCACAGGGCGAGATAAAAGTGAGGGGCTTGCAGGGTAAGTAGAATACCAGACTCATGGCGCCCCGTGGACGCCAACCTGCGCCCCCAACAAGTCGCCTCTTTCGATAAGTAGGGAATACCGTGGATGTATTCTAACGCCTCCAACCAGGTAAAGGAATTTGAAGGTGCTCAGATACGTCAGTATAGTCGACGGTACCTGCATGTAAAATTCCGAAATTTCGGCGTCTCCGAGTCAGTGGAAAGAATATAAGAGTTGGAACAAGATACCTTTTTTCAGAAAAACATGAAATGAAAATTATAACGAATTATTCTTATAACTTGTAAATTATTGGCAATCAAGAAATTCCAGTTCGAAACACAATTGGGCCTGAAGAAAGACTAGCTATTAGCTGAAGGTTTGTAAGTTCGCAATTTATACAGTAGTTATTGTTACAGTATAGACCTACAATTTCAAAAACTAAGTTCGGAAATAGTTAACACATAATACTGAATTCAAGATTGTTGTTTAATCACATTATTTATGATATGGAAATGGATAATATCTGACAGTGTCCAAGACTTTTCCATAAATGCCTGTCATGTTTTAGAGAGGATGGTTATAGAGTTGTATTTCCTCTTAAAACAAAAATCACCACCATCTGTCTTATTTTAGACGTGAAAACCGTAACAAAACGATATGATAATAAGATTTCGCATGAGTGCATAGACGGGAAACTCTCCAAAGAAAATTCCGCCGGGTAGAGAATCAGCGCGACGTGTTTAGTTGAGTCGCTAAGAAAATTCCACACAAAAACGTACGTTAGCTCTTCGCGGGTACATGTTTCTCATAAACAATATTAAACCTTTTAAATATATTTTTAAAACTGGTAGTTAACGACCTATAACATTTTTTAAGCGGCTATATATTTAAATGCATGGCAGAGAGATTTTCTCAGCAGAGTTTTCTCAGAGAGACACGAGACTTATAATATTCGTTGTCTTTACCAGGAGCAATTCGAAAGCGATTCAGGTCCTACTTGGGAGAAAACAAAATCAATGGGCAGGAGGAGAAACAAATGAACGACGCAATACGCCACCAAAGAACATTGCTCCACGACGTACGGTGCCTAGAAAAGTAAAGAAGTGCCCTTCGGTGTAACAAACTAGGTTATGGGAAAAGCGTTGTTTAAGGCTCCATAATAAATTAAGAATATTATTCTTTTAAACATAATTCGAATTTCTGTATGTTAGCTCATCAGCCCAGAGGCTGGTTGGGTCATCAAATAGCACCACCAAAGGCTATGCAGTTATGGGGAAACAGCAAAACCCAATGGCAGAGCCCAAACGAGGCGTACTAGTCAAGATGAGGAGTGAGGTAGTTAGCCATTGCGTTCCTCACTGGGTCAGAATGTGCCACTGCAGCACGACTGACCCTATGAGCAACACCTTTCATAACACTCACACTATTTGTGCTCTGAATGTCATTACTCAGCACCACCCATACCCCAATAACTTCCATATGTCACAGCCATGGATGAGACTGGGACTTCAGGGGAAGCTACACTTTGCTCTGGCCTGTGCCAAGAGACGGATACAAAAGTACTGCATCCGTCAAGAAATGGCAACAGGCGTAATTTATAGCAATTAAAAACATAATCAGGATATGTATCACGAATTTAATGCTAAGCATTCATCCCCCCCCCCCCCCCCCCAAAAGCTTTTTTCCGCCCTTAGAGAATGCGTCCGGTTCTTGGAACATATAACTCTTGAAATATCTGTTTTCTGTACAGCAGAGTTACTTACAGCATTATATGGCGATTTCACTTTCCAGCAGAGTTTTGTATTGTCCTTGAATGTCTGGAAATTCAAGCTCTGCTTCGGTTAATCTTCCTTGCCTTCAGTATTTCGCACGGCAGAACCAATACACCATGTGAAAGAAAAAAAAAAAATCGTTCGGAGTCAGAGTAACAAAAGAGCGACGAAATGCGCCATCAAAGAACAGGAAATGCCAAAGAAGAGGTATTTATCAAAAGAAAGATGTGGAACTTCTGTAATGTTTATTGGCCGTTGATTTGTTGAGTGTTGTGTTGAACTGAAGTGAAGACCTTGTCTGCGCCCCTCCACTGCCGCCCACGGTTACCTTGTGTACTGATGTCATCGTGAGGGTCGCAGTTTCGTGGGATGAGGAAGGGGCGTGGAGGGCGAACTCTGATTCATCATGGTAGGCTTTATATTGGAACTAATGACCCACAATGGCCCCGCACATGAGCAGTTTTGATTTTACAGCAATAGGTCCTTTATAGTAATTTAGTTGTTTTCCTCCTCATGTTTGTATGTACGTTGTTCATTGCAACGTTTTCGAAGGCCTGTCTGTTAGCTTGCTTCTTTCCCCCTTTGTCACTAAAACGAGGGGCGAATTTAGCTAATTGGCGTCCGTAGGCATAGAAATATATTTCTGCCTGTTATTTTAACATGAATATACCAAGTAAACTACATCAAAATAACTGAATAATAATAATAATAAATGCATATTGACTCCCCAAATTCAGTCAGGCAATGGCGTGTTGCCTTTGTTGCGATTTCGTTAACCACATCTTGATAGTCTAGTTGCTGGGTAATGCCAGAATTCATGTAGAAAACGGCAAACCTTTTGACTCGATCTTGTGACAAAGAAGATCGTGAATAATTCTTGAGACTTTGAGGACTAAGAAAGGGTGCTCGGCCGAACAGTTGGTTGCAACAGTTGACAAGAATATGTATAATGCAATTTTTAAATTAGGAAACAGTTCTTGGATGTGGTTTTCAAGCAACCTGTATACACCATTAACAGCTCTTCAGTACCTTTAGGTCGGCTAATTTCTTCTGAGTTGAAAGAGGTGAGAGATGATTATTTCTTCGTTATGCCCGACTAAGGAGTGCGATTGAACTTATTTAGCTGACATCGTTGCCTTTTTCTCCTGCCTGTCGTAAGAGGCGACTAAAAGGGCCCCAGGGACTCAGCTTGGGATAGAGTGTTGGAGACCACGGGGCCCTGAGCTGAGTCGTGGTATTGCTTCCACTTACTTGTGCCAGGCTCTTCACTTTCATCTATCCTATCCGGCCTTTCTTGGTCAACTCTTGTTCTTTTCCGACCCCGACGGTATTAGGTTGTGAGGTCTAGGGAGTCTTTCATTTTCAAGCCCTTCGTGGCCGTTGTCTTTCTTTGGCGACGTACTAGAGCACCTTCAAATTCCACCGGGACTGAGCCAGGATCGAACCTGCGAAGTTGGTGTCCGAAGGCCAGCGCTCTACTCAGCCCGGCAGGAAAGTATAGAGAGCTGTAGGGAGCAGGAAAAATGAAAGGTGGAGAGACGGGAAACAGTGGAGGCCCAGGAGAGAATTTGGAAATGAAAGCAGAGGAGACACTAGGCCTAGGTCAGCCTTTCATCAAACTTCACTCTTGTGTACCACTTTTAAACCTTATTCTGTACATTGTACTCCTTGTATTTTGTATAGCTGATTTCTTTTGCTTTACGTCGCACCAACTCAGACAAGTCTTATGGCGACAATGGGATAGGAAAGGTCTAGGAATGGGAAGGAAGCGGCCGTCGCCTTAATTAAGGTACAGCTCCAGCATTTGCCTGGTGTGAAAATGGGAAACCACAGAAAACCATCTTCAGGGCTGCCGACAGTGGGATTCGAACCTCCCGGGTGCAAGCTCACAGCTGCGCGCTCCTAACCGCACGGCCAACTCGCCCGATATATAGCTGATTTTTAAATAGCCGTACTATCTTAACGTAAAATTGCCGAAATGAAGTAATGAGTCGGGAAAAGAAAATTACAACAAATGTAAATATAGCTTCATGATCAAGTATTTAACGAACTCGTAATGTCATAATGCCTGTTATCTGAAAAGCTGGCGTTAGTTGCTGGCTTCACACTCGGACGGCGGAGGTTCAAATCCCGGTCGATCCGGACTTGAAATTTTCATCTCCAAAATCACGGGGCATCCGGAAGGTAAAAACCAAACCACCTCAGAAATAACTGGAATAAAGTGAAGATAGTCTGTTAAAATCTGTAATAATTGTTACCCAGATCACTAGCCAATGGAAATATTGCTAATAAGAAAGTTGAGCTTGCTTTGATATAGCTGAAACATGAGAGACGCGGTCGTAAATCCATTAACCTTGTTGCTTATCGGGTCAGCACGCGGATGTCAGCCGAGGATAAATTGGACTTGCACATTGCTTACCATTTCAAGTATGTTGGGTATTCAGCCCGAAGGCTGGTTTGATCCTCAACAACTGTCATAAATAGCCTAGGCGTCACTGAAGAGGCGTACTAGGGAAATGAGGAGTGAGATAGTTTCCCGTTGCTTTCCTCACTGGGCCAGAAGTTGCTATTACATATCAGTCTGCCAAGCCCACTGAAATACATGCACCAACCGACCCTATGAGCGATATTTTCACACCATTCATAGCAGGGACTGGCTGCATAAGGAATGGTATTACTAGCATCACTCATACCTCACCATTTCAAGGAAATGCTGAAAAGTTCGCCGTTCGTTTCGAGGCAGGCAATTCAGTGCCCCTAAACTCTGCTTCCGAAATGCTGGATATACATTTTTCTGCATATCTTCTGATTTTCGCGGATTTTATTTGTAGATTTGAGGACCGTTTTCGCAAAACTCAACAACTACAAAAAGTACAATTTTCAGGAAACACATTTTACTATCTTCCAGAAGAAAAAAAAAATATATATATTAAACTGAAAATTCCCTCATAATAGAGCATTAAGAAAAAAGTTATTACTATAACGCACTTTTCTAAATAATTACGTGTATTAACAATAGAAAAGTAGGGTTGAAAATTGTGAGTTTTCTTAAAAACTCAACATCTACAGGAGTAAAAGTTTACAAATTTATTTTCAAAGGTCATTTTCTCATATTATATAAAACTACACATGAAAAATTAGTAGATTGGCTCGTTGGGATACTCAGCACCATTATTGTCCTCACTAAGCAACCTTGCAACACTGCAGAATAGAACAGTTTTTCGCCTCATCGGAAGATTAATCGAAATATTTCATAAGTTTCTTAACATCCTTACTTTTCTTAACACTGACGTGATCTGATAGGCAATATCTTGTCCATGTTTCTGAAGTTGGCTCTACCACTTTTCAACACCTCAACAACAATAAGATCATCAAAATAATTTGTTTGAACTCTGCAGTGAACTCTGCTTTTTGATTTCGCATAGGCTACTTCTGCCATCTTGAAGGGTAACTTTTGTTTCAAAATCTGTCTACTTGCTGATTTGTAATCATATACTTCCCAGCTCTTCCCAAGAACAAGACATCGCCCGTGGTGATTCAGACGGGACTGATATAGTTTCCACTTTCCTCAGTTGTTTCTCAATATTACCAAAAACTTACATGATTGCCAAAAGTAAAAAACGAAAAAAAATTACTTCGTAGATATAAATAAAATCCGAAGTAGTATCTAGATGTTGAATTTTTAAAAACATGTATTCCCGTAGATGTGGAAAAACTCCTAACATTTGAAGATCTGTTACAGTAGATATTCAGTTTAGATAAATTCGGATGAGTGCAGTTGATTCATCTTTTATAAAGTACACGACCTCATATATTTTGTAGTTGTTGAGATTTTCAAAAACGCTCCTCAGTTCGTCTTCTTTCGATATTAGTGATTATTTTACATGTACCCTGAACCATTGTTGCCATCGTATAGCCGTAAAAATTTTGGACTTAGCGTCACAAATCATTCATATATACACGCACATTTGTGTGTTTTCTTATGCATTTCGTAGCGAGTTAATACTGCTAACACCGGGCGAGTTAGCCGTGCAGTTAGGAGCGCGCAACTGTGAGGTCGCATCCGGGAGATAGTGGGTCGAACCCCACTGTCGGCAGCCCTGAAGATGGTTTTCCGTGGTTTCCCATTTTCACACCAGGCAAATGCTGGGGCTGTACCTTAAGGCCACGACCGCTTCCTTCACATTCCTAGACCTTTCCTGTCCCATCGTCACCATAAGACCTATCTGTGTCGGTGCGACGTAAAGCAAATAGCAACAACAAAACAACAAGTCTACAAAAGAATCCTCGTGGTGATACTTGTAACCAATTGGAGTGTATAATATTTCCAAAAATTTTGACTTTCTGATGTGACCTACCAACAGTAAAAAATGTATAACTTCTACAGTATTTGCCTTAACACAATGAAATCAGGCGACTTATATCATATTAGATGCGATAGCTCAGGAAAAAAATACAGAGGTCTAGTAGCACAATTTTAAGTTCTAGATGACATTTCATGATCTTTATGAGATCCTAAACATTTGACCGATACTGTACAAATTCGGAACAACTCAAATCATAATTTTAAAGCATTCTAGTTCTAGACTTTGTTTGTTCCGCTGACGGAACTCGTTTTAACCGAGCCCCCTGGCCGTGTGGTTAGGGGCGCGCAGCTGTGAGCGTGCATTCAGGAAGTAGTGGGTTCGAACCCTACTGTCGGCAGTCCCGAAGATAATTTTTCGTGGTTTCCCATTTTTACACCCTGAGCTAAACCTTAATTAAGGCTACGGTCGCTTCATTCTTCCTTCTAGCCCTTTCATATCCCATCGTTGCCATGAGACCTATCAGTGTCGGTGCGACGTAAAGCAACTTGTAAAATAATAATAATAACAATAATAATAATTCATAGACAACTAACCGAATTCCGGACATTCCGCATCCCGGAAGACTTTCAGGCAGGACGCGGGAATTTTGCTCATATCTGGGAAAATCGTGGAAAATTGAAGATAGTGACAGTCTTGCCCTGAATGGCCCAGCGCGTTCCCCAAGCGGTACGTGTGCAACCAGTTGGGGATCACGGATTCGTTTTAAACAGAAACCACGAATGTTAGTTGTTCTAAAGCAATAATAAAACGAATTTGATTGCAGTAATTAATCAGCTACATTTTGTCTAACTTAAATCTAATTTATTAAATGTGCCCCAGGATGCAGCGAATGGATAAATATAGAAATCCACCTACGACTAGGTGGCGCCGGGAGGATTTACGATATCAAGATAGCATTATATGAACTGTGTACACACTTAGTTCATTGCTGTAAAACAATTGTTGCCGGGGTTACACAACCTTGCAAGGCCGCACGTCACGTGGTACATTGCTGACGGAGGCGACACATTTAAATAGCTGTTGTCGTCTGATACTCTTTCATGATGGATGCACTGTATCTTGGCTTCCACTGAAAACTGTCTTATCAATCCATCACCACTGACATGCATTTAGCACTGTCGCCCAGGCGGTAGATTCATATTCCCTATCAGTTGCTTTAGTCTTTTCTTAAATGATTCCAATTAAATATTTACTCTTTCTAGCATTTTGCCGTTTATTTTTAACTAGCCTTCACTCGGTCTAACGATTACAAAGGCTCCAACTTTCTCGCTTCACATATCCTGTCAAATTATATTGTACAAACTTCAAAATGATATGAACACAATTAAAGTAGGAATGATCTAACATAATAAAATCATAACAGGCTAAGACTTTAACTGCGACAACACAGAATTAAGCTCCTATGCATATATTAATATGTATGACGATTGAAAGTTAGTTGAATGAGCGATATAAAGCTCTGATAGAACGCAGAAACTCGTCTGATCGTATTGCTGTAAATGAGACATGTGCACGCAAAAGCACGTCTGATTGTATTGCTGTAAAACAACTGCCGGCTTCTTCTGTCAATACATTGAACTGCGACAACACACAACAAAGCTCCTCTATTCATACACTAATGTGCATTGCTTCTATAGAAGGAATTTATATATTTCACTGATGTTTCTTTGACTGTGATGATGTTTGGTATAGTACGCTATTTAATAATACATGAAGAGGGCCATGGCTTAGGCTAAAACCAGGTTTTGTTGAGGGTATTCCTTCTATTTCTCGGCCGTATAAGTAGCTACACTTTGGTGCTATTCACAATCAATCATGGAAACGTGGATCCAGAAACAAAAAGGTTCTCACAGACCAGGGGCGTAGCCAGGGGGGGGGGGGTTACTGGGGGTTAGAACCCCCCCCCATTGAACTTTCACAAAAAGAAAATAAATAGAAACTGACAGTAAACAATAAACTTCTTTTATGTGATCAAGATAAACTCCCTGCAATCTACTGCTTGTTGAGAGTGTTTGCCACCCTACCTGTCACCACTGCAGCCAGTGAGAGATCATTTTCAACATTAAGACGCCTTAAAACCTACCTCAGAAATACCACAAGTGAAAGTCGACTCAACGGGTTGGCTCCCTTGAACATTCACAGAGACACAGTTGTAAAACCAACAGATGTGTTAAATTTATTTTCTAGGAAGCCTCGAAAATTAGATTTTAGATTGTAAACTGAACATACCGTTTGAGATAAAACTGCTGACCTCGATCATATTGTTCTTGTTCTGTATTTTAAAGTAAGAATTTTGTAGTGTATTGCAATCTGAATATCGCATACAGTAATTCACTCTTGTATCAGTATCCTTATGACAGTCATGCATGCGCGTACCAGACACGCACAAGCACAAGCACTTTCATTATGTTATATCTTAATTTTGTAACTGTAACCCCCCCCCCCCATTGGCCGATCCTGGCTACGCTACTGTCACAGACTAACGTTAGCTGTGAGTTTAAAATGTTTAAGTAGAACCTCTCCTTGGCCTACACTTAGGCTTATGCACGTGCTTACTTTGAACACCAGGTCTGTAATTCTAGAACCATTGAGCTTACCATGTTTACGGCCGGCAATTTCTTCATCCGATTCCTACAGCTGAGGAGTGGTGGCGATATCTCGAAAACGGTTGGTTTCAGGGCCTTAAAACGTGGTTTTCGGCTTAAAATGAGCTTTGTCACTTCTGTGTACGACAAAATTCGATATTTCGCTTGTATGCTAATGTACCAAGAAGCCCAAATCACGGTTCTCACGGGAACGCGCTGATATTCCCGGACGATACATAGTGTATGTTCCTCGGAATGATGATATCTTTCCATGGTGAAATAAATTTCAAAGTCGGTCCAGTATTTTCTGAGAGCACCCGTTCCATAGACACAAACTCAGTCTCTTTATACACAAGTGAGATTTCTCGGAAAATGTCGATGTCCTTAGTTTGCTGATTTTAAATTTCCTTAACTACATTTTTAGAAAACTTTACACACCTATTTCTTAAACTTTTCTTTGGTTTCAGGTGACAAGTTATAATGTTTAATTTCCTTCTCAACTTAGTAACCAAGACAAGAAAGACGAACGTGTGAGAAAAGTTTCATCATGTTTCTCGGTGGTTATTTGTAAAACAGGAATGTTTAATTACTTTTATTGTAGAGTTACAATATGGACATTAAATACAACTTAGAATCGTTAAAATCATAGCATAAAATCAAAATTAAACAAGGTAAGATACACGGAAATTAACGGCAGGATGTGGACAGCGGAAGGAACCCTACGAGGTTGTGGATCGAAGAATTTTTCTAGCCAAAACTTCGAACAAAGAATAATTTAGTTATTATATACTTATCGTAAATACTTATTATAAAAACATCTAAAAAGTAAATATTGAACACTACCGTTAATATAAAACACAAAATAGAAAAACAAACGCTGAAGTTGCAGTCTTACAATCTTATCGATGCTAGTCTTCATGGAGAACACTTTAAATATGAAGTGACCACTTGCACTAAAGAAATAAAATGTAGGTCATTGGAAAACATGTTTAAAAAAATCTGAATTACTGAGGTTAAGCTTAATGAAAACTTAATTAAAGTTACAAAATTGTATTAAAAGGCTTGACTCGTGGCAACGTAAAGATGGATGTAAAATCTCTTTACACCATCGTAAATGGTAGAGAAAACAAATCGACGGGTAAACTCCTGTGACAGATTGAAACATGAAATAAAATAAAATAAACTTACATTTAGGAAATGTAAGATTTGCTTACCGCAAGAGAAGCCAGAGCTCCCGGACAACACGTCCGATGTACACGATACCGAAGACAGAAATCCAGACGCTCTGCGACGCGCTTCCCGAAGGAAGCCCACACTGGATGGTGTAACCGGAAATACCACAGGAAAATTAATGACCAATGAGCGCACAGGAGTTACCTTTCGATCAATTTAATCCAATAAAATTTGAATGTTTTAATTAGACTCTGGTTGCCTTGTCCTTGAAAAGTTCTAGAAGATTGCATCTTGTTAAAGTCCCAGAAAAATCGGCGCGTGAAGTGCAGGCTGTCCCACAAATTTAGACGATAAAATTTAAGACAGTTTTAAATGACCGAAAATTTACTTGAACTAGGCCAAATATACTCTCGCTGCACACGTCACATTTATTATCATTCATAGTATTTCACAGAAGTTTCAAAACCTCAAACTCCATTGAAAATCACAACGTCCAAAGTAAATAATGTGGCTAGAAAAGAGCAATTTAGGAAAAGAAATTGGCTTAAATCCCCTTGTAATTTTTTTGAAAATGTCTGCTAAATACTATACTTGAAATACCAGATCTAGTCACGCAGTGGGTAAATTGACAACTCTTGATATCTCCCAGTCGTTGGGACAGAAGTAGGCTGGACACCCTCAGTTCGTCTATCATCTCAGAATGTGCTGTTCCCTCTTCAAGTTACCGGAGATAAGAAGGACGTGAGTGTACCAGACAGTTTTATCAGAACGTGGCTCTGTCATGCTCCTTATCTGACGTATTGCCTTTTAGGTATTGTGTTGGATGACTGTATGCTCGCGGAGCGGTTCCTAAAGTTTGAAGATCCCGTCATTTTCCCTTCCTACAGTTGAAATTCACCTCCCTCACTTATATACTGTGCCTTTGCTGACGAGATGTAGTGTTTACAGTGCACTATGTCTTCTGGTATGGGCTATATCAAATTTGTTACTTTCATTGACCTGTCTCAGTCTCATCCTTGGCTTTGACAATATGAAAGTGACTGAGGTATGAGTGATGCTAGTAATACCATTCCTTATGCAGCCAGTCCCTGTTATGAATGGTGTGAAAACATCGCTCATAGGGTTGGTTGGTGCATGCATTTCAGTGGGCTTGGCAGACTGATATGTAATAACAACAACAACAATAACAACGGCTGGCTCGGTGAGGAAAGCAACGGGAAACTACCTCACTCATTTCCCTAGTACGCCTCTTCAGCGACGCATAGGCTATTTATGACAGCTGTTAGCGGAGCTGCAGAGGATCAAACCAGCCTTCGGGCTGAATACCCAACATACATACACTTATATACTGACAAGGGATGTCGCTTCTCAGCAGTAACCATTTTGGGCGCCTACGAGGACCTCTTTCTTCTGAGTTTTGTAGTCTATCAGCCAGCGTCTGGGGTGAGATGATGGCGGTTATTATTGTTTTAATAGGAAGTACAACTGACAACCACTCTCTGTTAACACTAATGATGGTGCTGATTATTGTTTTAAGAGGAGTACAACCTTATTGGGCTACCAGCCTTACTCACTAGAAGCTTGTTGTTAATCCTCATATCCTACTGACATTCAGCAGTTGTACTTGGTCCTGAAAGCGCTCGAGACCATCATTTGCAAGTCCTCATCGTCCTAGGAAGGAAATCCCTGCTTCCTTGTTCGTAGACAGATTTCACCCGATACTTGCTTACGACCTTTGAACTTCACTTTCAGCAGCAACTTTCTCTCCGCCTCCCGGACAATTAGCGCAGAGGGCGTAGGTTCGCGTCACATGAGCTCCACAAGGCCACTTCCTCTGGGAGGAGTAGCAGCAAGAGTGCCTGATACCAACATCACTCGCTATTTTTTGTTAGAGAGGGCTTGAACTCGGCTCCTCCATTGGCCTTCCCACTTCGAAGTTTGTGAGGCCCAAAGATTCCCTTCCTTTTGACGTAGAATTCGTATTTCGGTGGTGGTGGTGATTATTGTTTTAAGAGGAAGTACAACTAGGCAACCATCCTCTATATAACACTAATCAGTGGAAGGGATCCGACACTTCGAAAAATGAAGATATTGGTCAAAGGAAGACAAGGGCCACGAAGGGCGTGAAAATGAAAGACTCCCTAGCCCTCGCAAACCTAATAGCGTCGGGCTCGGAAAAGAACAAGAGTTGACCAAGGGAGGTCGGATAGGATAGATGAAAGTGAGGAGCCTGGCACAAGTAAGTGGAAGCAATGCCAGGACTCAGCTGAGGGCCCCGTGGTCGCCAACCCACGCTCCAGAGTTCAGAGCCCCTGGGGCAATTCGTCTTTCGCTTCATAGTATTTCAAGTGGGATATTCGAAGGTTGTGGGTTAGCCATGTTTGTTCTATTTTTAACACCTCTTCGATATGCAGTGCATCAGAGACCAGGGTTTAACAAACAAGAAAAAAAGTCTAGAAGCCAGTAAAATTTCTTAGGCACCAGACATAAAATATAAAAATAATTTATTTCCTTCTGTTACAATACAGGCTTAAGACAAGGAGATTGCTTGTCACCACTGCTGTTCAACTGTACCTTGGAATATATAATGAGGGAATGGTACAAGATTAACCCAAATAACATCCGAATTGGAAGACCCAAAGACAACATAAATTTAAATTGCCTAGGATTTGCCGATGACCTTGCTCTCTTGTCCAACAATATTCAGGAAACCAGACAATAAGTTATATCACTACAGGAAATGGCACAGAAAATTGGTCTTGGAATATCATTTGAAAAGACAGTAATCATGTTTACTGATCCACCACTCATAAACAAAATTGCCATAGGAAACCAAGAAATCAAAATTGTAGATAAATTTAAATATCTGGGAGAAATCATAACATATAACTTCAATTAAAAGCCAGCATGGCATAACAGAATAAAATAAACTGACCAGAGCACAATGTGTCACCAAGAATACCTACAACAAGAAGGGCCTGTCAATAGCAACAAAATTAAAACACTACAAAATAGTCACAGAAATAACATACGCAAGTGGAACCATCTTCAAAACAACTAACACTGCACAAATAGACAAAATACTCAAGATAGAGAGAACATGCATCAACAAATCATACCAAAAAGATGGACACTGGAGAGTAGCTTCTAATGAAACAGTCTACAAGGAAATAGAACCAGTAATGAGCACAATCAGGAAGAAACGCATTTCATTTTTTGGACATCTAATCAGGACACCAGAGAACAGGATCATCAGGAGAATAATAGAAAAAATATGGAATAGTAAGTGCAACATTAAGTGGATTACAGAAATCAAGGAAAATATGAACTACAAATTACACTGGAAGACCTAAGAAACAAAACCGACATAATCAGGAAACTCGTAGACAAGCAAACCAGAATCAACAAACAGACAATAGGAAGGGTGATTGCCGATGAAGAAAGAATGATAAGATCAGAGAGAATGAAGAAGTTCTTGGCTGACAGGAAACTGAAAAATTCTTTGTATAAAGTTGCCTAGAGTGGTACAATGAAGGCCATAAAATGTAAATAATAATAATAATACAGGATGACCCGAAAGTTCCTTAACATTTGACGAGGCAATACTTCACCGAATATTGGAGGCAGAAAGGTAATAATTGACACACATGATTGGCATGATATGGGATTTTATTGACACCAAAGTAATGTACAGTAAATGACTAACAGATGGCACTGGACAGCAATACATCGGGTAAAAATCGCCACACATGCTTGACATGGCATGGGGTTTTATTGACACCAGATGGCGCTGGACAGCAACACGCCAGTATAGCCGCATGAGATCCATGCGCGGTATAAAAAGAGCTGTCATGAGAGAGGGAGACAGATGCGCCTACAGTCGCCTACAGAAAAGGCACTGTTAATGAAGTTTTATTTACTCCATTTTGGTATCAATAAAACTCCTTGTCATGCCAATCATACGTGTCAATTATTATCTCCAATATTCCGTGAAGTATTGCCTCGCCAAATGTCAGCGGACTTTTGGGTCACTCTGTATTAAGCATTTCGATCTCTCACATCTTAATCCATCACCACTCTGGGCACTTAATTGACACAGGTGTACTAAACCTCGAACAGTGCTTGCTGTATAGTAGTACACTACACAAAGAACATAACGGGAGAAAATCTGGAGCAAAGGTTACGATTGCTCACGAGACATATTGAACGCTTATATTGTTTCAAGTCAACGTTCAGTTGAAGCCGGTGCTTGTAACGGCTTCTATGCAGTATAATTTCCGCATTTAGATACGTTTGAGAGACGACAGTAACAACAACGACGAAAATAAACAATTTAACGTAGGAAGGAATTTTACTGTAGAGTTTTAAAAAATGCCATCATATGAATTGCTTATTCTTTCCAGTGTAGAAATAAATTCCAGAAATATTGTTTTGCTCTTAGACTGGAATTTAGCAGTTACCATTTGAAAATATTAGGCACCTGCGCATTCGTTCTCGTCACCATGGCGATCAGGTGCCTGGGATTTTGTCCAGCCCTATACTGTACATACTGACCATGAACTAATAAGTTGAACGTTTATTCTGAGTGAGATGTGTCTGTTAATATTAACTGTATTGAGAAACTACATAATAAAAAGTCGCGTTCATGAACGGCAAAGATGGTGTTCTGTTGGACCACACAACATACCTCCCTGAAAACGATAGAACTAAAGAATTACATGCCACAAGGATTTCTCTAAGAAGAATCGACAGACACACAAAACTTGAAAAATAATTATATTCAAATAAACATTTCAAACCAACGTACCCATCAGCAGAATCCGATCAGAAGGCATCCTAATAATGTACACACTTCTCCCTTATACTTCATTTCTTCAAGTCTTTTAATTCGACATTTTAACAGGCCCACGTTTGTTCACCCACACTTCTCATTGCTTATTGAGATGTCTAACACTTTTGTATCACGCGGATACGTCATAATTGGCATCTCGTTCCACCTTTGTGACTCGAACAGCTTACGAGAAGTCTTCTCCTTCCAATGAAATTGTTTAGAATCTCGACCTGAACTCACTTAACAACACACACACTGTTGTTCCAAGATGTGCTAAAACTCTTGAAGATAATGGCATTTACTCAATGCTGTTAACGCTGCCGTTACACTGTACATTTCACTAAATGAGAATGGTTTGCAACATACTTTTCTCCACACTGTGGACATATAAAGATGCTTTAAAAGCCATAATAATTCACACGCTAATAGTATTTAGACATAATCACCTTTTTCTGCACTGTTTCATAAATAAAATTACGGTATAGTCTATCAGTAACGTCACGACCTCACTTTTACAGTCTCTCCTGGTTACATCTTATTCCTTTTACCTGCAGACTGGGCCACGCCCTATGTTTGCAGAACTAGCTAGTGCAACCCATGCCTCATTCCTTCCAGAAAACAAACTTTCTATCCGAGTAATAGAATAACCCAAGCGCTCACTTCAAAATACAACAAATTGCAAAATTCCTCCTTTACAAATAGTATGCCGTCTAATCTTAGTCAAACTACAGTATTTAAATCTATTCTAACAGTGCAGTATTCAATCTAATAACAGTATGCCACTTTATAAAATATACACAATTATGCCAGTCGTAATCGGTAGCGGCTAAATTTCAGTAATTTAGGTGTTGCAATATGAACATCTTACAAGAGAAAAGAGCAGCTAAGAAGTCACAGGCTGAAAGATCTTTGGCACGAAAGGAAACGAAACACATTGAAGAAGGAATAAAAAGCTGTTCTGTCGTCGCCGTCGCGAATAATAATTAATACTATCTGCGACATGACATCTGCTAGCCAAAATATTTGCGTAATATTTGAGAAAATGTCAAATTCATACTACTGCATTATATTTGGGTTCTTCTTCCTCTTCTTGAAATGGATATGGGCTTGTTATGTCACCCAGATACAATACTTATAAAGAATTGTGCAATTTCTACACTCGGACACAAAGTTCCTATAAATTAGTACACAAATGATGTTCTCAAGATTATCTGATGGATAAGGATTTGCAGATTGGGTTAAGTAGAGAGTGAATTGACACAAAGAATGTTTCCAAAGCACATGAAATAGTTCACTAGAAAACGTAGCACATACACAACTGTTTGTGATAGAATTACATATACAATGCTCAGGATATATAGGAAACACACAAGGACACAAGGTACTAGTCTTCACGCTAGAGTGACCCACCTCAGCGACTTTTTACGAGACGAACAAGACCGGGTCAACATTTAAGGTACAGAAAGGAAAGGGAGTGAAACATATAAAATTAAAATAAAAAAAAAGTGGGACGCTGGACTGAGGGAAAGTAATAACTGGACAAATTATGTTGGGGACATAGAATTATATTTGGGTTATACATATTTGAATTGTCCCAAACGATGCATTTCCTAAACACGAAACAAGATAGGAAACAGTAGCGTCTCGTTTATTTTCTATTGTAGCATTTAGCCACTCATTTGTTTCCAAAGAGGTTGTTTTAATGGATGAAATGGAGTGTAGCCTATGGAATCAATTTCTCGGATAACATGCGTGCATGTACCAGGTCGATGAGAATCTAAATATTATATGAGGATCTGCTAAAAGAAGACAACAAACCTGTTAAATTCGGACATAAACCTTCCTGTCCGATGGCAGACCTGCCTGCATTTCATGACGAATGTTGTCACAGCAGAGAGGCACCTAAATTCGTGCATTTCAATTCAAGGCTGAAGCAGGCAATCAGCCGTGAAGCTGTCACAGTCTCAATAGAAGGCCAACTTTAGCTGCAGTTAACGTCTCGCTGCCCAATTGTTATGCACACAGCCACCTTGGGAATAACCAGCCAAAAGGATCTTTTATTACTGTCCCACTGCCATTGTTCGCCAAATAAACATTGGGAACAAAGTGTTGAAGGTGGGAGACACCTTTCTCTTGCTTAACCCTCATGCATGAATTATTTTTCATTTGCATTTGGTGACGAAAACCACTCGTACTTGATGTGGTTTACCTGATGGAATATATAAAAGATTTTTAGTGTATGCAATTTTAAATTTTTAACATTCAAAGATCGATCATTACTACCTATTGGCCATGGGTTAATATTGCAAAGCGCAAGTAGAACTGTTTTCCTACACACACAAAAAAAGCATCACTGGTATATGTGTTAAATTGACTGCGAAGTTGAATAGGTGATAGGGAAAATGTACTACTGAAATTAAAATTAATAAATAATGCGGGAGGACTCCAACGACCCCATATGAGGTCCTAATGCACGAAAGGATTAATTTTTTATAGCAGTACGACTTTTGATTTCAGTTTCGGTATTCGTCCGACGCACTAGAACTGTTTTATTTGTTGGGTTTCTTCTTTGTTTACGGTAACGTGAAGTATCTGTGGATGTTCGATTATCTCTGGTCCAGGGAGAACCTGGAGCTCAAGCTGTATTCATTTGGATTATTTAACGAATAACAACAACATTAAATGAGTTATACACTGACTGACAGAGAAAATGCAACACCAAGAAGGAGTGGTCAGAACTTTATGCCAATTGCAGGGTAGACTGATGTCACTGAGGTATGCTCATGATGTGAAATGCGCCGCTGTGCTGCGCACGTAGCGAACGATAAATGGGACACGGCGTTGGCGAATGGCCCACTTCGTACCGTGATTTCTCAGCCGACAGTCATTGTAGAACGTGTTGTCGTGTGCCACAGGACACGTGTATAGCTAAGAATGCCAGGCCGCCGTCAACGGAGGCATTTCCAGCAGACAGACGACTTTACGAGGGGTATGGTGATCGGGCTGAGAAGGGCAGGTTGGTCGCTTCGTCAAATCGCAGCCGATACCCATAGGGATGTGTCCACGGTGCAGCGCCTATGGCGAAGATGGTTGGCGCAGGGACATGTGGCACGTGCGAGGGGTCCAGGCGCAGCCCGAGTGACGTCAGCACGCGAGGATCGGCGCATCCGCCGCCAAGCGGTGGCAGCCCCGCACGCCACGTCAACCGCCATTCTTCAGCATGTGCAAGACACCCTGGCTGTTCCAATATCGACCAGAACAATTTCCCGTCGATTGGTTGAAGGAGGCCTGCACTCCCGGCGTCCGCTCAGAAGACTACCATTGACTCCACAGCATAGACGTGCACGCCTGGCATGGTGCCGGGCTAGAGCGACTTGGATGAGGGAATGGCGGAACGTCGTGTTCTCCGATAAGTCACGCTTCTGTTCTGTCAGTGATAGTCACCGCAGACGAGTGTGGCGGCGGCGTGGAGAAAGGTCAAATCCGGCAGTAACTGTGGAGCGCCCTACCGCTAGACAACGCGGCATCATGGTTTGGGGCGCTATTGCGTATGATTCCACGTCACCTCTAGTGCGTATTTGCGTATTCAAGGCACGTTAAATGCCCACCGCTACGTGCAGCATGTGCTGCGGCCGGTGGCACCCCCGTACCTTCAGGGGCTGCCCATGGCCAGCGTACTCTCCGGATCTCTCACCAATCGAACACGTGTAGGATCTCATTGGACGCCGTTTGCAAACTCTGCCCCAGCCTCGTACGGACGACCAACTGTGGCAAATGGTTGACAGAGAATGGAGAACCATCCCTCAGGACACCATCCGCACTGTTATTGACTCTGTACCTCGACGTGTTTCTGCGTGCATCGCCGCTCGCGGTGGTCCTACATCCTACTGAGTCGATGCCGTGCGCATTGTGTAACCTGCATATCGGTTTGAAATAAACATCAATTATTCGTCCGTGCCGTCTCTGTTTTTTCCCCAACTTTCATCCCTTTCGAACCACTCCTTCTTGGTGTTGCATTTGCTCTGTCAGTCAGTGTATTTGTGTCTGGGTCGTCAATCCATAAGACTGGTTTGATGCAGCTCTCCATGCCACCATATCCCTATGCTTATCTTTTCATTTCTACCTAACTACTCTAATCTGCTTGTCATATTCATGCCTTGGTCTACCCGTACCGTTCTTACCGCTTACACTTCCCTCAAAAGCCAATTGAACAAGTTCAGAGTGTCTTCAGATTTTCTCTTCTTTTAAGGCCGCTACACACGACCCAATCTGCTGGGCCCGATCTGCAGGGTCCCTGCAGATTGGGTGGTGTGTAGGTTTGTTGGGACCAGATTGGCTGACAAAACTCATGTCGGGTGGTTGGTCGGGCCGACCACACAATCTCCCAACTTACACTTCGGAAGTCGGCCGATAAGCTATCACTTGCCTCGTCGCCACCTAGCACGTGTGACGTGTGTCAGAGGGCAGTGAGCAGATTCAGTTAGATTAGTAGTTCACTATATACAATAATATAGTTCAGATTAATTTAGTTAATAATTTTAGGTTGGTTTCTTCTCGTATTTTCTACTTATACGTAATTTCAGAAATAAATACTCTTACATTAAAGAAATATATATTTTAATCACTTACTTTTATGTATCCCTTCAGACTATTGAAAATAGCGCAAAAATGTTTATGGAATGATTTTAGACAAAAGCTGTGGTAAAATCAAATGAAATGGCGTATGGCTTTTAGTGCCGGGAGATCCCAGGAAGGGTTCGGCTCGCCAGGTGCAGGTCTTTTGATTTGAATCCCGTGGGCGACCTGCGCGTCGTGATGAGGATGAAATGATGATGAACACTGCACATACACCCAGCCCCCGTGCCAGGGAAATTAACCAGTGATGGTTAAAATTCCAGTCCCTGCCGCGAATCGAACCCCTGTGACGAAAGGCCAGCACGCTAACCATTTACCCATGGAGTCGGGCAAAAGCTGTGGTGACACGGCTGCACTAAATTGCAAATCTCTGTAACTCGCTCAAGTAGCTAAAAATCTTAGTCACGATTAATCGCTCTTGAACACTCACACTTTCCCCCATTATAGCGTCTTGTTTCTTTATTAAAGGCGCCACCAGGTAGAGCAGATCATTGAAAGTGTTGATATCCATTCGCAGAAAATATCTAAAATCGAATAATTCTAGTTCTTTCATAATATTTGTATGGCAATTTCTTTCTCTGTAATAACCACCTTTTAGCCCAATATTTTATCTTTCGTATCGACTTCAATGACAACAAAGTCAATGCAATTCCTATTTTTTGAAATTTAGGAAATGAAGGAGCCATGATCGTGCGTTTCCAGGCCAGAGCGATCCAGCCTACTGCAGATCGGGCCCTGCAGATTGTGCCGTGTGTAGAGCAGCACCCGAGTTTTACCACGCCAACTGCCTGCAGATCGGGCCCAGCAGATTGGGTCGTGTGTAGAGCAGCACCCGATTTACCGCGCCAACTAGCCTGCAGATCGGGCCCAGCAGATTGGGTCGTGTGTAGAGCAGCACCTGATTTACCGCGCCAACTAGCCTGCAGATCGGGCCCAGCAGATTGGGTCGTGTGTAGAGCAGCACCCGATTTACCGCGCCAACTAGCCTGCAGATCGGGCCCAGCAGATTGGGTCGTGTGTAGAGCAGCACCCGATTTACCGCGCCAACTAGCCTGCAGATCGGGCCCAGCAGATTGGGTCGTGTGTAGAGCAGCACTCGATTTACCGCGCCAACTAGCCTGCAGATCGGGCCCAGCAGATTGGGTCGTGTGTAGAGGCCTTTAATCAAATTTCGTCATATCGTTCTCCACTCACCAGTTTGATTCACTATCCCGTCATTCGTGATTCGATCTACCCATCTCACCTTCAACATTCTTCTGTAACACAACATTTCAAAAGCTTCTATTCTCTTTCTTTCACCACCACCACCACCACCATCATCATTCCCGGGTGTGGTGTACAAACTCTCACCATCTCTTCCTGTCTGCATACATCTTCTGTTCCAGGACATCTTCCCAACTGAGACCTCTCTCTCCTCCACATCTGGTTTCACTGTCTCTCATGATCCTGTTCAGAATCACTTGTAGCACTCTCACATAGTTTTAGGGATGTATCCCCAGGCTTCGCAGCCGTACATTAGCATAGGCTGAGTACAACCTCTTTTTGAGTCGAACAGGCAAGTGTCTGTCCAGTCATTAGACCTGCTGTCTTTTTGAGATGTTCATATCCTCGTACTCTGTGATTTTCATTATTCAGGCAGTGTAACAATTTCGTGTTCTTGAACTTCCTGTCAACATAGTGAAATAATTCTTCCTCGGAATTTCACACCCATATTTGTGTTTTTACGGAATGGTTCAGCATAAGCTCGCCAAAGTAATTGCAAAGTTCTGATGAGAGGAAGCAGCCTTGTATCACTCCTTTACACGTTCGTTACTTTTTTCCGAACCTTGCAACAGCGATGATCAGGAAGTTGACTGTGGTGTTAGGGGCGCGCAGCTGTGAGTTTGCATTCGGGAGATAGTGAGTTCGAACCCCACTGTCGCCAACGCTGAAGGCCACGACCGCTTCCGTCTCATTCCTAGCTCTTTCCTATTTCATGCCCTAAGATCTACAGTGTCTTTATCGGCGGGACGTAAAGTAACTTGCAAAGAAGTTAACAGCGCTGTGATGTTGGTTTAACTAAATAAAAAAATGGGTTGTTTATTCCTCCGGGGCAAGATATAATTATTTTATTACTAAAGGTGGTAGCATAGGACGAGATACACACAGTTTGACGTACAAGAGTCCATTCAGTACATCACTGAACACTATTTCTAACCGCAGAGTCCGGGTTGATGTGATCGTGAGTTTCCTTCTGTATAATAGGAATTCTATATTCTTGAACTATGGTGACGTACAGTGTCTAACCTTGCTGCTGTTGAGCTCGCATGACACAGCTGTTGAAACACGACCGTACTGACCTGTATCAGGTGATTCATGACAGGTGATCAGAATTCGTTTCGCAGAAGTGAATTCGAATGTGACAGGTGAAGAGACGTGTCTTCTTGCGCTCTCACATGTATCCCCGGCCTAATGCGGGCTGAATACCGCCTCTTTCTGAGTCGAACACGCAAGTGCCTGTCCAGTCCCCAACCCGTTATTTTAAATTCAATTGTCCGCGCCTGCATCCAACTTCCGGTGTAAATGTCGACCCGAGGTTTAAGACCACCGGGCGAGTTGGCCGTGCGGTTAAGATCGCGCATCTGCGAGCTTGCATTCGGGATATAGTGGGTTTGAACCCCACTTTCGGTAGCCCGAAGATGGTTTTCCATGGATTCCCATTTTCACACCAGGCAAATGCTGAGCTGTACCTTAATTAAGGCCACGGCCGCTTCCTTCCCACTCCTAGTTCTTTCTTATTCCATCGTCTTCATAGGACCCGTGTTTCTGTGCGACGTCGAGGAAGCGACTGTGGCCTTAATTAAGGTACAGCCCTCAGCATTTCCCTGGTGTGACAATGAGAAACCACGGAAAACAATCTTCAGGGCTGCCGATAGTGGGATTCGAAACCACTATCTCTCAAAAGCAAGCTCACAGCTAACCGCACGGCCAACTGCATTCTCCATCAAAATGAAGTACTGGAAATCCAGAAATGCTGACAAATGTTAATTGTGGTGTTAAGAGGCCGAAATAATAATGTTGAAGAAAGAAGAGTTATTGGGAGAATTTTCGGCCACCAGTTGTTACTGCGGCCTTGTCTTCTAGACCTTGAGAATTACTTATCATTTTCCCAGTTAATTTCTAAATTCCAAATTGCTCCGTTAGGGTTATTTTTTCAAAGCATGACAATGAATAGAAGTATGGACTTCACGATATTGTTTTTGCAATTTAAATTTGTGTGCGCGCATGCGCGCGCGTCTTTGAGTGAGTGATTATCACATGTATTTATGAGCTATGTGTTAATGGTGCCATGCACGGGAGTTGTGTATACGTATATAACAATGTTAAAGTGTAAAATAATTATTTACTGTATATTATGTAACATATGCAGATTTTAATGTGTACAGTGTAACCAACGGAGATAGGGACACTTTTGTGTATGTGGGGCTTGCCCTTTCTCAATTTGCAGTCCCTAAATTGAAGATATAATTTTTGCTTCGTGGTTAATGCGATTAGCTGCCAATCCCCGACTCTGCCACGAAATTTTAAGTGGTACGAGGGCTGGAACGGGCCCACTCGGTCTCGGAGGTCAACTGAATAGAGGGTGGGGGTGTTCAATTCCCACCTCAGCCATCCTGTAAGTGGTTTTCAGTGGTTTCCCATTTCTCTCGGCAAATGCAGGGATAGCACCTAGCTTAAGGCCATGGCCGCTTTCTTCCCTCTTCCTTGTCCATCCCTTCCAATCTTCCCATTCTCCACGTGAGGGCGCCTGGGCGAGGTACTGGTCCTTCTTATCAATTTCCTCCCGCTCCAGGACACTGTCCTTGAGGCGATAGAGGTGGGATTCTTCGTTGAGTCCAGGGGGAAGGGGGCAATCCTTGACGGTAAACTGACTGAATGGAAAAATGATAATATATTTTTTGGAAAATAAATATTATAATAATAATGGTTCCTTTTGTGTTAGGGGCTGCCTGCATGCAAACTTGTAACTTCGCAGGCCTTCTGGAGTGTGAGATATTTTTGTCTAGACGGAGGAGTGGTGGTGGTGGTGGTAAAAATGAAATTAAGTAGTGTATGGCTTTTAGTGCCGGGAGTGTCTGAGGACGTGTTCGGCTCGCCAGGTGCAGGTCTTTTGATTTGAGACCCGCAGGCGACCTGCGCGCCGTGATGAGGATGATGAAATGTTGATGAACACAACGCATACACCCAGCCCCCATGCCGGCGAAATTAACCAATGATAGTTAAAATTCCAGACCCTGCCGGGAATCGAACCCGGGACCCCTGTGACCAAAGGCCAGCACGCTAACCATTTAGCCATGGAGCCGGACGTGGTGGTGGTGGTGGTTATTGTTTTCAGAAGAAGTACAACTGGCCAACCATCCTCCATATGACACTAATCAGAGGGGAAAAAATGTAAGAGATCCGACACTTTGAGAAATGAAGGTATCGACGTGAAAATGAGACTCCCAATCCCTCGAATGCTGTAATACCATCGGGGTCGGAAAAGAACAAGAGTTGACCAAGGAAGGTTAGATGCGATAGATGAAAGTGAGGAGCCTGGCACAAGTACGTGGATGCAATGCCAGAACTGAGCTAAGGGACTCGTGGTCGCCAGCCCACGCTCCCAAGTTGAGCCCCTGGGGTCCCTTTTAGTTGCCTCTTGCGAAGGGCAGGGGATACCGTGGGTGTTATTCTACCGCCCCCACCCCCATGGGATCAGGAGGAGGAACTGGGTATATTATTATTATTATTATTATTATTATTATTATTATTATTATTATTATTATTATTATTATTATCCGTACCTTTCTCCCAATTTTCTGTTCCCTGCATTAAAGTGAATTCTAGCCCAGTTTTACGGGTGGATGCCCTTCTTGACGCCTACTCTGTGTGAAGGATTGTATTCACTACTAAAGGTATTGTTGAGCTTGTTGGTAGTGTGGTGCGTTATGCATATGAAGATACAAACATCTTGTCCCAAAGATTAATAGGACGCGCCTAAAAATCCTTGATCCGGGCGGGAATCGAACCCAGGACCCTCTAAGTCAAAGATTTCGATGCTGATCAATCAGTCCTAGAGCCGCATAATTTCAACTACTAATATTCGGTAGTGTTTGAGACGCGATGTAATGTCTCTGTTGCATTGGCAACACTGCGCACAGCGGAAGTGTGCCATCGCCTCAAACAAAAGGTTTGATAGCCTGCGTTTTATCTGTCCTTTGTTCCTGGTGCGACTGTCAGCTGTTTACCGTCGCATCACACCCATGTGCGTCACGGGCCGACGGAACGTGATCTGCAGGAAGAACAGCTGTAGGCTACAGTTTCTGCCCTGGCTTTTTAACACTCGAGTAAGCAGTTCTGAGGCGTTGACATCTTGAGCGTTTGCTTCCTTTGTTTACACGTGCTTTGTGTCTTCCAACCCTCCAGTGTAAGTCATAGTCTTAGTCTAAGCAACGTTTTACATTTGTCTAACATAACTATGTTTTGACAATATGTCTGTCTCAGCACTAACGAATTGTTATAGCGTGTGTTAAACATGGCGCTAGTTCTGTTTTAAACCTCTCAGCAGCTGTTAAAATGTCAAAATATCAGCATCTAGAAGCCCCTTTTTTTATTGCTAGTTCTATGTTAAATCTCTCAACATCAGTTAATATTTCAAGATGACAGCATCTAGAAATTATTATTATTATTATTATTATTATTATTATTATTATTATTATTATTATTATTATTATTATTGTTACCGAGTTTTTGTGGTAGTTAAGCATGAAAGAAGGTGCTGGGTGGTGAATAGGTCTCAAGCTACTAAAGAGAAATTAAATTTTAAAATTTAACAAGGTTATATTTTCTTTTCAAAATTAGGTAACAACAAATAGAACAGGTACTTAATAGCCGAAATACAACTTGAAATGTACAATTACAGGGATTAAAGAATTTGGGCTTCGAGCCCTGAAAACACAATTCTTGAGCAACTAGCTCAACTTTACGATATACCAATTTCAACAAAAGGGGCAGAAGACCCCACTCAAACCCTGGAGCCCTTGCTCCAAATTACACAGCAAAGCCTCCTGGAGGCATACAACTCTCAGTTTTAGAAAAGAGCCACTCGCTCTTAAAGTTAAGCCTCTCCCAGGCCACACCAAACTCAACTTTCAAGTTGTCCTCAAAGGACATATACACAGGGGTAAAATACCCAACCTACTGAGGTCTATTAGGTGAGAAAAGATTAATACATGACCTCTAAAATACAACTTGAGAGGAGGCGAACTTGCACTCCTAATACACTTTGCTTTTAAAACCTAATCTGGCTCTGGGCCACTAACGCAAGGGCTAATCCCATACTACAGAGGTGACTTAGATAAGAACACTTTACATTACATAAACGAAGAAAAGTTGGAGAAAATAAGTTCACCTCAAAAACAAATGTGAGTGGGAGCTCGAGAGGGTTAGCACTCTCTATCCCAATATGTAACTTTACAAGAAAAAGAAGAAAAGAGTAGTTACATTTTAGGAAAAGGTTACATGATGGAAAACGCTTCGAACCCGCCGCGAGAGTTAAACTGCCGACCTAGCAAGAAAAGAAGATATTAATAGGCCATTACCTGGTAGTAGATCGCTGCCGAGGAAAGAGGCGCTTCCCGCCTCCTGCTATGTACTTAATACACTGAAAGATGGAACAGAAGTGGCCCGGAGACCCCAAAATCAGCAGTTTATATCCTCTCGCGGAAGATTCTAGGCGTTAGGGGAAATAAAACACCCTCCCACAAAATCTTTATTGGTTCGGGAAAAGAAACCCCTACATAGAGGAAAAAGAAACACATTATTGGTGGAAAATTAATTAAAGAAATTCGGGATTGGCTAGATCCAAACTAAGGGGAAAAAGAGGGGTATACAGCCAACTTAAACAATAACAGAAAGAAATTTAACAAGAAACAAACTTTTGAAATAAAAATTTCTCCAACAAAATAGTTCTTTGATTTCGCACTAGGTTGCACTATTGTAATTCTTCAGTAGTGTCCTCTAGAAGAGAAAGTTCACACTTCTTACTTCAAGCGAAACAAAAACACATCAAAAGTGACACAGTTCAAAAACTCAAAATTTTCCACGTGGTGACATCTTCTGAGAAAGTAGAGAATTAATAGAATAGATAAAGTTGAACCTTCCTCCAGAAGAGGAGTTTCAACTGGCGCAACTTTTAAATAAACAGAGTAGAGGTGTACCGCCCGGTACAATTATTATTATTATTATTATTATTTAACGATGGCAGAAGTAAGAAAGACGTAAAATGGAGACTAGCACAAGCAAGGAAGGCCTTTCTTAAGAAAAGAAATGTGTTCACGTGAACCATTGATACAGGAATTAGAAAGATGTTTTTGAAGACTTCCGTCTGGAGCGTGACATTGTATGGAAGTGAAACATGGACGGTGAGTAGCTCAGAAAGAAAGAGAATAGAAGTTTTTGAAATGTGGTCTTACGGAAGAATGCTGAAGGTGAGATGATTGATCGAATCATGAATGGAGAGATACTGAATCGAATTGGTGGGAGGAGATCGATTTGGCTAAATTTGACCAGAAGAAGAGATAGAATGATAGGACATCTTAAAACATCCAGAACTTGTTCAGTTGGTTTTTGAGGGGAGTGTAGGCGGTAACGGTAGGGGTAGACCAAGGTATGAATATGATAAGCAGATGTAGGATTTAATAGTTACGTAGAAATGAATAGGTTAGCTCAGGATAGGGCGGCATGGAGTGCTGCATCAAACCAGTCTGTTGGCCATTAACACATCGAATTGTTTTCGGCGACTCAGAGATAGGAAAGGGTTAGGATTCGAAAGGTAGCGTCCGTGGCCTTAATTACGATTCAGCCGCAGAATTTGCCTGGTGTGAAAATGGGAAACCACCAGCACTGTCGACGGTAGGATTCGAAGGTGGTGATGTTGGTGATAATTGTTTTAAGAGGAAGTACAACTTGACAACGATGCCCTTTTAAGACTAATCTGTGGGGGGAAAATGGAAGGGGTCCGGCACTTCGATAAATGAAGGTAGACAAGGGCTACGAAGGGCGTGAAAATGAAAGACCCTCTAGGATTCGCAACGTAATACAGTTGGAGTCGAAAAGAGCAAGAGTTGACCAAGGGAAGTCGGATAGGATAAATGAAAGTGAGGACCATGCCACAAGTAAGTGGAAGCAGTGTCAGGATTCAGCTTTCAGCCACCTCTTACGACAGGCAGGGGATACCGTGGGTTTTATTCTAACGCCGCCACCCACAGGTATAATAATAATTGGCCGGCCCCCCGGTGTATGGGTAGCGAGCCTGCCTCTTACCCGGAGGCCCCGGGTTCAATTTCCGGCCAGGACAAAGGTTTTTACCTGCATCTGAGGGCTGGTTCGAGGTCCACTCAGCCTACGTGATTAGAATTGAAGAGCTATCTGACGGTGAGATAGCGGCCCCGGTCTAGAAAGCCAAGAATAACGGCCGAGAGGATTCGTCGTGCTGACCACACGACACGTCGTAACCTGCAGGCCTTCGGGCTGAGCAGCGGTCGCTTGGTAGGCCAAGGCCCTTCAGGTCTGTTGCGCCATGGGGCGTGAAGTCTATGTGGTCTTACGCCGTGGTTAGCCGGTTCGAGTCCCGTCACCATCAGAATGTCGGTCGGCAGGGTAGAGGAGGTGGTTGTATACAATTTCTAATCACTAGACTGAGTGCCAAAAGCCTGGATTCTATTCCAAACCTCTGCGCAATGTAGTAAGGCCATAGGACGCTGTTGATGGTGTTTCGTCCGTCGGATGGGGACGTTCAGCCTTAAGTAAAGCACTTGGTGCTGTTCAACAGGAGTAGGCTATGAGCCGGCACCGGGTTTCACCGTCTCCCTTCGTACTATCATATATCATGTCATTCATTTCGTCTCATTAACTCCTCTAATGAGGTTGGCGAAGGGAGGTTATCCGGCCTGAAAACTCGCTACGAAGATTCATCTCACTTCATTTTGATAGGTTACGTCGCGCATTCCTATCTACGAAATGTCACTGTAAAATTTGTCACAAATGGAACATAATAATTGCCTTAACACAGTTGAAGTCTAAAATCTGCGGTAAATTAAGAAATACAGTATATTATTTTTGAAGAATATTATGTATACCTACTTTACTACTTTACAAGTACTTTTGGTGCTACGCTCGCAGTAACACACGTATGTCTTTTGTTTGTCTTACACTTTCAACAGTTTCGTGTGTGATGTCTGTGTTCACTGAAATTCTTTGCTTTTGTTTCATTGCTTCAGTTGTCAATGACATCATTTCCTGAATTGTATCGCGATATGCAAGATTTAATAGGCGACAGAAGCTATGGTCAATGTACATAAGAAGAATTCTGTGGACTAGTGATTTATTGGTCCAGGGATCATGCTATTTTTCTGTTGACCTCCATTTTGCTGTTTCAACTGGCCGCTCTAGTCATATGGACAAAGATAATGAGAATCCACAGACATAGCACTCCCATTCCTCGGTGCTAGCCCTGGACCTCAATAAATTAACAAAAGACGGCACCAGCAGCGGAATACGACATAAAGGAGTCCTGTCTACAAGCCTTAAGTATGTTTTCATATTTCTCTAATAACGACGGTATTTCTTAATTTACCGCAGATTTTTCACTTCATTTAAGTAAAAGCAATTATTATGTTCCATTTGTGACAAATTTTACAGTGACATTTTGTAGATAGGAATGCGCGACATAACCAATGCGAAGAAAAATTCTGGATCCAAATGTAAAAAAAAGGGGGGAGGGGGAGAGGAGACTCATTTCTAACAAAATTTTGTATCAAAGAAGTGAAGGAGTTGTTGAACTGATGAGGAGGAGAAGGACACTTGTTGAGGATGGACAGTAACAGACTGACGAAGAGAATCTTTGAATTCTTCAGGATGAGGAAGACGGATCTGGAATGATTTCGAGAAGTGAGGTTGGACTTGACGAAGATGGGGGTGCCGGAAGATTATATCATGGACAGAAATTGATTTAGACAAATCGTCAAACAGTTCTGTGGCTTCCAGAAGACGCTACTGAGGAAAGGGACGTCCTCTATGGAAGAGCAGAAGAAGAAAGTTGGCGAAAGGATGAAAAGATAGTGAGTGAAAGTGAAGGGAAAGAAAGCTAAAAATACTACTTGTATTTTCAGACGTGGGCCATAGACGGCCGAAACGATAATAATATTTAATTGCGCACAATGTGCAGAGCAAAGAAGTTCTTACCACCCATCATCTGTACAAAATTTCATCGATTCCGTTCCCAACGCGGCACGTTAGCACTCGATATCGCTCATAGAATTCACTACATCTCTTGGACCTTCAGCTGCGGCCAGGTTCATGAAAGTACCTACGTAGTTTGACACAGTCTTTGATGAATAGCGCGTACGAAAATCTGATCATTATGTGTCGCAGCTCAAAACTTTCCTGTGACCACTCGTACTTGAGTACGGAGTTCCTCATGTAGAATTCCTCCCAACTGCTGGCTCTCCGTTTGCTGAGGTTCTTGTAGGAGCTGGGGTCACTGGCAGTAGCAGCTTCAGGCGCAGCTCTTGTACTTTAAAACACGTCTCTTGTCAATTCATTTACAAGGTGTGACGAAGCACTCCGTCTATGGAGAATGCTTTGTTTTTGTATATTACTTTGTTGCCCGTTACTTGGGTGCACCCACATATTGTCCAAGCCACCCAACATTACGTGGCTGACTTTCATATTAAATAAATCTACGACAGACTGCTTAGGTGTTTACCGTCCCCTTATTGCTCTTGTGGCAGCGTTTAGCCTTTCCTTCTTCACAAAGTGAGAACAAGTGATCACGGCTCTATCGTGCTTCTACTCGGGAGACGGGAAAGGGTTCGACCTCACAGCTGCTCCCCACTTTCGGTTGTCCTGAGAATGGTCTGCACTAAGGCGAATGCCGGGACACTTCTCAGTACAGGCCATAGCCGCCAACCGCATCTCCTTCATCGTCACAAATCTCCCGGCCTGAGAGACTGTGTCACCGTCTAAGAGACCCGCCCTCCCCTTTCAGGGGAGGAATGAAAATAATTTAGTAGTAGTAGTAGTAGTAATAAGTGAGAACAAGAACAGGTTTCCAGGTTTCTGAAACGTAGCAATTGAAAAGATTTCTGAGGATGCATTAAAGGTAGTAGGTGGTGATATGATTACTGTTTGCATGAAGGAGCTATTCCTGATTAGACGGAAGAGAAGGCCTGGAGGCGTTAATGTCGCCAGGTAAAATAAAACATTACTGAACTACAAAATTAACTATAGCTTAGTCGAGTAGGTCGTCTGCGTACTCACCAAGTATTCTGAGCCCAAAGTTTTAAACATTTTCGTAGCAATCACCGAAAAGAAATGGTGCTACTTTCATGATAAGTTTTAAATGTAGTATTTACCACAAGTCCGCCTCTGTGGTGTAGTGGTTAGCGTGATTAGCTGCCACCCCCGGAGGTCCGGGTTGGATTCCCGGCTCTGCCACGAAATTTGAAAAGTGGTACGAGGGCTGGAACGGGGTCCATTCAGCCTCGGGAGGTCAACTGAGTAGAGGTGGGTTCGATTCCCACCTCAGCCATCCTGGAAGTAGTTTTCCGTGGTTTCCCACTTCTCCTCCAGGCAAATGCCGGAATGGTACCTAACTTAAGGCCACGGCCGCTTCCTTCCCACTTCCTTGTCTATCCCTTCCAAACTTCCCATCCCCCCCCCCCCCGCAAGGCCCCTGTTCAGCATAGCAGGTGAGGCCGTCTGGGCGAGGTATTGGTCATTCTCCCCAGTTGTATCCCCCGACCAAGAGTCTGAAGCTCCAGGACACTGCCCTTGAGGCGGTAGAGGTGGGATCCCTCGCTGAGTCCGAGGGAAAAGCCGACCCTGGAGGGTAAACAGATGATGATAATGATGATTTACCACAAATTAGCGCAATAAGCGTTCACGTTAACCTTCACTTGCAGGAGGCTAAGGATGCTTTTATTTTTTAATTGTTTTTTACAATTGGCTTTACCTCGCACCGACACAGATAGGTCTTATGGCGACAATGGGATAAATGCTATGAAATGATAATGGAGAGTGTTGCTGGAATGAAAGATGACAGGGAAAATCGGAGGCCGGAGAAAAACCTGTCCCGCCTCCGCTTTGACCAGCACAAATCTCACATGGAGTGACCGGGGTTTGAACCACGGTATCCAGTGGTGACAAGCCGACGCGCTGCCGTCTGAGCCACGGAGGCTCCGCATAGATAGTCTACTTTTTAAAAATTAACCAATAAGAAAGAAGAGGAAAAACACTTCATTAGAACACAGTCCTACCTGTTAGATTAGATGTCATGAAGTGGTTGCTTTTGAAGATGAAATCCACTGTCGTGCCTTTCGCTGATGAGCTGCTATGGATTTTTCAGTTCTTGCCCGAATGTTCATTTGTCTTATGCGTATAAATATTCTCGTTCTAACATACATTTTTAATATTTCTGGTGGTACAGCGGGGAATTTGCTGCTAATTATTTGACACACTTTGCGTATAATATTAGGTATGCGTCACAGTTCAGCACGTCCGTGAGTGTCCCTGAAAATTAACTCAAATTCCTTTACTTGGTTTACCATTCTAAGGATGGAACGAGTAGACCTCCCCGAGATAACATTTCTATCCATCCCACAGGGGCTGTACCAGAAGAAATGTAAAGCATTTCCTCAGTGGGACTTCGCATTGACCTGTCATATTTTCTTTCACGGTCGGGTATGTAGCCGGCGAGGTACCGAAATCCCTCTGCTGAAGAATCACGTGTCACTGTAGATTGCCGTGAATCTTTTTTTTGTGCTATTCGCTTTACGTCGCACTGACACAGATAGGTCTTATGGCGACGATGGAACAGGAAAGGCCTAGGAATGGGAAGGAAGCGCCCGTGGCCTTAATTAAGGTACAGCCCCAGCATTTGCCTGGTGTGAAAATGGGAAACCACGGAAAACCATCTTCAGGGTTGCCGACAGTAGTGTTCGAACCCACTATCTCCCGAATACTGGATAGTGGCCGCACTTAAGCGACTGCAGCTACCGAGCTCGGTCGGTGAATCATTAACGGCACGGTTTTCTATCGCAACGATACTGTACTATGAACACACAAATTTCACTCCAGCTACTATGACACTGCTCACGCAAATAACGAAAAGAAAATAAGTGCACCTCACTGCACGAAACACAGCAACTTAACAGAGATCTCACAGAAACGAACTACGACACACACACTACGCAAAATACAGTAGGCCACTATATAAACCAACAGCAGTATACGGAAAGAAATTACGTATAGTTATTACGTGGAAATCATTTCTTTATAAGACAGACATATATAAACAACGAAATGAGATACACGTGCGGTTGTATGCTACACAGTCACGGTGCTCCTGTGATGACGTCACGAGCAGAACGAGGGAAAACTAACATCTACTGCGCAACCAATCTGGGCCACCCGTGGAGGAACAACTATAATGCAAACATTCCTATATATAATAACAGTATTCAGAAATAGAACAATAACAGAGCTTCTAGACATGATACTGTATAGGCTTTTAGGATTATGCCGTTCACGTTAAGAATTTCACCTTATTTTCTTGACACGGCATAAGTCCAAAAGCCTATACAGTATCATGTCTATAAGTACGGACCGTGAAAGCATTAATGGCAATAACAGAGCTTGCTTCTCAAATACATTGTTGTACGAGTCTTATTTACGGAGTTTTCAATAGTATTCACAAGTAAACAGGAAAACAGAACTTGATTCATAAATGAAAATTCGCAGTCTGTTTCTAGTAATTCGACCGGGTCAGGAATGGAATGAATGAAGCCCCCATCTAGCGGCGAGGATAGGAACTGCGCCGGCTGCCGAAGCCTGTCGCACTCCTCTGGTGCAATGGTTAATGACTGACAGATGAAATGAAACTATGCTGGAGACTGTTGCTGGAATGAAAGATGACAGGGAAAACCGGAGCACCCAGAGAAAAATCTGTCCTGCCTGTGCTTCGTCCAGCAGAAATCTCACATGCAGCGACCGGGATTTGAACCACGGAACACAGCGGTGAGAGGCCGGCGCACTGCCGCCTGAGCCATGGTGGCTCTAATTTGATTCATAAATACAGAAAATATTTCCAAGGAATGTTTTACGTACGAAGCTATCAAAAATAATCACAAGTAAAAAAAAAAAATATAACTTGCTTCATAAACACATTTTGTTAATAAATGCCCTATTAGTGTATATTATGCATTTCATGATACGAAATGCGAAAAGCTCCTCCAACAGATGCTCCGCCTGAAGTCTCCGTTGCGAAATGTAGTTCTCTGAAGGAATAACCGCTCATTCCTTGATATAAAACTATCTACCGCCTTTTGCAGATTTAACGCGTTCGCAGCCGAAGTCCACGTTTTAAGGGAACTTAACATCTAGGAGGACAATTTTTTTTTTTGGGGGGGGGGGGCAATATGGCAGTCTGCCCCCTAAATCATTGTCCCCCAAAGTCGGCGCCAGTGGCATACAAGAAAGACTGCGAACCCTATGGGACTGGCCCTGTATAATGCTTAGTGCTACCCTCCTTAGTGGCCAACGTCCCGAGATGTGTTCTCCACCTGCGACTTCACGAGGCGTACACCAGAACAATGACACACTTCCTGGACAATTAATCCATTACACCGTTGCCTTGAGGTCCAGACCCACGTTCGGTACAGCATCGGGAAATGAGCGCGTGGTTGACTCAATTATGTAACGCTCTCTCCCCCACGCCAGATGTTCGACGGCTGTGAATGGAGATTGACACTGCGAGAAAAGTGACTATATATTGTCTGAGAACATAAATTTAGGCATTAAACATCCTCTTTTACGCAGCCCAAATAGGTATTCAAATGTGAAAATGGGCATTATCAAAGTTTGTATAGAGTGTGTCAACTACCGAAGCAACTACCGATCAAGTGTGATCATCATAATGAGGTAGCCATCTTAAAGATATATTTCTTTTAATAACCTATGAAGATGTTTACTGTATTCTGTAATATATTTCTTATTTCAAAATCTCCCTACACTTGGACATTAGACAAACAATACGGCGAAACAACTTCGTTTGAAAAAATACAGTGTAAGTCCATGATCTCAGAATACAATTAGTGGTGTCTGCGTTTCAGAAAAGAACCCCTGAGCGCTTTCAACCTTCCAGTCGACGAACTGCTTGGTACTTCATCAGGTCTGCCGTCTTCTTCTGTCCCTCTCGCACCCCTTACTTCTACGTCGCGTCGTCCAGCTCGTATTAATTCATATAATACGGCACTGTAGGCAGGTAGATAGACTTCTTTTCTCTGTCTGTTTGGTCGGTGTGAAAGCCTTTCTCACGGATCGACTGTGCTATGGATGGTGTCTTATATTTCGAAGAGCTTCATCAAATGCACAGGAACCTAGTATACTGCAGAGCTTACCTAATGAATAAAACTTGGGAGGGCATAAAATAATTAATACGGTAAATAGTACATTTTCATACAGGTATTGTTGTTGTTGTTTCGTATAGGCCGACTAAAAGGACCACGACATCCAACGACTGCGTTCGGATGGGTTTTGATGTTTGTCCAGTGATTGCGCATTCTCTGGGTGTGTTGCCCAGAGGGTACCTGTCTTCCTTCCTGGTGGTTTGTTCTGGAATTTCTTTTGTTTAAGCATCCTCCTGAGTGATGTCCGGTCTTTTAAGTCTCTTTCTGTTCCTCCCAGTTCCTGCAGATCTTTGTTTACTTCCGTCAAAACTTAGTGTTCCTCTTTTGTCAGTAAACGAGAAGCTGGCTGGTCAGTCTGACATGTTGCATCCAGTAGACATTATTATTATTATTATTATTATTATTATTATTATTATTATTATTATTATTATTATTATTAATGTATGTGTTTTGGTGGTTTTTGAGCGTCTTACCGGTCGTAATATCATGTCTCAAAATTATTAGACAGGTTACTCTTACTATCCTCTGAGACACATTTATCGTCGAAACAATCAGCCTCTGGGGAATTCTTTAAAAATTTAATCAAATAATTCTTGTCAGTTTCTTCAGAGCGGTGCTTATGAACAGTACATAGCGAAATAACGCCGTAATATATGTAAACAAGACGAGTGTCATGCTTATAAATGCCAACAGTACATTAAGATGTTATTCAACTACACTGGTGTAGGTAAACATGTGATGAACGTTTTGTTCACAATGGACAGTTTCCTTTGACGTCAACAAAATGGCGCTTCTTTTTCGTCGAGTCATGGAACGGTCCGCTCCCATTTACTGTAATGGAGTCGAACCTAACTGAATGTGTTTTTGCCATGGATTTAAAAGCGAGATAGATATGGCTATTGCCACAATTCTAGCCGAATCCAAACGAAACGAAGATGATTCTCTGCCAAGAATAATTTTCGACGGGCTGAGTGGAATCGAACAGAATTATCAGCGTGCTTGCCGATTGGGATCTTCCGTACCGCCGTTTGGAATGTATGTCAACTGGGAGGCCAACTTTTTCTTACATACGGTCGGGACGTTTTTGTTTCGTGGTAGTTATTCACTTTATAAATATTGGACACCGAGAAATATAATTTCCTGCATCACAAGAAGACTAATATTACCGCAACAATATAGAGCCTACGATACAATGCCTGGGAGAAAATTAATAAGGCTATGAAGGATTAAACAGGTTAGAATATTTAATTTCGTGGTAGATTATATTCATTTATTTTATGATAAATGTTAACCCTATCACTACATAAATAAATATTCAAATAACGTTGCATACTCTTTTGTCGGCTCTCTCTTAATTTCATGCCCCAGAATCACCTCCGATTTATTTTTCAACACCGGTGCCATCGTAGTCCTCAAAGCATGTAGCGTGTTCTTTTTATCCACCTAGGGCGTTTTATTACATAATCTTGGTCACATTGCTCGTCGCTGTGATTTTGTCTTTCATTTAAATATTCCAATCGTCTGTGAGCTGCCATCTTGGATTTCCTGTTTTACCGGCCAACCTTTCTTCGGTAAAATTTTAAACCGATATAATAATACCCGTTATCCGAGATAATGTTGTTGGTGAATATGGGCCTGAGTACCTCAACCCATCTTGGCATGTTCGAGTGGTAGTGATTATTGTTTTAAGAGGAAGTACAACACTAATTAGAAAGAAGCCATGGAAGGGATCCAACACTTCGAAAAATGAAGGTATCGGTCAAAGGAAGACAAAGGTACGAAGGACGTGAAATTCAAAGACTCCCTAGGCCTCGGAAACCTTATACCGTCGGGGTCGGAAAAGAACAAGAGTTCACCAGGGGAGATCGGATAGGATAGATGAAAGTGAGGAGCGTGGCACAGGCAAGTGGAAGCAATGCCAGGACTCAGCTAACGGCCCCGTGGTCGCCAACCCATGCTTCCAAGTTAAGAGCCCTTGAGGCCCCTTTTCGTCGCCTCTTACGAGAGGCAGGGGATAACGTGGGTGTTATTCTACCGCCTCCACCCACAGGGGGATTGGCATGTTCGATCCTGTCTCTATCCGGTGAGACAAGTGTTTGAAGGTATTGAAATGCATCAGCCTCCTGTCGGTAGATTATTTACTTGCACGTTAAACAATTCCTGTGGAACAAAATTCAGACACTTCGGCGTCTCCTAAAACCATACAAATGTGTACTCTGATATAAAAGCAGTAATCTTCTTCTTCTTCTTCTTCTTCTTCTTCTTCTTCTTCTTCTTCTTCAGGAAATGTTTAAACCGTACTTTGAATTTCTAAGCCCCTGCCTGATGTGGAATTTGCTTAGTGTTTTCCCTTGTGGGGACTACAACTATTTGTCTGGGTGTATTCCTTTAGTGTTCTCCATTGCTCTAACAGTTAGTGTTTAAAAGAACTCTATCGCTTTTGTCTCACAACTTATCACAACATGAACGGTTCGTTTCACTCTACCTTATCGCATTTTTCGTATAGTAATGTGTTTTAATCTTTTGAGTGATTAGATAGAAAGTTCTCGTCCAGGACAGTAGCGCGGCTAACCCAAAGTTCGTTCTAAGGTCTGAATTTAACTACGACATGAACCAAATAATACATTTCCCTTCTCCCATTTCTAAAAACTCAAAATGAGAGTATATAGCAGCTTAGTTGTTTGTCTTGCTTTTTCATTACCAAATTTGATATCTCCTTAACCAAATCGTACAGTTACATAATTGTACATGCCAACTACAGCAAGATACACGCAGCGTTATTGATTATGAGATAATCGTAAGCAGTGGCGGTTCTATGATAAATTGACATAATCACAAACATTCTAAGCCTAATAGATTGGGATGAATCTGTTTTCATGTTTACTCACACCTATTGTCGCAGCCTTAAGGAGGAGGTTAACACATTAGGTTTCCCGGAATTGTGGAACGTGTTTCTACTTCAGTGCATCTCCGTTAGGCGAAATAACAATAAGCAGTACTGTGACCGCGCAGGTAGCCCATTAATTTCCACCTCATTGCGTTACCGTTGTTCGAAATACCCCCTTGTGATGGCCCATTCTCTTGTGAAAATACGTATAATGTTCTTCAGTTTTAGTGCTGTCCGTCTCGGTAACTCTGTTAGCTGCCGTCCGCGGAAGCGCGGGTTCGTTTTCAGATTTATTTAGCGTATGGCTTTACAGGTACAATACATCCGTACATGATTTTAGAAACCAAACTATCTTTATGTCCAGGTTGTTTATGAAACTAATTGTCTCTGGAAACGCATGAGTAAAATAAGTGATGTTGCCACTTTTATTAAAACACTCGGTGATAATATGTTGGATGGTCCGCTTAGAGGCACCACAATCGCAACATTATTTTTCCGTTTGTAGTGGAAATCTGCGCAATTACCTACGCATCCTGTTAAGAGTAGACCAAGTTTTACGGGGAAGCTCAAATTCAGGAGGCAGCGACGAACCAATGTGTGGTAGAGTTGACTCAGGCCTAGTATTTTGTCTTCCCTGCCACTCTTTAGTTGTATTGAAGTCGGTATTCTTCAATTCTATTGCAATTGTTATTGGTGGATTTCGAGACCTTAGACGATTCAGATGGACATCAGGGCTGTCGTCATGTATTGGTAAATGGTGATTACTCATTACTTTCTTGAACTCGCTGGGGAGAGCGTTTTTACGTCGAAGATCTGATGGAGAGATGTGGCTGAAGATAGGTAGACCTTATTGTGCGGTGATGAGACGCGTCGTGGCGTTGAGCCGCGTGAGGTGTGAGGGCTATTCAGACAAACAGGAACACAGTACTCAGCAGCCGAAAATGCAATTTCCAAAGCTGTTCATCGAAGTAAAGTTTAACAGTGGCAGGAGGGCTGATATGTTATTGGAATGGTACATGCAGCTCATCTCGATTCGCGGTGTGCCTGAAAAGAGGACACGAGTTTAGTGATTTTGCTGCTGGAAATGATAACTTAGAAGATATTGTATAAGTTTCAGTTCTCTCCTTAAAAGCGGGGCATTAACCCTGAGCAAGTGTCGTCACACTTGTGGAACATAAGCGGTGTTGTGAGCACATGTTTACTAATCACTTGCCCTAAGGTAGTTGCACGCAATACTCCAGGAATACATCAGAGCGTTATAACAGAGAAGAGTTTGAATATTCCATTTAAGAAAGAGTATATACAATGTGTAACAATGTACGGCCAAAGTGAATCAGTGTTTTTTTTATATTGTGTATATTATGTATATAATTTCCTTGCCATACGCTAATAATATTAATAGGGGGAAAATCGCACTTTTTCATTTTTCCCGCTGCACGGAACCTACAGGGGAGATGAAGAATTCTAATAAATCGAAATAAAACAATGGTAAGGCTCATGGATTGTGAGAAAATGAAAGATATACCAGACCTCGTAAATATAATACTAATCTAATAAGTTTTGTTAACCAACTTGTGGTATAGAGGCAGTGTGTTTCTCTTATTTCAAGGGCCTGTGTTCGTTTATCGGCCAGTTCAAGGGTTTTAATTCTGGACTGAGTTCACTTGATACGAGATGTCCTCGAGCTCTTAGTTACAGGAAGAAAGCGCACAGTAAGAAGAAGACGCTACTGACCTAGTGTACTTGGACAAACACTGCTCACCATGGTTACAATCGATGTGAAAGCTGGACCCCGTATCCAAGCACTCAAAAACGTATACATGTCTTTGAAGTGTATCTACATCGCTGTCTCTTGCGCATGCCTTGGATATCGAAAATTCTAAATGTCACGGTCCTTTATCGGATGAAAAAAACCTGTTACTTATTATAAAACAAAGGAAATCACAGTACTTAGGCCAGGGATGGCGAACTAGTGTGCCATTTTAAGTGTGGTTTATTATTCTCAACTGTTGTCTGCGCCACTTAAGGAATGGCTGCACCCTACAACCCCCCCCCCCCCCCCTCCTCACCCGTGGCGACTTCCTTTCCAAATTCCCAATTATCCCATGCATGTCGTACTATGCAGTGAGGCAGATAGAAACAACTGCACTGAAATTATTCCTTGTCGGAAAAGATGATACAAAAGAACTAGTTTGTTTTGTGTAATATTCGATATTTTGTGACACGAACTCTCTTCTTTCTTCATTTGGCATGGAACAAACTTTTGAATGATTGGTCTCGAAACGGCGCTTACATTAAATCTGTGGGATACAATTGTTTTTTTTAACACAGGCAACACATCTTTCTGTCAGTCCGAATTGCCTTGTCCACTGTTCTTGAAAAATGCGGTCACTACCTTTGTTAAGTTTGTGTTCTTTTCGGCACCGAAAACATGTTTGCGAGGTCCGTATACGAAACCACCAGAAAACGACACTGCTATCTCACTTGACTTTCGGACGTACCGTATCAATGTAGCTGTGTTGCCATATTGAACGTCCGGATGGAACTAGTATTAAGATTTTCGATATTTATTTCTTACACTATATGATATGTATTGCCTGTAGTACAAAACGTATATAAAAACATTATTATGTTCATGTGGCGTGCCACCGAAATCGTGTTCGTGTGTCACGTAGCGACACGCATGGCATAGGCGAGCTGTATCAAGTATTTCAGCTAATTTATTGAAGGAAAGATACAAGGGAAACGGTCCGTTGGTAGACGGAGATGTTCATGGCTAAAGGACATTCGAAGATGTTACACATGTCCATCAGAAGCTTTTCTTGTTGCATTGTCAAGATCATTATCCGTATGGAGCCGGCGTCTTAAGGAGAAGAAGAGGAAGAGGGAAGAAGAAGAAGAGGCCTGACCCGTCCAAAAATGAAGATACCGGTATTGAAGGGGAAGTACCGTACCACGAAGGGCACGAAAATGGAAGACGCTCCAGGCGTCGCAAATCTAGTACTCTCCGGGTCGGAACAGAACAAGAGTTGGAGGTGGGACAGGATTAAGTTATTCTGGCCCATCATGTGAGGAGCCCGTCCAGCGATGTTGGCTTGCCGGTACATGTGACATAGTGGGCAGGGAACTATCAGTATTATGACACAGCCTGTGATGTAATGCGAGGGAACAGCATTACCACACACCTTGCTGGTAACCTTGACGAGGCTCACGTCATGCCGTATTCTATTAGCAATACTGGAGCTCAACGACGCATTCATCGTCGTCGACCACCCGCATTGAGCGCAGTTCGACGTCAAACTTACATGTACTGTAGGTTCGTATTGTATTAGGTCTGCCAAACTTGGCTCACCTTTTAACATTAGCTAGGGCAACAACACGCACGCTCAGATATGCAGATGACATAGTACTTCTTGTCACTAGTATCGAAAACCTAGAACTCGCTTAATGCAGTTGGGGAAGAAATGAGTCTCACGATCAACAAAAAGGAAACAACACTAATGATTTTCAGTCAAAGAAGAGATAAAGCTATTCTGAAACTGAAAGGTCAACATATCGAACAAGTTAACATGTTGGTTCAGATGATTTCAATCCAGATCTCGAAATTAGGACCCGTATAGAAATGGCAAGGTCATCGTTCAAGAAAATGAAAGCTTTACTACTGTCTGATGACGCCTTAAATGTTAAAATGGGACAGCGCATGGTTACATGTTATATTTGGTCAGTTTTGCTTTATGGAGTTTAAACTTATACTTTGAAAACTAAGCTATGGAAATGTGGTTTCATAGAAGAATGCTGAAAGTCTCCTGGATAGAGCATGTCTCTCTGATGAATGGATCTTGCAGAGAACTAGTGGCCACCATCAAATGCATAAAAATTGCTTATCTGGAGCATGGGTTACGTGGTGAAAGATATGCAGTCTTGAAGATCAGCGAGGAGTAGGCAGACATAGAACGTCATGTCTTAGCAGTTTAAGAGTGGTCTGTAATGAGTATGTATGTAAATTTAAAGTAAAATGGAAAAGAAGAATATTCGTAACTGCCATGCTACACCAGGCGTAACCAGTCGCGTGCCGAGGCTTCACTGTTTGGAGAAGACAGAAATATACGGTAGAGTTCATTGCTCTCTACAAGTCATGTGGAACTGTTTGTGCTTATATTTCCAAAGCCGAGACGTCAGAATTTACGAAGTACAGCAGGATTTTGTTTTGTAATGCCGATTGGGTATGATTTCCATCAAATTCGTATTTATATGATTCGTGCGTTCTGTTTGAACTCTGTATTTGGTTAGTGGGATTTGTGTAAACGATGTCGGTTTCTGCTCTTTTGACAGCCGCTTGATCTATACTGGGGTTGCCCTCTCCGCAGTGAATGTCAAGCAGAGTTGAACGTATCGATGTGCTGTAAAAGTCAGGGATGGAAAAGGGCACTGGCAGCTTCCACTGAGACAATCCAGCAAGAAGCTGTAAGGATGATAATAATAATAATAATAATAATAATAATAATAATAATAATCTATATATTAAAAATTTATGAAAACTAAAGTCAGTCAGTCCGCCCATTCTATCGGGTCGATTTCCTTCATTTTTTAAAACTGAAAGGTATTCATGCACAGATTTGTCATCAGGTACTATAAATAACTAAACTTCCGCCTTCCTCAAATTATTTGATTTTTTCAATTCTTTGTCTTTTTGAAGCAATCATATCTTTGGTTCTAATTGAGGTATGTAGTTCGTTTTGGCCTAAGAACACTCTTTCATTTCAGCTCTTGAATATTCAAATTGGCTGATTCTAAGGAAAGTTATGTGTGCACATTCAATTTGACGTCTCATTTTTTCAACATTTTTTCTCATCGAAGCTATCATATATTTCGTTATAATTGAGGTACGCAGTTCGTTTTGGTCTAAAAACACTCGGTGGATCAAGCGCTTTCTTTTTAGGTAATAACTACTTAAATTGGTAGATTCTGAGAAAAGTTATGAGTACATTTGTCTCCATGACGAAGATCTTTGAAGGACTTTTTAACAGTTTGGCGCGTAGTGTTGTTCCAAGGAACGTTTAACTCAGTTTCTTTGTGTGATGTACTTTCAAGTGGTTTGTTGACATAATATTACATTCTGTTACCACAGCAGATCATGTGCTTTATTTCATCAACTCGAAACTTTGCAAATACATCCGTGAGGATAGTAACGAACACCATACTTTGTACATTGCGGGCGGAGCCAGCGGGAAAGTGCTAGTAATAATAATAATAATAATAATAATAATAATAATAATAATAATAATAATAATAACGGACTCAGAGAAAACAGATCTCCCAGATATAATCAAAACCAAATTTGGGGAAATCCACCGTGTGTATAAATTCCATTACCGGGAGGAAATTCTCACCCAGGTTAGAAACTTGAAAGACGCCATAAAAAGAAGGGTGAGGAAGATGGAGATAGCTTTCAGTCTATGTCACGGAACGTATAAATCGATGTCCATATCCATCCAAGCAAAATTAAGACAGTATTGTCCGGTGGTCAAAGCACACACAGTCTCTATATGCGGCGGAAACCATAACGAGAGTAACTGACTCAGTTTTTGAAAAAAGGGACAGTTAAATAATAAATTTCGTGTGGCTATTTCTAGCCGAGTGTAGCCCTTGTAAGGCAGACCCTCCGATGAGGGTGGGCGGCATTTGCCATGTGTAGGACATTGCGTTATTGTGGTGGAGGATGGTGTTATGTGTGGTGTGTAAATTGCAGGGATGTTGGGAACAGCACAAACACCCAGCCCCCGGGCTAATGAAGGTTAAAATCCCCGACCCGGCCGGTAATTGAACCTGGGACCCTCTGAACCGAAGGCCAGTACGCTGACCATTCAGCCAACGAGTCGGTCAAGGGACACACGATTACTTAGAAAAATCTTAGGTCCAAAGAAGTCACTAGATTCACAACCCATGTTCCGATTGAGACCGAATCGAGAACTTGATGAAAAAGTTGAGAAGATACAGTAACTACTATGAGGAAAAGAAGACGCTCATTTTATGGGCACATTAAGAGGATGAATTCTTCACAAGGACTTGGAAGAAGTGGGGATCGAAGTATGAGATTACAGACAGGAACAACCTTCAAGAAGAAAATTGCGAGAATGAGGGATGCAGCGGGGAAACTCGTCAAGCCACGTAACATCTCGGTTGAAGAGTGACAAAGGAGAAGTCAATGACTTCAGAACAACTGGAAGCAGTGCAAAGAAAAGGGAAGAAGTTTGAGAGATAGAAGGTATGATGGATTGTGTAAACGTGGTACATAGATGATCGTAACGAATTAAATAAACAATAATAATTAAGCGAATCAAAATGAGTTTAATGATAAGAAATAGGAATGAGTGAACACAAGTGTTAAACAATCACAAATATCCAGTTGAGATCACAGGGTTATTCGCCGAAAATGTTACACCGAAATAAGTCATTCAAGATATCAGTATTCTGTTTTCATATTCTTAATTTTCTTCTTCTTCCATGTTATATGTTGCCTGAGCTGCACTTGGTTCAGTTACTACCTCAGCTATAACAAAAAGAAATCATTGTTACTATCAGTAAAGTTCCACAAATTTCTCGGCTTTAATGTTAAATTAAAATGTCTAGTGAACTTATGCGTTGAATCTGAAACAAAAAAATGCTCTCGAGTGGCCCGCAACTGACAGCTGAATCATTTCACGTACATAGTCCAACATCGGATTTGGAGTTACTTCATCTATGTTAAGAGTTTACTATAAACAGCTTCGGCAAATCCGTCCGTCCGTCCGTTCTGGTTGGCCGATTTGCTTCAGTTTTGTTTTATTCTCTCCGGAATTACCTGCCGGTGAATCATGACACATCATAGGTCTCTAAGTCCAAGTCAGCTTTGACTAATCATAAAATCAAATCATTAAATCATCACTCCAACAATTGCAAGAAAAGGTTTACCCTAACCTGCAATACATTCTGTACTTAGCTGGGTGCTAAGCGACGAACACTTAAGATACATGTGATTTTCATCCTTAGTAATGCCATTGCATACAGCCATGTTTGATTACTACCTGTAAAGCTAGAGAGTATACACTTCCTCTGATCGCGGAAGAATACTATTCCCTGCTAGATACTCTTTGATTCTCTAACCTTTCCATCCAGCTTCCAAATATATTCAGCAGATGGCAGAGCGTTCCTAATAACTTACATGCCGCTAAGAGAAAGTCTACGTACAAACATAAGTTCCTTGGTATAAACAGACCCCATCATGACATACGCCTTAGACATTCTCTGGGAACACCTATCGAATAATAACCTAGCTACACTAGAAAGATTGAAGGCTATGTATCTTAAAAAGTTCTCTGTCTGGCAAAAAAAAAAAAAAAAAAAAAAAAAAGCTCCTTCGAGACTAAACTATGAACTCACAAGACAACCGTTAGATATAGAAGAACTGCGATTAAAAATTCCATTGCCTTCTACGACACAATACTAATCTTTAAATCAAGAACTGCAGGATAAAGAAGCGAATATCTGGATAGATTTTTACCAAACAGACAGCATGATGACATCAGAATGGTCGAACTGCGGCATACCATAACGCGCTTCTTATTAAATGTTCATAAAACTATCGTAAAGGGCAGGCAAAACAATATGACTACGACAGACATATCAAGGCGAGTTATCTGATGTATTTATAACGAATGGTGCGGAGTAGCAGGAAGCATGGACCAACAAATGGCAAATAAGTTAACATGGGAAGGGCAGCTGATTCAGAAAGTGATGGAACCAACCAGAGGGAAAAATATCCTGGATGTCGTGCTGATAAAACCAGATGAGCTCTATAGGGAAACTGAACTAATAGATGGTATTAGTGATCATGAAGCTGTTTTTGTCGTAGTTCAAAATAAATGTGATAGAAAGGAAGGTCTTAAAAGTAGGACTCTTACGCAGTACCATATGGCTGATAAGGCAGGCACGAGGCAGTTATAATAGAGAAATAAAGAGACTAAGAAGGAGGTGCAGACTGGAAAGAAACAGAGTTAGAAATGGCTGTGGAAGGAGAAACTGAAGGAACTTACTAGAAAATAGAATCTAGCAAAGAAGGCAGCTAAGGATAACATGATGGCAAGCATAATTGGTGGCCATACAAATTTAAGTGAAAAATGGAAGGGTATGTATAGGTATTTTAAGGCAGAAACAGGTTCCAAGAAGGACATTCCAGGAATAATTAATGAACAAGGGGAGTGTGTATGTGAGGATCTTCAAAAGGCAGAAGTATTCAGTAAGCAGTATGTAAAGATTGTTGGTTACAAGGATAATGTCCAGATAGAGGAGGTGACTAATGCCAAAGAAGTAATAAAATTTACATATGATAACAATGACATTTACAATAAGATACAAAATTTGAAAACTAGAAAAGCGGCTGGAATTGATAAGATTTCTGGGGATGTACTAAAGACAATGGGTTGGAATATAGTACCATATCTGAAGTACTTATTTGACTATTGTTTGGTCGGAGGAGCTATACCAGATGAATGGAGAGTTGCTATAGTAGCCCCTGTGTATAAAGGAAAGGGTGATAGACATAAAGCTGAAAATTACAAGCCAGTAAGTTTGACATGCATTGTATGCAAGCTTTGGGAAGGCATTCTTTCTGATTATATTAGACATGTTTGTGAAATTAATGACTGGTTCGAGAGAAGGCAATTCGGTTTTAGGAAAGGTTATTCCACTGAAGCTCAACTTGTAGGATTCCAGCAAGATATAGCAGATATCTTGGATTCTGGAGGTCAAATGGACTGTATCGCAATTGACCTGTCTAAAGCATTTGATAGGGTGGATCATGGGAGACTACTGGCAAAAATGAGTGCAATTGGACTAGACAAAAGAGTGACTGAATGGGTTGCTATATTTCTAGAAAATAGATCTCAAAGAATTAGAGTAGGTGAAGCTTTATCTGACCCTGTAATAATTAAGAGGAGAATTCCTAAAGGCAGTATTATCGGACCTTTATGTTTTCTTATTTATGATATGAGTAAAGGAGTGGAATCGAAGGTAAGGCTTTTTGCGGATGATGTTATTCTCTATAGAGTGATAAATAAGTTACAAGATTGTGAGCAACTACAACGTGACCTCGAACATGTTGTGAGATGGACAGCAGGCAATGGTATGTTGATAAACGTGGTTAAAAGTCAGGTTGTGAGTTTCACAAATAGGAAAATTCCTCTCAGTTTTAATTACTGCGTTGATGGGGTGAAAGTTCCTTTTGGGGATCATTGTAAGTATCTAGCTGTTAATATAAGGAAATATCTTCATTGGGGTAATCACATAAATGGGATTGTAAATAAAGGGTACAGATCTCTGCAAATGGTTATGAGGGCGTTTAGGGGTTGTAGTAAGGATGTAAAGGAGAGTGCATATAAGTCTCTGGTAGGACCCCAACTAGAGTATGGTTCCAGTGTATGGGACCCTCACCAGGATTACCTGATTCAAGAACTGGAAAAAAATCCAAAGGAAAGCAGCTCGATTTGTTCTGGGTGATTTCCGACAACGGAGTAGCGTTACAAAAATGTTGCAATGTTTGGGTTGGGAAGAATTGAGAGAAAGAAGAAGAGCTGCTAGACTAAGTGGTATGTTCCGAGCTGTCAGCGGAGAGATGGCGTGGAATGACATTAGTAGACGAATAAGTTTGTGTGGCGTTTATAAAAGTAGGAAAGATCACAATATGAAGATAATGTTGGAATTCAAGAGGACAAACTGGGGCAAATATTCATTTATAGGAAGGGGAGTTAGGGATTGGAATAACTTACCAAGGGAGATGTTCAATAAATTTCCAATTTCTTTGAAATCATTTAGGAAAGCAACAGATAGGGAATCTGCCACCTGGGCGACTGCCCTAAATGCAAATCAGTATTGATTGATTGATATAATTAAAGATCCTCCGCCTGTCTGAATCCTGCATCGTCTCTCTGCAGGAACACTTGTCATCGTTATCTTTTTCAAGGATTCACATTTGAGGCGTTCAGAAGCCAAGCCGACTACCTCCATCAAATACAAATGTTCAATGCAAACAGTTGAAGTTATTGGTCTGTAAAAAAACTCAATTTATTTTTCAGCATATTTACAATACACTCATTTATATTCTTACAATTAAGGTTATGTATTCAGCACTTTATAAATATATAAAAACATTTCAATATCTCTGTCCCCCCTAAAGAAGCCACTTTCTATGGAGTTAGTCACATTGCCAACTGAAAGTTTTGACACAGTATTCTGAGTGGTTTGTATACAAGTAATTTTATTAAACAAATGTGTACAAACAAAACCCTTTTACACGAACAATGCACTAGTATTATTGTAAGTCATTAAGTAGTACTTACAATACACATAAAAAGTGCCCAAAATACAAATACGTTCGTTGTCTCTATTCTGCATACGTGATGCAGTCGTCATCACTGGCAGGTTCATCTCTTGCAGTCTTCAAGTTTATATAGTAGTGGTGATGAATAGTAGGTATAAACTTCAGGAGGTCCATTACATCCTTCGTTTTTGCCATGGAGATCGGTCTGGATGTGCTATAAAGGAGATCTTGTGGAACATTAGCTAGGCTTTCTAAAGGACGTCCGTTTCCATTTTTCTTCTGGATATTAGCTGCCTCTGTGGATCAGCGGTAGAGTGTCGGCCTCCGGATCCCAAGATAGCGGGTTCAAACCCGGCAGAGGTAGTCGGATTTTTGAAGGGCGGAAAAAAGTCCATTCGACACTCCATGTCGTACGATGTCGGCATGTAAAAGATCTCTGGTGACACATTTGGTGTTTACCCGACAAAATTAATTAAATCTCAGCCATAGACGCCCAAGAGAGTTTCGGTTTACTCGGTCTGCCATCTAGTGGGGGCCTAGAGTAAAGCGGAACGTCGAAATTGACGAGCAGACAGCCAGATGGCGTCAAATTGAAATGTCTGCACACGGTAGCTGAGGCCATACGATTATTATTATTATTATTTCTGGATATTAATTTTTCCAAAAGGCATTTCTGTGAAGAATGTAGTTTTAAATTTGATAGTGAATGGTTCAGCCTTCTCAATCCTGACCCATCTCATTGTCAGCCAGTTAACTGGTTCACCTTCGACACTTAGTTTCCTGTTGGTGATACACTTTTCTAAGTTTTCCGTTGAGTATAAGCTTTCATGGTTCAGTTCTGTGAGGATATTTTTTTCCTGCAGCCAAGAATGATATCATATCAATCCCTTGGAGAATAGATGTGCCTACAAGTTTTTGCTCTTTTTTCAATAAAAGAAAAAGCTGTGGAGTTAATCAGTTTGGCCACTGAAACCACTGGTAACATGTTCCGTTGCCAGAGCAGATAGCGCATTCTGGCGGCCAAACATTTAACCGTGGAGTTAGTTGTTTTGGCTACTGACAAATATTCAGTGATGCTACCCAGCACTTGTCAAAATTTTGGACTTAGTCGGCTTGGCTTCTGAACGCCTCATTTGTTTGGCGTCTCCAGAAACCTTAAAATAGTAGTTAGTGGGGCGTGAAACTATTATTATTATTATTATTATTATTATTATTATTATTATTATTATTATTATTATTATTATTATTATTTAAATTTGCTTCGGACTTCTTTTGATGTCTTCCAATTTGTGCTGGTGCTATTGAATCCTTCGTACATTATATTCCTATAATATTGCAATGAAAATTATTCATCTTTATAACCAAGTATTTAGTTTAAAGTAAGATAAATGCTTGCCAGTTATTACTCCAACATTGTCTCGAGAAAATAAGTATTTATTAAACTGCATTAATTAATAATAAAATTAACGATCCTTCCCCTCATGCCACAGGCTATTATTTAGTCCTACTTGTGATATTTCAGAGTTACCAGTCTTAACAAAACACGTGGCATTAATTACGAAGACAGACTAGAAACAAAACAAAATTTTATCATCTCACGTGGTAGGAATTATTTGACAAGAAGCATGAAAAATTATCAATCTTCATGAACGCCTAGTCTACAATATTTTTGTAATTCTTTACACACTCAATTCATTTTTAAGTTTCTTCATGTGGGTGGTTTTCTGTCCTAATTCTTTTATTGTCTGGAACTTCCATATCATTATTGTAATACTGGACTCTTGTAATACAACTTCTAAAGAAATAGCGCTGAACAAACGAAACTCCTGGACACAGGTGTACCACCGCACTAAATTTTACTACGGTATGGGTTCAGCAACTTAATTGCCATTGGAATGAAAATGTTACTACATATTCCCGAGAACAATGCCGTAGTTCAAATCTGTTGCTAGTACATAAGTAAATATTTATCTTTTTTTAGATTGCAAAACTGCACTCTACTTATCTGGATGTTTATGCGATTATCGTATTATAGGCCCACCTGAAGCCCATGTTAGCGTTACAAATAACCTTTGTTCATCTTTCGAATTAAAGAAGTTACTTTACGACTGTTTAATGAAAATGATGATATTGGAACGGATAAAAAGCGGATAGTAATTCAGTCAGTCATCACTGATATCATTTAGGGCAGTCGCCCGGGTGGTAGATTCCCTATCTGTTCTTTACCCAGCCTTTTCCTAAATAATTGCAAGAAATTTAGAAATTATTCCAATCGGTAACTCCCCTTTCTGTAAACAAATATTTGTCCCAATTTGTCCTCTTGAATTCAAACTTTGTGATCTTTCCTACTTGTAAAAACACCCCTCTAACGTATTCGTCTACTAATGTCTTTTCTACGCCATCATTCCACTGACAGTTCGGACCATACCACTTAGTCGAGCAGCTCGTCTCCTTTCTCCCAAGTCTTCCCAGCCCAAACTTTGAAACATTTTCGTAATGCTACTCTTTTGTTGGAAATAATCCCAAACAAATCGAGCTGCTTTTCTTTGGATTTTTGTCAGTTTTCGAATCAAGTAATTCTGGTGAGGGTCCCCATACACTGGAACCATACTCTATTTGGGGTCTTACGAGAGACTTATATGCCCTCTCCTTTACATCCTTACAATCCCTAAATGCCTCATAACCATGTGCAGACATATGTATAATTTATTTACAATACCGTTTACAGTTTGTGATTACCCCAATTAGTATCTTTCTTTATATTAACACCTAGGAACTTACAGTGATCCCCATAAGGAGCTTTCACCCCATCAACGCAATTATTAAGACTGAGAGGACTTTTCCTATTTGTCTGCTGCACTTCTCACAACATTGGCGAAGTCTTAACAGTTGTCACAGTATTTTAACTTATTTATTACTCTCTTCACTGTAACATCGTCCGCAAAAGCCTTATAACTGATTCTAGTTCGTTACTCATAAAGTTCGAATAATACTGCCTTAAGGAATTCCACTCTTAATTATTACAGGATGAGATAATGGTTAGTTCTAGAAATATAGCCGCCCATTCAGTCATGTTGTAATAGTCCAATTGCACTCATTTTTGGCGGAGTACTTTGAAACTCAGTTTGCTGTAGTTCTTAGTAACATGCAGAGGAGCTGTTGGAAGTCACAGACCACTAATGAATTCAGCGCACACCGCCGGAGCGGAAACAGTTACATCCTCTGACTGACTGGTCACTTCCTTCTGGCATTCCGCTGTAGCCGATGGCCATTGGGAGCTTAATCGATTTCTCCCTGCAAGAGAAAGTTCGCCCAAGTGTGCGGAGAGGTTGTTAAAACAATTACGATTGGACGGCTAAGTAACTGTGAGACGTGTGTTTTACCGGCCCTGCAGGAAAGCATGTGAAAATGGCCATTTGGTGGACTTGATTATCACAAGAAATGTGATATGGTAAAGCAGAGGTGGCCACACAAGTATAAGAATGGAAACCCAAGAATTACACTAGAAATGTGCCGTCGCTATGTTAGAACAAAACACAACATACTTACAGCTTACAACAATCAAGGGGAACTACGTAATAACATCCAGACAAGAAATCTCTCTATATAAAAAATAAGAGTTTTGTCTGTACGTCGTTCAGAATTTAAAACGAATGGTATTTCTCTATCGGTCGTGTCCACAGTAACAAGGAAATGCACTTTAAAACTTTCCCGTGATCTCCAACTGTCTGTATGTACGGGCATCACAAGGAAATAGCTGAAGAGAATTTAATGAAATGTGGTACGTAAACTCGGGGGATGAGGCACTACAATCTAGGCTACAAATCATTGTATTCACACTGAGTGGAATGGTAGTTTAGGGGAAGGCCTAAAATGTAAAAGTATATATGTTATTAGTGGTCCTATCGATAAATTCCACATAAATAAAGTTATATAGAATTAAATTTCCAATCATTTATGTCTTATACATTTTACTGTACCGGCTCTGATAACAGAGATAGACCCTATTCATGAATTTCGATTTTTGTTGCTTAGTCCATATCAAGGCCGAGTAATGCTAGCATGGAATAGTCTAATCACGTTAACTGGCGATGTTTTTGTCATGATTGTCTTAAGGCGTAGAACCGCATGGTCATCGGTCCGCATCGACAACGAAAATGGTAAAGACGATTATTTTATAAAATCAGAAAAAGTCGTAAAAGATCGATCGGAAGAATAAAACAAGAGGGAGTCATGAAAGAAGGAACATTATATTAGATGCCCTACTTAATTTCCCACAGTTGGAATAAAACTAAATGTGAAGGTCTACAATATCGAAAGCTCATAAAACTGACCAAGAAGAACGTAACATCGTTGTGATGTGATTTGGCTGCTACTCATCTCCGATGGATGGGATTATTTCTGCTGCGTCCCGAGTAAAACAACATGCCAGACTTTGGGTGGAAAGTAGTTGGGGAGTTAGATAACTCTGCACATACTAATGATTGCAGTGGCGACTTCTGACTTCTGGTTTAGGGGATATAACCGAAAAAAGTTGCAAACATCAACGCAAATGTGTCATCCAAACACATTTTTCAAGAGAAAACAAGAAGGCAAATAGAAAAGTTTATTTAAGATCTCACATAAACTAATTCAATGGTCTGTTTCATAAATATTTCTGTTGAAATGACGAACACACAACTTAAGTTGTGTAGTTACATTCAGAGTTGGACGCGGTTGTCCTTCATTTATAATTGTCCGTAAAATCGTCATAGTTCTATACTGTATTTTGATCAGGAGGTAAATGTTTTACGTCTGAGCACCTAATTGTTGTTGCTCCCTTAGCACCACTCAGGGGTCACGTGTCGGGTACTTTAAGGACATGACCAACGTTGGATAGACACTGTACGTCTATCCATACGCTAAATAAATAAATAAATAAATAAATAAATAAATAAATAAATAAATAAATAAATAAATAAATAAATAAATAAATATCCGTAAAAGAAAGTATACTAAATTATTCTCTTAATAATCGTTCAATTAGACAATGGTTAGAATTAAATTCGGAATACACTGTAGAAACGCCTGACCCTGGCGCTCCTATTCTCTGAGCGGTGTGATGTCATTTAAAAATCACATAATTCCCGCATTTTTGTTTGTTTGATATTTACACTACAAACACACGAAAGTGAATCATTTATATTACAACAACGCACATTTGTCATATATAATCATTTATTTATAGCACAAGTAAAGAACCACTCACAAGCAAGAACTCCAGTATTTCACAAAATAGCAAATAAATCCCGGTCACGCGCGATAAATTATAGGATTCCAGCTTGCACCGTCCTCTTGACGGATGTGACTTTATATTTCCACATTCCAACCCCACAAAAGAGACCAGCAATGGCTCGTGCTGCCATCTCTGGAGTAGTTCGGCAATTAGTAGCAGTCACTAGCCCGCCACGCTCGTTTCATCCATCTTTGAGTATTGAAATGAAATGAAATGGCGTGTGGCTTTTAGTGCCGGGAGTGTTCGAGGGCATGTTCGGCTCGCCAGATGCAGTTCCTTTGATTTGACGCCCTTAGGGGACCTGCGCGTCATGATGAGGATGAACTGATGATGAAGACGACAGATACATCCTGCCCTCGTGCCAGCGAAATTAACCAATGACGGTATATAAATAACTTCCATTAAAATATGAACAATTAATGTTTATTTTTCGTTGAAAATACGAGGGATCTAACACCTGTATGGGAAATTCGTCACTGAATGATTGTCCAATCAGCAACGAGCACCGCTGATGCTCTACTGTAAGATAGAGATGAGCTCCCTTCTACGGTCACCTAAGACGGATGGACAACTCTTGATGGACAAAACGCATTTTTATCAATTTCGACTTAAAACCAAAAAAATTACAATTCCCTGGTACGTCATTGTCAGGAAAGACCTCGGAAGAAAAGGGCCTACGACCAGATAACGCGCACGAACGAGACCGTGTGTTCTTAAAATATCCGAATTTCCAATCAGAGCACTGTTATTTATTATATTCGATTACGACCATTTGAGACCACGTTAAACAACAATCACGCATTACTGCCTTCTTTGCAGCACAAAATCTTTGCATTCTTTCTCTGCTAGCCTGGCTTCTTTCTTCTCGCCATCCGCTATTCAGTTTCTCTTGGTCATGGAAGCCTCTGAATCCATACTTTGTTGGATTTAGGATTTCTTCCCGATTTAATCCAGACTGCTCAAGATCCTTTCTTACCTCCCTGAACCATTTGTCGGAAACTTTAGGTCTACAGTAATATTATATTAAACAAAAAGAAATTTAAAAAGGTGCGTAAAGGTCTGTTGTTAGCATCAGCCAGGACTGCGTGCCCTCTCAATGTTGAGGTGGGCCTAGCGTATAGCCTCGCAAAGCAGCCATTGCTTTGTCAGATATGAACAAGCATGACCATTTAGACATTTTACTATAAAAATCTTTACAATATTTCCATCACAATGTTGCCACAGGTTTCAGTCCATTTAGATGACGAAAGAGATTATTCTGGAAAAAAAAGAAATCTTGCCGGGCTGAGTGGCTTAGACGTTTGAGGCGCTGACCGCAACTTGGCAGGTTCGATCTAGCCTCATTCCGGTCACATTTGAAGGTGGTCAAATATGTCAATCTTGTGTCGGTAGATTTACTGGTACGTAAATTGAACTCTTGTGGGACTAAATTACGGCACCTCGGCGTCTCCGAAAGCCGTAAAAGTAGTTAGTGGGACGTAAAGCAAATAACATTATATATATAAAAGTCGATGTCTCCAGTTTCCTCGTATTTGGCTGTAGCCCTTTCGAATATTTCCTCTAAAATGCAATATTTCTTTCTAACCTTCGGGATTTATATCCATCTTGGCTATTTAAAAATCAAATCTTCCAGCTTCTGTTTTCAAACAAGGTACCAACTCCTTGAAGCGGATGTGAGGTATTTTTATCAAAATTCTAGAATTCAATCTCAAAATATTGTAAAAATGAAAATCCACAGTCTGTTTCCAGCCATTCGACCGGGTCAGGGATGGAGTGAATGGAGACCCCATCTAGCGGCGAGGATGTGAAGTGTGCCGGCTGCCGAAGCCTGTCGCACTCCTGTGGGGCAGTAATAGAATTCTATCACTCAACGGCATTATTTGTTCGGTGTCATTTTCCATGTTAGCTCCTTAGCTCAAATGGCATTCGTGGATTGTCCAGCCACTGGTCGTCGAAGTAGTTGAAAAAAATATTTCTAATTAAATGAATAATAAAAAAAATCACCCTTAACGTAGCGAAGTGCGGGCAGCCAGCTAGTAAACGTAAGAATTGTTTGTGTTTGAAGTCCCTATAACCAATGCAGCCACCTACACTTCTCGGATATTTTGAGACTAGAGCCTCCGTACCTCAGGCGGCAGCGCGCCGGCCTCTCACCGTGGTTCAAATGCCGGTCACTCCATGTAGTAGTAGTAGATCAAGGCCTTCTCTTCCATCTAACCAGGAACTGAAATATGCATATATTACACTGTATTACTATTATTTGTGCTGGACAAAGTGTAGGCAGGGCAGGTTTTTCTGCGGGAACTCCGGTTTTCCCTGCCTTTCATTCCAGCAACACTCTTCAATTTCATTTCATCTGCCAGTCACTAATTACTGCCCCACGGGAGTGCGACAGGCTTCGGCAGCCGGCACAGTTCATATCCTCCCCGCTAGATGGGGGTCTCCATTCATTCCATCCCTGACCCGGTCGAATGAGTGGAAACAGGCTGTGGATTTTCATTTTTAGAATATTTTGAGATTGAACCTTAACAACACCTTTTGCAACTTTCAAAGGTAAGAAATGGACAACTGGTACAAAGTGGTCGGATGAACGAACGCCGTTCTCGACACAGAAAGTTCATGAAAACCTTCTGGATCAAACGGAAATTAAATAAACGCACAATGTACAATTATCGAACTATAATAAATAAATACATAAATAAATAAACAAGTTTTACCTTGCCGCTTCACACACGTACAATTCGTTTTCGTTCCTATTCATGGCATTGATGAACACTGGGAGTTACATCGAAAGGAGTTCAGTAGTTTTTAAGAAACGGTGGACCGTGCAGTCCTTGGACACAAAGTGCCATTCAGGAGAAAATAAATTTCAGCGAACAGTTGTTCTGGCCTGACTCTATGAGAACGTTATTTGAAGAATGCTGTAATGGCCGTAGGTGGCGGATATTGCCTTAAACACTTCTTAATGGATACTAATGATCGAAAGTAACGTACATGCTGTAGCGTATTCTAGGGCTGGGAGTAAGTCATGGGAACTCCCCACCGCACGAATGCGGATGTACCAAATCAATGGAAATATAGGTAGAGACGGGGCTGAGGAACGAATGACGCTATGGAATGTATGAATAATTCCGAGTAGGTTTACCAGGCAAGGAAACTTTCAGCCATGAAATGTTTAGTCTCCGAGAGTAGAGCAACATTTACCATAAAACCTCAGCAGATAACTCAAAATCAAGAGTAGACAGTTTCAGGTTCCACTCGGAGAAATTGTCCTGATTGAAGCTGGTGAAAGGAAAGCCAACATCAGCAGGCAGAATAAAAAAGATAGTCACTGCTTTTCGTAGAACAAGAAGACAAGCTAAGTCCAGGCACTACAACACACTACTGCTGGAATCTGGAACAAAACGAAGACTGACATTCTCTTCTCTTCTCTTCTCTTCTCTTCTCTTCTCTTCTCTTCTCTTCTCTTCTCTTCTCTTCTCTTCTCTTCTCTTCTCTTCTCTTCTCTTCTCTTCTCTTCTCTTCTCTTCTCTTCTGAATTGATGAAAATATATATTTTTTTAACACGGATATGTTTTTCGTCTATCAGGAACTAGCATCATATATTTTCCGACACGATTGTAACCATGACAACCACTAGGTCAGTAGCGACATCTCACTGTGCGCTTTCTTCTGGAACTAAGAGCTTGAGAACATCTCGTATCAAGTGAACTCAGTCCAGAATTGAAATACTTCAACTGGCCGGAAAACGAACCCAGGGCCTTGGAATAAGAGACAGGCACGCTACCTGTACACCACAGGGCTGTTATTAACGAAAATGCGCGCAATGTGCAAAATGCAAACACTGTATTACATTACTCTAGTTCTAGTTTTGTTATAGATATTTGTCTGTTACTGCAGATATTTGCATATCTTTCAGTGTTTATTGTACAATTCACTCACACAATTTGCATTCGGATGATGAAATCTCTAATTTTGGCAGAACTTGTGATAAAAGCCTTGTGTTGCATACCGTGTTATGATGTGTGGAAGCTCGTAACTTGCTTGTTTTCAATCATCCCTCGTTATGGCGTCTGTTGAATAAAAGTCGATCCAGATATAGCTGCGTTTTTTGTGAGAATTCGGAATCTGTTCTCGTGGGCCTTAGCGTATCTGCATGCTGATGTCTTTTTGGAAGAAAGTTTCTTTTAGAAAGACATAGGTCAGTCTTGATCGTGCTGTCTTCGCGATACCCAAGATTCGTTTCATATAAAGAGCTTTAACTTTCTCTAGCGTTATCAGGTCGTTAATTTTAAGTTTATCCCAGATTATATGGATCCCATAAGTTGCTGTTGCTGCTATAGCTGTTTTAAATAGTATCATTGCTATTTTTGTTGACAAGTTTTGTGTTTGTTGAATATTATAAATTGCTTTTATTGTTGACTAGCTGATGTACCCGTGCTTAGCTACGGAACTCTACATTGTATACAGAATTGTAGGTTAGGTAGAGTACACGTTGTGAGCAAGACTGTATTCATTTGCATAGCTCTTAACGTTACCCTGGAAACTCGACGGAGAAATCACCAAACGTCTTTTCTCATATGAAGACTGCGTTAGGGAATTTTAATTGTAATGATAGGCCCGCTTGCCTACCATCAGTCACAATCAGGTTGGGGAATTGCATTATAATGGCAGACACTCCCTCTCCATCTGCCTGTTTACATCCTCAGAAAGACTGCCTTAGTGGTTTTTCCAACTGAAATGAACATAAGTCATTACAATGACGTCGCTGGGAATGGCCCAAGTAAAAGCAATGATTTCACATGAAATACTCGATCAAATGAAAAACCACACATTTTCTCACTTTTAACGAACAGTACTACGCTGCCGATCTAGCAGTCCAAAGTTCCAGAACTGGAATGATGAGGGCGCAGACAGCCGTGATCCGTGAACACACTCAGGTTTTTTTTTTTTCGGTGGGGGGTCTAATAGTGGAGAGTCCTAGGGCAGAAACTATGCCCTTTTACTAATCTGTTTCGTAGGAGTACCCTATGAGTCGGAAAATCTCAATTCACTACACTGGCGGCGGAAAAATCTATCTGAATTGGAGGCAAATTTTTCCTCCAAGCCAGAGTAGAAACCCCCTCTTCACTGCTAATTGGGAATAAAATGAATGTAGAATTTAATAAAAGTGAAGAGGAGGAAGCTCTTTTTAGGAAACGGCTCTTTTCAGGGTTGAATTTTGAGTTATTTAGTGAATTGTGGTGCTATAATTTGGAATATGCCTAAATTGTAATTCTAGACCAGGTACTACTACTACTACTACTACTACTACTACTACTACTACTACTACCGGTACTACTACTAAGTGAGCCTCTACCTTATGAGTGCACACTGCTCATTCAAAACAGCGCGTCAGAGAAGGGATCGAATAGCTGGAATACTATGATGAACCAGTGTGTTACGTACCAGCAGTACGGTATCAGAAAATATATGAACCACAGGAATGACATGCTAAAGAAGAAAGTTTTCTAACTCCACAGCTATTTCCTGCCAATATTCAGTCAGGCTGTTATACTCGGTACGCAGCAGTAATCCCATCTGTTGGAGTTGAACGGCAACATAGGAGACAAAGAACATCACCACAAACAATGGTCAATGTAATGTTATTGTCGATCAACGTTATGCGATTTCAATATTTGTAGGCCTTGACATTTAGTTTTCTTCCGCCTCTGAAATACTTCTCTTATCATAGTCGGTACGGTAAAACTGAATAAAACATAAAATGGTCGGAAATTGTATTCTCTATAACTTTTGTTATGTAGTACTTTTCGATAGGACCAATAACATTGGTATTTAAAAATTAAATTTTAGGTGCCTTCCCCTAAACTACAATTTCATCCAGGGCGAATAAAATTGTTTATAACTTAAACTGTAGTTTCTTATTCCCCGACTCTATATGCCGACTTTTAGTAAATTCTGTTAACTCATTTTTCTCGTGGCTCGGCGTTGATATGGACTTGGCAATTAATATCTGTGTTATCAAAGCCGGTACGGTAAGTATGTATGACAAAAATGATCGGAAAATCGATAGGACCACTAATAATATAAATGTTTGAGAATTCCATTCAGGCCTTCCTCTAAACTACCATTTCGCTCAGCGTGAGTAAAATGATTCACAGCCTAGATTGTAGTTGCTCATCCCCCGACTTCAGATACCGATTTTCATTAAATTCTCTTCAGCCGTTTTCTCGTGATGCGTGGACAGACAGACAGACAGACAGACAGACAGACAGACAGACAGACAGACAGACAGACAGACAGACAGACAGACAGACAGACAGAAATTACGGAAAAGTAAAACGTGCTTTTCCTGGTTGCTATGGACATAACCGATACAGAAATACTATTTTTTTTTTTTCAAATTCTGAGCAATGTACAGACAAAACTCTTATTTTATATATATAGATGATGTTCTTTCTTTGATATGATTGTTAAAAGATGCAAATGTTGTTTGAAGAGTAACTCCGAGAAATTTGAATTTTGGTACTACTTCTAGAGGTTTATTTTGAAGGGTCAGTATATCTTTTGGAGAGAGTTTACCACCACTTCCGAAAGTTATTTGTTTAGTTTTGTCAGGATTTATTTTTAAGTCATGTTTTAGGGCCCATGAAGTGAGTCTGTTTAGTACCTTCTGGAGGTCTTCTGTCTTCTGAACCTATTACCATATCATTTGCATAGAGTATAAGTATTGGTGAACTGTTCTGAATAATATTTGTAATGTCTGGCATGAAATTGAACAGTAATGGGCTAATCGGATCTCCTTGTTGAAGCCATTCCTATGATAAGGTGATATCATCAGATATTTTGTACTTACGAGGTCTAATTTGTCTTTCATTTTCTCACAATTCATGACCCTTACCATTCTCTTGTGGGCACACTCATTTTTCTTTTGATTCATCGGATTTCTTTGTGTGTGTGTTTAGTCCTCAGCCTGAAGGCTGGTTGATCTACGGGAAAAGAAGAAAGCAATATATCCTATTTAGATTTCTACCCCACAGAGGCTATGCCATCCAGCGACTGGAAGTACGCGAATTACAAGCTAAGACACTCAGTTACACGTTTCGCAATACATAGATTTCACTATTGGGCATGCACAAATACGAAATTGCACGAGCCGACGTCAGACTGCAAATGTGAGTGGCGTTGGGAAACATGTGATAGATATCACTCCCTGGCGTGTGCAAAGAGGAACATTTCGATTAATAAACTATACAGTGAATAGTATTAATTACACGTTTTTCATGATAATTTTCATTTTCATTATAATGGGCATTGTCTGCAATAACAATAATATATTATTGGGATCAACTAACGAATCTGTATTCGATCTTTCGTCTTGTAAGCCCAAAAAAACACATTCACCATTCTATGCTGTTCCGTGTACGAGTGTGAAGTTAACAAAATACAGGTCAAGAAACTTAAGGCTTCTGGTAATTGGTTCCAGGCGTTCAGAAATAACTTCAGTAGGGTTTGTCTCAAGCCAGAAGACATCTCAGATCAATCCGGGTACAGATGGCAAATTAACAACTTGAAGGGCTGCAGTGATGAACTGTCGCAGGACAGTGGATGGACGGAGAAGAAAGACAGGGTGCCAGAGAAAGGGCTTTCATTACTGCTCTTTTCCTCTAAAACAGATAGCCGGAGTCTCGGCACTGGTTTCATTAGATCAGGCCTATCACGGTCACTGGCCACTACGAAAGGGTAGGTGACATATTAACATGGATACGTTTTAGGTCTATCCGCAGTTAACGTCATCAGTGTTCCTACACGACGGTAACCATGGCAACCATTGTACGTCATCTATGTATACTAGGTCAGGAAAAAGCATAACCATGCCATGCTTCTCTTGGTAGCGGAGGAACTATGTTAATATTTTTGTCATCCTGTGTCAGTGCTGTAATAGGAATAATGACGTGTACAAGGGACGAAGATCAGATTGCGTCATATGCTCTTACTCAATATGAGCACTGCGGAAATGTTTGGAATAAATCCAGGTTTTGGCACGCAATCTAGTGATACCACCACCACGTGCCGGCCAACATTCTGATGGTGACAACGGCACGCGAAGCAGCATACCACGGTCACGATACGGGTTGATAATCTGGCAAGACAGGCAGGGAGGGCTGCATCACACCAGTCTTTGCGTTGTTATCCCCGGAAACGTCAGACGTTTGGTCGCGTGTATATAGCCTCTGGCGTCTTCTTCCATTTCTACTCAAGTTGCGCTCAGGGTCACCGCAAACAGCATATCGTTATACTAGGTCGGCTTTCTGCTGATGCACACTTGACTGACAGTAGACAACTGTCTGTGACGTACGTCTTAACGGTACAAGAACTGCCCTGGAAAACGCATCTATACACTCAGCTCTCGATTTACCGTAATCGGATCAACCACGTTGCGGCTTAACCGCGATATCAAGAAAACTAAAAATGCACGAATGTTAGAAGTTACAGTAATACAGAATTACAAAGGGTCGGGATAATATTGCCAGGATGATGTTCTCATCACCGAAAAATTTTGTTTTGAGAAACTTGACAAGCCAAATAAAGAAACAGTGTTTCTCGGTACAAAAGCAGAAAACCATGACTGGTTATTCAGAAACAGTAAAGTTAGGTAATCTGAATATTTTTCTTTGCCTTATTAGTTTCAACGTAAACTGCTGTTTATTTTTTCCAAGGGCTACTTTCACTGCTACGTATTGGGTAAGTTGATAAAAAACAATACAGAAGTATCATTTATTATCATTTTAACTTGCTTTCAGTACGCCTGTTCTCTTTTTAACTTTTCGGGGGTTAACCGCGGTTTTACATACATCCGGGCAGCATTAACCCTGCATTATCCCGGTTAATCGAGAGGTGAGTGTATGTAGATACATCTTAATCCTAATACATCCGTATTATACACGTACAGAAAAGTGAAAATTACGGAAAAAGTAAAATGTTGTATATGAATTTCTTGTAATTGCGTACATAAGTCTTCATTAGAGACTGTTATACCTTTCAGTGTTCAGTCTGCAACGCGTCTGTTAATTAACTAAACGCTATCACAATCCTATTCTTGCCACTAGCTTTGTCGAGCTTCACACCTCTAATCATCGTCCTCTTGGTTTGCCTCTACTTCTCTTACCCTCCATGACAGAGTCCATTATTATCCTAGGTATCTTGTCCTTCTCCATTCGCCTCACATGACCACACCAATGAAACTGATTTATACTTGCAGGTTCATCCAAGAATTTTATTCTTAACGAAGCATTTATCTTGTTATTCCGAGTACATGCCTGCCATTGTTCCCACTTTGCAATCATTCTCGCTTCTTTCGTATCCGTTACTTCCGACTCCCGTACAGCCTCATGCCTCTTCGGAGGCCACACGCCATTATTATTATTTCCTTATTCAGTGCCAGCAGCCTCTCCTTGGCGTTTTCATTCTCTTCTCGTCTTTAGCTAAGGCCAAAGTGGCATCTGTCATCCAGTGCTTATTCTTTGTCATTGTTATCAGGGGACATTTCTTGGCCACCTTTTCAATTCGATTCTTGCAGTTTCATTGATTTTCTGTGTCGTCTGTGGTCTGACCTCTTCCTGCAGGATGTGTTGCAGCTCTAGGGAATTCGTAATGCATATCCGTGGTCTCCGCTCTCACTTCCTGTTGGCCTGGAATTTCAAGTCCACACTTGAACATCTTGTGATCTGAGCTTTTTGCCTTTACGTTTCTGATCTTCTCACTAGTACGATGCCGATTTGATTCTTCTGCACCTTGTTGGGTTGACAATCTCCTCGGGTGGTGCTGGAATAGGGTGTTTTTTGATCTCCACCCTGGAACTGTGGCAAACTGCAGCAGACGTTCTTATCTCTCGTTTCTCTTCCCTAATCGAACGTTCCAACAATGTCTCTAAGATGTAAGTAAGTTGCGGGGCATCCAACTTATTTAGGGTATTTAGGGTTATAGAAAGTAAGTCTCTGGTTAGAGTATGGTTCCAATGTATGGGAGTTCTTGATACGAGAACTGGAAATGATCCAAATGCAAGCAGCACGTTTTGTTCTGGGTGATTTCCGACAAAAGAGTAGCGTTACGAAAATGTTGCAACGTTTGGCGTGGGAAGACTTGGGAGTAAGGAGACGAGGTGCTCCACTAAGCGCTATGTTCCGAGCTGCTAGTGGAGAGATGGCGTGGAATGACATTATTAAACCAAGATTCAGTGCAGCTTTAAAAGTTTGGAAAAATCATAATAGGACAATAAAATTGAAATTCAAGAGTACAAATTGGGGCAAATATTAATTTTAGGAACAGGAATTAGCGATTGGATTAATTTATCAAACGAAATGTTTAATAAATTTCCAATTTTCTTCGAAGTAATTTAAGAAAAGACTAGGTAAACAACTGGGCGACGGCCCTAAACGCAGATCAAGATTGATTGATTGATTGATATCCCTCAAGTTGACTCGCTCCTTCTGTGGGATTTTTATCGAGTTATTCTCCTACCTTGTTGTATAAAGGCGTTCTCAGCAGGAATACTTCTTAACTGTGCACTTTGGCGTTGACTTTTCTCTTAAAATGTAGCAAGTACATCAAAGTAACAAAATTACATTCTAATTTTTTCTAATCTGTAGTCATATCGGCTAAGTTCTGAGAATAAAGAATAAATTGTAGAAATGACCATACGTTCGATGTGCCCAAAACGTTCTAATTTTCCTGCATCGATTCATTCTTCTCAACTTGGGTAGAAATAACAGTGCTTCTATACACATCCATACTGATAATTGAATTAAATGTTGCCGTTCAAATGGAAACCACAATGCGGTTGGCAGGACTGCAAGTGAAGTCGAGGTAGAAGGCAGTTTGCAAAAGATAGCAAAGGACTGCAATCAGAATGCACTTTTGCTGTTCATTTAGACTGCAAAATTTCGCCGGTGTATTTCAGGCCTACGGCCGAATGAAATGTGAGGTAAAGCAAACATCCTCCCAGTGGAGATGACTGCAGCTGTGAGATGCTTGAGCTTTGAGCCGCTCACATTCAGCCTAGATTGGCCACTAGCCTGCCAAGGAAGACTCGCTATCAACACGATATATTATATTATCTTAAAATCCTTCAGGCAAGCAAAAAATCCGAGGGATATGAGCTACGAATTTTAGGCACATAAAATACAATACAGTATGAGAATATATTCTTTATTTGTTCCTAAAAATTACAATCTTTTTCTTAATTACCGTTACCCGGTCGATTAGATTGCCTTTTTCTGTTATTACGAGCGCCTATATGAGTAAATGCATTGTTTCACTGAAGTCCTTATAACCTGCCTACGAGTGTTGCTGGAATGAAAGATGACAGGGAAAACCGGAGTACCCTGTCCCACCTCCGCTTTGTCCAGGACAAATCTCACATGAAGTGACCGGGATTTGAACCACGAAACCCAGCGGTGAGAGGCTGTCGCCTGAGCCACGGAGGCCGGAAGCAATTTTCGATTTTTTTTAAAAGTTTGGTAGAGCTATCCAAGACTCACAATTTGAAACCATCCCAGGCCCTTTAGCCGTTCAGCTTTCGGCACAGTTGAGGAAATTGCTTAATTTTATGTTTTTCGTAGCTGGGGACCCCTCGTTTGCTAAGGAATGTTCTCAACATTGAAAGATATCCATGTTCATATTCGATTGCCTCCGGTGACGTTACGTGTGTAACCTAGCGAAACGCCAGTCAAAGGTAGTGGAAACTCGTACTTGCTGTATATAGAAGGCGGTGTTCTGGTAATAACATGAGGAAGAAATGGCGAACACTGGTCGCCTGGTTACCACACTTTCGGTTCTGTGTCCACGCTAAAGTGATGTTAAATATTGCAGGGTTGGATTTCTAATATTATGTAGAGGACACAAAGTTTAGATACGCACGAGTCGAGAAATTCTTGTCCGTTTCTTTCTCACTTTGGGGCTCGCTCTCAGCCCGGGGCTTCCCAACACGTAAGCCATGACCTAGGGCACCAGATGACGATGAAATGAAATACTGAGATTTCGGAACATGACACGTTTTCGTCAGCCGGGTGAAAGTTGAACTCTGGCTATGCAACAGAGCGACTGACGTCAGACTGGGAATGTCCGCGGTCTTCTTTATCACTGTGTATAACCCACAAGGAAGTAGCAGATAGTTCCAACCAGTATACTGTACTTCCGAATTTCGTCTCGGTCTCTATATCTGGAATATTGGCTCAGTAGTAGAGTGTAAGGCTCCGAATCTCGAGATCGCTGGTTCAGACCTGGAAGAGGGGGTCGGATTTTTGAAGGGCTCGGAAATGTTTACTGCGCAGTCGATATCATATGGCATTTAGAAGACCTCTGGCGACACATTTGGTGTTTACCTGACAAAATTTAATTTATATTCAACCACAGGTCATCCAACAGCGAGTCGTTTCTCTGCCATCTAGTACACTAAAACAAAACGTCGAAATTGAAACACGAGCTTTCGGAATGGCATCAAGTGCTAGCTTAGGCCGTCTGTCATTATTACATCGCTGTGTCCAACTGAGGAACACCTTATTCGCCTGGCCGTGGATTAGGGTGGTCGCCGACAATAGAAATTAGCGATATTCCTTACTATATAATTTGTTATTTCCTATCAACAATCTAAATGTCCGGCTCCACGGCTAAATGGTTAGCGTGCTGGCCTTTGGTTACAGGGGTTCCGGATTCGATTCCCGGCAGGGTCGGGAATTTTAACTACCATCGGTTAATTTCTCTGGTACGGGGGCTGGGTGTATGTGTCGTCTTCATCATTTCATCCTCATCATGACGCGCAGGTCGTCTACGGGAGTCAAATCGAGAGACCTGCACCTGGCGAGCCGAACATGTCCTCGGACACTCCCAGCAGTAAGTCATACGCCATTTCAACAATCTAAATCAACCAGATTCCTATAGCACATGTCAGGAAAGGTGTGACTGGCATCTAGCTCCGAACAATTGAACTAATACATGGTACATACACAAAACGTCTTCACAGTAGAGGTACTGGACTTGCGCCGTACTGTCACTGATTTTGAAAGTTTAAAAAATCCGTCTGCAATGATGAGAGTCGATGGCTACGAAAATCGAGCTGCAGTCCATAAAGGAGTGAGACAAGGCTGTAGTTTATCCTCTTCTTCTCAGTGTTTATATAGAACAGACGGTGAACGAAATCAAAGAGGAATCTGGAAAGGGAATCACAATCGAAGGACGGGAAATCAAAATTCTGAGATTTGCTGATGACATTGTTATTTTGTCTGAGTCTGCAGATGATCTGGAGAAATTCCTGAATAGTGTGGACAGAGTCTTGGGAAAGGAGTAGGCCTACAAGATGAAAATGAATAAACCTAAAACAAAAGTAATGGAGTGCCGTCGAACGAACTCAGGTGATGCAGGTTATATTAGATTGTGAGATACAGTCTTAAAGGAAGTAGGTGAATATTGTTACTTGGGTATCTGTTTGTGGCAGAAGGAGGACATAAAATGCAAACTAGCACAAGCAAAGAAGGCCTTTCTTAAGAAAAGAAATTATCGTCGCCATAAGACCTATCTGTGTCGGTGCGACGTACAGCCCCTAGCAAAAAAAAAAAAAAAAAAAAAAAGAAAAAAAAAGAAATTTGCTCATATAGGGATAAGAAAGATTAAAAAAAAGTTTTTCGTGTGGAGCGTGACATTGTATGGAAGTGAAACATGGACGATAAGTAGCTCCGAAAGAAAGAGAATAGAAGCTTTTGAAATGTGGTGTTACAGAAGAATGCTGAAGGTGAGATGGATAGATCGAATAAGGAATGGAGACATACTAAATAGAGTTGATGAGAGGGAGTCGATTTGGCTAAATTTGACCAGAAAGATAGGACACATCTTAAGACACCCAGGACTTGTTCACTTGGTTTTCGAGGAAAGTCTAGGCGGTAAAAACGGTAGGGCTAGAAGAAGGCATGAATATCACAAAACAGATTAGAGCAGATATAGGTTGTAGTAGTTAACGTAGAAATGAAAAGGATAGCACAGGATAGGGTGGCATGGAGAGCTGCATCACACAGTTTATGGGCCGATGACCCAAACATCAACAGCATTGTCTGCTATCAATCAGTCTCTTGTGCTTTACGTGTCTAATGTTCTCTGCATGCATGTATAGAAATCATTTTTGCTTTTTCACCAGGTATCGTCTTTTTCCTGAGAGTTTTCTTCTGTAGCTCCTTGATTCAGTAGCAAGCGTTCTGATCTACACAGTGCCCCTGTCTGCTTCTTCTTATTCTTATTCTGATGGCCATGGTCGTTAAAGCGTGAAGTCCATATGGGCTGACATCATGGTTAACCGGTTTCAATCGAAAAATATTTCACCATCAGAATGTTGGCCGACAGGGTAGGGAAGATGCTGCTATACAATTTCTAATCACTAGATTGCGTGCCAAAATCCAGGCTTCAGTTCCAAACCTGCCCTCAGTGTTCATTTGGTGTGAGGGCATACCACGCTGTTCACGGTTATTCATTCGTTTAAGCGTTGGGCAGACCCCTTCCTGCTATTCGGCTATGTGCCGGGCCCGGGTTTCACCCTCTCCTTTCCTGCTATCATGTATCACAGCTGTCTCCATGGGTTAGTAGTGTCGGCCTCAGGATCCCAAGATAGCTGGTTCAAACCCGGCAGTGGTAGTCGAATTTTTGAAGGGCGGAAAAAAGTCCGTGCGACACTCCGTGTTGTACGATGTCGGCATGTAAAGGATCTCTGGTGACACGTTCATTAAAATTCAGCCGTAGACGGCCAAGAGAGATTCTGTTTACTCTGCCATCTAGTAGGGTTAGAGTAAAACAGAACGTCGACAGTCACGAGCAGACAGCCAGATGGCGGCAAATTAAAATGTCTTCACCCGTCAGTGGAGGCCATACGATTATCATCATATACCACGTCATTCATTTCATCTCAGACTCCTCCAATGAGGTTGACATCAGGATGGGCATCCGGTCGTAAAAATTATCTACGATGAGTCATCTAACTTCATACACGATCGCATAGGGAAATGGGGTAAGGGTTCGGCATTATTATTATTATTATTATTATTATTATTATTATTATTATTATTATTATTATTTTGATTCGTTATTTTGCACAATGTTTCTTCTTCTTTTCTTCCCAATATCTCTTCATTTTTCACTGTGTTCCTTTCTGCGTGTTTCTGTCCAGCCTGTATTTTTTCTTGTTGGTTTCTCTGCAAATTTATGTTTGTTTACTAAGCTTCTAAATTTTATTCTATCTTGAATGGTTTCGTCCTCAATACCCATTTCTTGTAGATCTTCATGAATTTCTGCTATCCAGTTGTTGCGGATTTTCAGGGTTAGAGCTAGATTTAGAATTTTCTTTGTTAGCCTGTTGTTATCCATTCTGTGTAGGTGTCCGTAGAATTTTAGTCGTCTCTTTCTGATGGTATCTGTGATTTTTTCTGTGAATTGAAAAATTTCGTGTGGTTTCTTTTTCATCCAAATTCCATTTTCGAACTTAATTAATAATTAATGTTATTTGCTTTACTCCCACTAACTACTTTTTAAGGTCTTCGGAGACGCCGAGGTGTCGGAATTTAGTCCCGCAGGAGTTTTTACGTGCCAGTAAATCTACAGACACGGGGCTGTCGTATTTGAGCACCTTCAAATACCACCGGACTGAGCCAGGATCGAACCTGCCAAGTTGGGGTTAGAAGGCCAGCGGCTTAACCGTCTGAGCCACTCAGCCCGGCATTTTCGAACTTTGGTCCTAGGATTTTTCTGAGAATTTTCCTCTCTTGTTTCTCAATGCTTTTCATTTGTGACCTGCCGCCAATGATCAGTGTTTCAGATGCATAAAGTGCCTCTGGTTTGATGACTGTATTGTAGTGTCGTAATTTTGCATTTTTTGATATACATCTTTTGTTGTATCTGTTCCACGTGATTTTGTAAGCCCTTTGCAGTTTAGCAGTTGTTTCTTTGTTAGCTTCCTGATTTAACCCCTTTAACTCTTTTCTTTCGTTTCAGCCTCTTTGAATGAATCATGAATCATTTCTTAGTGCCCAGTATTTCTTCATTCTTTCTGATCTTCATTTCCTCTCATCTTCCGAGATAATAGCTTTGCCTTTTACTGTAGATTTGTCTTGGAACCTTCTATTTTCTTCTTCAGTTATTTTATTACTTTAGCTGTTCGATCGAATAGCGAACTTTCTGTAATTTTTAACTCTGCTAGGTTTTTTCTAGTTTCTTTAAACCAGTTGAGTTTTGTTTTGCGGTTACGGAAGAAGTCAGATTTGTTTGGTTAATCCATTAGAGTTCATTCTGAGAAGATGACCATAAAATGTAACATTCTTTTTCGCATAGTATCTGAGAGTATTCAGTTCTCTTGTACAGTGTTTCATTCTTGGTCCTATGATCGTGCTTAAAATGTTCCTTTCTTTTAGCTCAAGTTTCTCCATATGACGTTTGAAATTCACGTTGAGTGCTTCTGGTTTAATCACTGTTTTATAATGCTTAATTTTGGACCCCATGAAAGGGATTTCTTGTATCTTTTGATAGTTGGAAGGCCAGTTCAAGTTTATTTTTCCTGGATTCCATTGCTTTGCATTCCACAGAATTCCAACTAATCAATTCTCCGAGATATCTGAATTCTTTTACTATTTCAATCTTTTGTTCTTGGACTTTGAGGTATTTACGTCGGTGTTTGTTATTTGTCATGACTTTGCTTTTTTTCGAAGGAGATGTGAAGACTTATTTTAACTGCTTGTTTCTCAAACCTGAAGGATTTGCTCCATTGCTTCCTCCGTTGTTTCTGCAATACAATTGATTTTAAGGTTCTTATTTTTTCAACCCAGTCTAATTCCAGTCTTCATATTTTTGTTCCATTCTCTAACTACTTTCACAAAGGCACAGTTGAACAACGGTGAGGGCCCATCCCCCTGTCGTACTCCCGTTCTTACACTGACTGACAGAGCAAACGCAACACCAAGAAGGAGTGGTCAGAACTTTATGCCAATTGCAGGGTAGACTGACGTCACTGAGGTATGCTCATGATGTGAAATGCGCCGCTGTGCTGCACACGTAGCGAACGATAAATGGGACACGGCGTTGGCGAATGGCCCACTTCGTACCGTGATTTCTCAGCCGACAGTCATTGTAGAACGTGTTGTCGTGTGCCACAGGACACGTGTATAGCTAAGAATGCCAGGCCGCCGTCAAC